>NC_088359.1:31341666-31650833 GCF_036884655.1 Musa acuminata AAA Group
CCGAGGTTCGTTTCCCTTACCTCCTTCCTCCCTCTTCCCATCTCCTTGCCTTATTCCCCTGTTACTCCGTACCTTCTTTCTGTATTGCGCGCGCGTGATGTGTGGGCTCTCTTGGATCAAATTTCTCGAACACCCATCGCCTCTTGAGTTCTGGCCTTTCTAGAAATCTGGGATCAATGTGGTGTTTCTGTTGGATCAAATATATACAATAAGCCTTCAGGATTCCACTTGATACCCGCCATAGCAGCTGTCCGAGTACAAGTAAATTGGTTTGGTTGATTAAGATTTAGGGTTAGACAAAGGTCGCATAAACTGCAACTGATGTTTCTTAGAAACTATATATATTTTTTGGATTACAGCATTATGTAATGAGTTACTGTAACCTTTACTTTCCCTTAAAGGAATGCGAGTTAAATGAAGAAAGTGACAAATTCTTGCGATGGTTGAGACAGAAGGCAGGTTCTGAGATATCCTCAGTGTTGTCACTTGAAAATTCCGTCCATGGCAGGTTAATATGGAGTTTTATATATAAATTCTTTAACTTTTTATTTTCTGGCACATATAATTTCTGCATTTGCGAGTGACAAAGTTACTTCTTTTACTTATCACCTTGTCGTGCTCCTTTATAGGTTAATACTTTGTACTATATGAAAGTGATATTTTATGTTGCTAAGCAGGCGCAATTAGGCTTAGGTTGCAGTTAAATATTTAGAGGCAGTAATGAGTTGTAACTTTGAAGACATTATTTGAAATTAATGATTTTTTTAGAAGCAATAGCAGCCAATTAGGAATGTTACCATTATAATGGGGTAGCACTTCTTGGTTCTGTGCATTTAGAATCAGAAAATATTTAGGGTCTCATTCACTCTCTTGTTGGACTGGTTCTCTTTAAGGATTTTTATCAGTAGATGCTCATTTATTTAAAAGGTTGTTCTTTTAATTTCAGGTCATTATTTGCTTCAAAGAATATAAAATCTGGAGAATGCATATTAAAGGTTCCTTATATCGCAGTATGTTCCTGCTAAACATAATATTATACTCAAACTTTCTTTTTCTGAGGTTTCTCTCTTAACATCTTTCCTTGTCAATATGAAGCAAATAACTTCAGAGAACATCTCTGGGAAAATCAAACTGTTACTTCCTCGTGACATTGAAAATGTATCACGACTTGCAGTAGTTCTTTTAGCAGAAAAAAAACATGGAGAGGTATCAAGCATTAAGTCTTTATTATGATCATTTATTTTTCTAAACTTAGTTATGTCACTATTCTTTTTGTCATTGCAGTATTCTGGATGGGCGACCTATGTCAATAGTCTTCCTTCCGTAGATGAGATGCATAATGCAGTATGTACTTTTGACTCATAAGAAATGATGACTTGGGAGAAATAGCTACAAACCTATTTGCTTGCTTAATTCACTTATAAGGCTATAGAGTGACCTAATCATCACATCACTTCATTTGCTTAATATGATTTTGGTCTTCATTTTTAAGTAAAAGTGTTAATTCTACTCAATAGAGGGATGTCTTTTTTGGCTATGGATATGGATGCAGAATTTGTTTCATCATTAAAGGTAGTTACAAGTTATCATTTAAGAGGTGTTTAGTATATCATTTCTTTTTAATCTCTTCTGTTCACCAAGGGAGACGACATCTAGTCTGAAAAATTTGTGTCCTAGTCCTTATATATTATATCTTCGTTTCTTGGTGTCTTGACTCCCTGATGTCAGTTTTTTGTTGAGAAATAATGATATCTGCAAGTGCTCATTTTCGATTGGCATTCGCCGGTAAAAGGTATGCTATTGAATTTGCAATGCCTGAGATGTTTAAGACCAAGGAATATTGTTACGAGGGATTATTCTAGAATGAATAGAGTGTCGAATATGCTCGACTGTAATTTAAATATTCAGCTAAATATCTCTTGTGTTTTCCATGTTGAGGCACGAGAAGCATCTGATGTGATTCTTTTTGTCTAAAATTAGTGCTTAAAAATGCAGAAGTTGCCATTGCGTCAGATGTCAAACACAAGATTTGATCATTAGAATGAAATTTCTTGCTTTGATCAGTTAGTGATCTGTCTCTTTCTTCTTACCTAGCATATGAATTGAAAAACTATCCTCTACCTCTTCCTATTTTCTTTAAGCACTAAACAAATATACCAAAATTTGATCTTTTTTGCTTTCATGTGACCGCCTAGTAAGGCAAAGTCTTAATTACATAATTATATTCCAGATTTTTTGGAGCAAAGATGAACTTGAGATGGTTCAAGAAAGCGCAATTTATCAGGAAACTATCAACTTGCAAGCTCACATTAAGAAGGAATACTCAGTGCTTGGACCAGTTTGTATCCAGGAACCTAGTATTTACATTGTCGATAATATGTCATGGTTGTTCTCTTTTTATAAAGTTCAAATGGAGATGTTTTAGCTTTATTTTTTAAATGGTTGGTGCTCAAACATGTTCAATCCTGTTTTCTGCTTAAAGCTTTTTCGTGCTTATTACCCACCAAAGATTGAAGTGTGAAATAGTTGATGTTCACTTGAAATCTTCTGATTATAATCATTGCTGATATATTATCCTTAAAGCTTCCCCATATTACTAGCATATTTTCTCAGTTAAGTTGTACTAGAAATGAGAAACTTAACCTTTCCTTTGTCGTTTTCTTTTCCTGACTGCTGCTGGATAAGAGAAATTAATATGTTTTTTTGTGAGATACTATAGTCATTGCCCTGTATGTCTGCTGGTTCAGTAATGTAACTACTAAAATATATTGTCATTGACTGCCTATGCCTTTGCAAGATCTGTGTTGAACAACAAGAAATGATACTATAGTCATTTCTGACTGACAATAATCATTTAAGTAAAAATAAAAAATCAATTACATTACTATTGTCATTTCTTTCACTATACTCATTAGCTTGTAATCTTTGCAAGATATGTGTTCTAATTGATTTTGAATATCATTCTGCTTGTAAAATGATTGTGTCAAGGTTTATTTACAGTATGCAGTATCCATCCTATTCTATGGTCATTAACCTTTTCACTTTTCCCTTCTCTAATCATAGATGGACAAGAGACTGACAGCCACACATTAGATATGATCATATTCATCCTGTTTGGGCTTTATTTTCAGGTTCTAGAACAGTTCCCTTATGTTTTTGGTGATGTTCATTTGATGGATTTCATGCACGCGTATGCTCTAGGTATGTTCCAAATAGAGAAGGAAATTATATTACCAGAAATAGTTTGAAATGACTCCATTATTTTGGAATGTCTGTTTAGTATCTACAATCTCACATTCTCTTGCTTTTTTTTACTTCAAATTTAGATTTTAGGTGTGAATTTTCTTAATTTTTTATTCTGATATGATTCTTTAGTAGATACGTATATGGAATGATTACACCATCAATCAACACACTCACATTCTTTGGGAACTTGATTATTTGTGTCATGTTGAAATTTCATGTATTTTTGAAACATCTGAATGACTTGATTTTCTTGTCAAAGGTTTGTGATTTGTAAGTTCTAGGCATTTATTCTGCAATTCTGCATTTGCAAAGGCACATTTTTCAAGGAGCAAATGTGCAGTTCTGCTACTTGAAAGGTGGTTCCTACTTTTCTATTTGTACAAGAAGCATATGATTGGTGAAACAAGATATGCACCTATATGATCCTTTTCTCTTTTTCCTTTTTTTTTACATAATAAATCTTCCACGCATACATCTGAAGTCACTTATAGAACTCTTGTTTTGACATGATCCAGTACTACTGGTACTTTTTATATGCTTAATGTTCTTGTCGTGATGTCGATCTTTGGAATCTGTATCACAGATTTCTTTAATCCCATGCATTGCATTTCATCTATGCCTGCCTTGTATATCATCATAGCTAATATACTGTTCAGACAAATTTTCAGAAAATGTTGCTGTGACCTTAGTTTTATTCCTTTCTCCTCTTCATCTATTGGTTTCCCTTCTATTATACAATGTATATCTTTTCATTGAATGTTCAAAGTCTTCAACTATTTATTAGCAGATTCTTCAGGCTACTGGCATTGGGTTTAGTTTCTTGCCTAGTCTAGTGGCCTTGTTTTATGAGTTTGTATAACCATGGCACATAAGGTAATTAATTCTTGCTTTCACAACTTAATCTTTGGATGTTTGTAGTCTCTCTCAATAAACCATGACTCCTTGTGTGAGCAGGCTCTTGTTTCTTAAAAGAACATATTTTATTCCATTTATTCCTACAGAGTTTGGTGTGAGTATGAAGTTTGACTTTGTTGTTCTGCATTTCCACTTCCCACTTGTTAAATGATCAGATGACTGACAATACATCCTAATTATTTGTAGGTTGTCAGCATTTTTCTGGTGCAACTTTTTTGGACATGTTCATCTGCTTGTGTCTGAATCTCCATGTGATTTTATAATTTTTCCTTGTAGTTTGTACCACCTTTCTTTTTCCAATATCTTATATCTCTTTTGATTATTGGTGTTGTAAATGTTCTTTTGTGTTGCCCAAGCTTTATTTTGAATGCCTTAGTGTTGTTTGGGCAAGTAGGATTTCAGGCTGATATGGCAGACCTCTTTTGCAAACCTCTTTGGGTTAATGTCGGTTAAGCTGGGTGGCACTTGATGAAATCTACAATTCCTGACTCATTATTCGTTTCACACTTTCTTTTTCTAGGCATCTTATTGCTGCTTTCTTGTTTTCTGATGTTCTAAATTCTGAGGCTGGCAATATTAATGGACTGTTGCAGTTACCTCACGGGCATGGGACACCTCCAAGGGTGTATCTTTGGTACGGATTTCACACTGTACTTATTTTTAGAAAATGGTATTTTAATTTACATAAGTTCATGTTTGCTTCATTTTCTGAATCTGAAAAAAAAAAATTTTAGATCCCATTTGCAGATTTTCTTAATCATGATGGCACGTGTGATGCAGTCTTACTAAGTGATGTACACAATGAAATTTCTGAGGTACCTCTGTCCTGTTGCTCAACTGCTTGTGTAATATTCTCTGTTATAGTTGTCTATATCATTTTTCTGCAAAATTCTAGACTTTGTGAATCAATGGCTCTTGGAAAATTAGGAGATTTTTGGGAATGAAATGTCTTCCTGCAGAATTTAAATTTAGTTAACATCCGAGATCAAATAACCATGGTTTTTAATTTCTTCTGGTTCCGTTGGTATTTATTAACCCAATCAACCATTCGGAGGTGGACCATTTGGAACAGAGTGGTCCGCCTAAGACTGGGTCATGAGGGCCTTCTCTCCGCTACCACTGCCCACATGCCCTCCGCCTACTCCTGCTTGCATGCCCGGCGCCAATTGCTGCCCATGTGCCTGCTGTTGCTTAGGTGCCAGCCACCTACTGCTGCTCATGTGCCTGCTGTCCACTGCTGTGTGCGTGCCTGTCATTGCTCGTGCACTTGCTACCTGCCACCTGCTGCCAGCACATCTCTTCCTCCACTACCTCTCGTCCTACTTCTCTTCCTACACCGCCTCCTTTCTCCTTCTCCTCCTTCCTTCTTTCTCTTCAGAACGTTCCAATGTACTATGTATCTGTATTCTGCCAGAAACGGACCAGATTCGTACTGGTCCAGCCATGGACCAAGATGAGTCTGGTATTCGAAATTAAAAACCTTGCATATACTTTTTCTTTTTATCATCAATTAGGTCATGTTTAAGATTATCAACTTCAAGAAGATCTACATTGGAAACTTCTAAAATTCCAGAGTAAATATTTCCTTTTTAGTCATTTGAAGTTGGTGAAGCTTCTCATAGAATGTTACACAATTTTTCTGTTATTGCTCGTACCGAATTCTGACTGATATATTTGGGCTATATTGTCGTGCAGGTTATTGCTGATCGGGACTATGCTGTCGGTGAACAGGTCAATTGTGTTCAATGTATTAGTTTTTCAATTTTTCATCTTAAATTATCATTAGGTTTTGAGTTTTGACAATGGTATATGACCATATCGGTGAAGTATGAGGAGATCAACTTGAGTTAGCCTTTATCCCAGGCAATAGTTTACCTTGCTTTGGAGATTTTTAAAGCAAAACTCAGTTGTAAAATGTAGCTTTCCTTGTTTTTTAAATGCTGCAAGCAGTTTGTTCTTTCTTTCCAGGTTTTTATCTTAAAAAATTGTATATTTCCTTCTTGTTTTACAGCACAATGTCTGTTTCTTTGCCATCCTCTGCATATGTGCTTCTTTGCCATCTAGAATTCAACACCACTTGCCAATGCAGAATGGATGTACCCAAATTTTCAGTAGTTTTTAGTGGTAAAATAAGAAGAAAATTGATGATGTCTAGATGGGGAAAAAAGGAAGCAAATGGATTCAAAGGCTTCTATGTATGTTCAAAGTTGTAGTTAGTGGGTAACAGTAGTTTAAATAAGCGCTCGGGTGCTCGCCTAGGTGCTCCGGTGAGGCGAGACGAGAGTGCCTCAAGGCTTGCTCAGGTGGCGCGCTTTAGTGAAGCACTGCCTGGGCGCTTGCCTGAACCTAGGTGCCGAAAGCCTCGAGCAAGCTCCTAGTTAAAGCAAAAATCTAGCTTAGTTGGTTTGATTGAGCCAACTAAGCTAAATAGCTTTACTAAAGCTACACATGCAAACCCAACTTCGTGCGCAACCGTTGCCTACTTCGTGCGCAACCGTTGCCTACTTCGTGCGCAACCGTTGCCAATCTCGACCCATTAACCCTACTTCGTGCGCAACCGTTGCCTTTGTTGTCGACACACAAGACCGATGCATCCTTTGTCGTTGACAGACGGGTTCGAAGGTCTAGCTTTCGTGCACAGTTCCCTCTGCCACAGCTGTTTCTATGTGCAGCTCCTTCCACCGTTGAGGGAGAGGACCGCAACTTCCTCCGCCACCGACGGACACATTTGAAGCTTCTTCCGCCCACGATGTCGTCGTCTGTAGCTTCCGTCGCCACTGCTGCCACCATCCGAAGATTTCTCCATCATTGCTGCTGTCGTCTGTAGCTTCCTCCGTCGTCATTGTTGTCGTCTGAAGCTTCCTCCATCGCTGTTGCTGCCATCTGCAGCTTCCTCCATCATCGCTATCACCGTTTGAAAGTTCCTTCGTCATCACCGTTCTCTCCCTTCCTACTTTCCATCGTTGGTGGCTCTTTTCTCCGCTCTAACTGTTGTTGACAGTGTTAATAGTGGATTAAATACTGTTTATCAATTATATTTTATATTTTTATATTTTTATATTTCAGAGCGTTTCGCTTCGCTCAAGCAGGCGCCTAATGCCTTAGGCATTTTGGGACCTTGGCGCTTTTTGGTGCCTAGTGCTTTTTAAATCATTAGCGGGTAAGACCTGCCTAAAGTAATCCAAGAAGAGTTTGGAAAGTTTGCTACTTTGTTAAGAGTTTGATGGAAAGATAGATGGAGACAGATTTGGGCAGTCATTCATTTCTTCATTTTTGTTTTTTGTTTCTGTGTCTTTGGATTTTAAGCTATTAGATTTGTAATAGTTGCTGCCGATAGAAAAGCACATTGGTTGATGCTAAACCAGCAATCATGTTTATAGCGTATATTTAGGTTCTGATCTTGAGTTATATTGTACAAGCTGAATTGTCGCCACCTGACAGTGGAGGGACTGTATAGCTCTATAATGAGGACATGATTTCTTGCTGGATCATATCAATTTTTCCTAGATGCACTGTCACTGACTGAGAAATCTCTTTTCACTGCCCCCTCTTTTTTTTCCCCCTTCCGCTCTCTTTGCTAGTGGATTCAACCACATGACATAGCCACTGCATCAGATCAAGTTGACTATGATATAACATGTCATCAAGTGAGTGATTTGGTTATGGCAAGCAACAATCGGAAACTTGTTTATGTTTACATTCCTCAGTCTTAGGATATACATGAATCTTTTAGCCAAAGAAGATCAAACATATGAGTGGTGAAATATTATCAGTGGATGTATAAAGCTGCCTCAAAGCAGGTCCTTGATGATGTCTTATTTCGTTGATTAGACTGTTTAACCAATTCATTGGCTTTACATAATATAATGATAGAATGCTAATAATCTCATCATTGCTTGCTATAACCCTTTTGCTGGTATTTGATTGTACAATTTCCATGACATGCAAAAAGCTTGAGTACATGAAACTGTGTTAATTAAATCAACCAACCTAACTTAGCGACTGATTTCTTAACAGGTGCTCTTTAAGCAGTCTTTATTTCAAGTAACAATGGACATCCTGTAACATGACTCTTCAAGATTAATCTTACTTTTCTATTAATGCTCTATGCTGTCACTTCTATAAGTAAGATGTTCATTCGCAATATATTTATAAGCTGTTTCTTGACATGTTGCAAACTGAGGGTGCTTTAATAGGTTGGTGATAGGTAGTACAACCAAATGGGGTCAATAGGTTGCTTTGGCTTTTAATTTTACACCAACTAATATTTGATAACCCACAAAAGATAATTTCTTTGACTTTCAGGTGATGATTAGATATGGCAAGTTTTCTAATGCTACACTGCTTCTGGATTTTGGTTTTACTCTTCCATACAACAAATATGATCAGGTTGAGTCTTTATTTTCCATTGAGACATATAGTGGGCCATAATTTAAGTCAGAAACTTGGATTTGGTTTGGTTTATAATGTGTTGCTATGTTTTTTCCTTTATTTCATAACTAATTTGTATAATTGATCTGCCTCATCAGAGTTAGCTGGCATACTCGGTAACTGTTGTTTTTTTTTTCTGGTAATCATAATAGGTTCTTTTAAATTTAGAAACTATGATCCAATTTGTTTAGATACAGAAGTTTAACACTTAAATTTCCTGCTAAAGAAAGGAAATGCCTGTTTAACTTAAAAAACAAAAGAACATGCTTTCACTAATATAACTGATAGATATCAGAGTATGGGTGAAGTTGCAGTAGTTTTCCTGAAAACAAACAGATTGAATAATTGTTTTTGTCCCCGAGTATCATAATTGTCAGGATTGGGCATACTAATCCCTCTATAGAAGTAGTTTTTAGTGGTCATAAATCATATAATTTGAGAAATTCTTGCTTGGTCAGTTCATTACATCTTTAGTTGATGCAGAGCCTTTTTTTCCTCAACCTGGAGAAAACATATGATATCAAATTGACAAAATGTAGTAATAAGAATTTAGATGGAATTATACAACTTAAAAGCTAAATCAAATGTTATATGAGAACTCCATGGTTGCACTTTTTCTTTTGATGGTTGAAGTTATCCATTTTTTTCGCCATCTCTTCATCAGAGAAGTTATCAAATGAAATGCCTGTAAGATGTTCAATTTGGATGACTGAGGTTTATTTTAATATTTATCATCTAGTCTAGTTATTTCATGCCCATGATGGCAAAATAAGGGTTGTGATACTATTTACACATGAGGAGAAAGAGCTGGTGGCAGCTGTAAACTGCTAGTGGTGGCATTAGTAAGGCTGAAATATGTGTCATGCAAAAAACTAATTAGTTTGTGTGAGGAAAGCTGAACTTTGTTTGATGGATAAAATATTAGAATATGTGGAACCACTTTAAAAATGCCATTCTAGTTCTTTATTTTATTTCTAGTGAATTCTGCAAACAACAATGAAACACCCTCCTGCCAACTCTTCTCTCTTTCCCTCCTTTTATTTCAATTTGTATCTGTGTACAACCATTGCTTTTCATTTGAATGCAGAATATTTCCATACAAAGTTCTATTGTGAATGAGATCAGCTAAGAGTTCAGATATCAGGGAGTAACTAGTTTACAAGTTCCAGATGCTGTAAATCTCAGTGCCTTGTAACTTCATAATTTCCTGGACAATTTTACTTAAGGAATCAAGGTTATTTCGAACATCGATGCAATAGTAACCACCATGAAAGTATTACTAAGTTTCAGCATCATTGTTATTCTTTGTGACAATACTAAAATCGGCAATTATGTTTAGTACCCAAAGTAGCCCTTACCATTGTCCATATTATGAATTTGTTCCTAGATTAGCACAGAGAATAACAGAAAAGTGCTTACTGATTTCAGGTCCAGCTTTTGTTGGATATACCTTCACATGATCCCTTATATGGAATGAAGTCTGAGATTCTGAAGAAGCATTGTTGGCCAAGGACGACCACAAATGCTGATAAATCCAACACTACTGGAAATTCCTTTATTGTCAAGTTAGTGATTTGGTTCATCTAGTTATTTATCAATTCTTTTCGTTTGAGTGAATCATCGTGTTTACAATTGTTTTGATGAAAAAAAAGGACTTATCAGAAATATAACCCAGTTAATAGTTGAGTGGAAAACATCATCAGTTAGATTTCACACATGGAAGTGATGAAGAACATTACTCGGGAGTATTCCATACACCACTGGACTGAGCCTCATGTGGTTTCTATTAGGGTATGATTTTAGGTTTTGCATTGATTCTTGGGTCTTGGCAACACCAAACCTTTGGTGGGAGAGGATAACATTCCAGACCATCTCACTTTTGGTTTGGGAGGATAATTGTGTTGGTTTATAGGGATAGATGAGTTGCCATTAATTTATGCCTAGACATTTCGGTTCACATGGTTTCAATCCTTTAATTTATTAGGTTTTAAATTATTCGGTTCAGTAGGAGATCTTATAAATGATTCATTTATAAGGTCTTAATTGCTCCTCTTTGTAAGAGTGAATTTGATATTATACCCTTTATGGTCATATTGCTGATTCTACAACTCTGTTGTTGGTCATGATGATGCATTTTAGGGCTGTCTTATATGAAGGTTTGTTTGCATAGCAGTTGACATTATGCTTCCACTCACAAGTGCATATGTCTCAAGGTTACAAATGAACAATAGGCAACTCAAAAATTGATCTCATTGTCTACATTAGGGAAGTCAAATCTGCTAATGGAAAAGGGAAGGGTATTCCACAAGCCCTCCGTGCATTTGCCAGGGTTCTATCTGCTACATCAGTTGAAGGTCATAGTCATCTTTTACCACAAAAATGTGGATTCCCATTAGAATTATTTCCTTCTGCTTGATGAAGTTAATCTTTATTTCTTGATAAAATTTGTATCTGCAGAACTACAATCTCTGGTCACTGAGGCTACCGAAAATGATGGTCGGCTAGCTCGGCTCCCTTTAAAGAGCAATGAAAGGGAGATTCAGGCACATCACATCTTGTGTTCTCGACTTCTGCACATGATTCATGGTCATGACGTTGCTCTGAAGGTAAATTAAATTCCAGTATACAGCAAGTTATTGTATGATTGGAAGTTGGAATGTTTATCCTCCACAAATTATGTCTGCATTAACATTTATGGACTACATAACGGCATATGGATGCTACTATTAAGAAAAAAGAAAATTTGTTCCTTCACAAACATATGCACATGAAGTTAAATAATTAAACTCCAATCCTCTAGGTTGAAAACAAAGATTACCTGTTAAAGATATGCTTGATTGATCATTTGCATGACCATGATGTTCAAAGATCTCTGTTTGTTCTGCAGGTTGTCAAAAACAGATGATGGTAGGTTAGCACATATAAGCTTTCATATATTTTAGGATTGATTTCTTTTTTCCTTTTATTATTTTATTATTAGCAACATACTATTTCTCCCTTTGTTACATACAGTGTTGGCCGATAGCTTCTTTTTTTCTTGTTGGTTCTATAAAGGCTTCAATTGACATGGAAACTTGGGTCCTTATAACACACGGGTTAAGAATTACATTAACAGAATCAATGATGCCATCATTCTGTGTAAGACCTCATAGTCCAGTATAGCAAAGTCCCAATCTACTCCTGACATACTTTTACAGTCTGTGTGTTACTTGTTTTCTGTCGAGTCATTACTAATGTTTACCTGTTTCAGCAGGAACTTAAATTTGTGGATGCTTTTGATTGTAATAACCAGCAATCTCTTAGGACTCGAATGGCAAAGGATCTTCTTAATGGAGAGCTTCGAGTGATGAAGTCCGCCTATGCCTGGTTGACAAATTACTGCACAAGTTTGTCGGTGCCTAAGGAGGTAAGCTTGTGTGGCAAAGAATTTTCGTTAGCCTCGTTGGGGGACGGTGAACTTGGCTAATTTTCTCACATTCAGTTACAAATTTTTTTTTTTTGGGTCTCTTTTCCAGATATATACTTCATCTTGAGAGTTGCATGATCTATGTCGACACGACACTTGAGTCCAGAGTTCATGGGCAGAGAGTTCCTGGGCAGTGATGTATGCATCTTCATTCCGTTTTTGAGAAACGAAGAATTAGAGTCATTTTGTTGCTGTATATTTTGAAGGAAAAAGAAAGAAAGAAAGAAGATTGTTGTGCATTAATGGATATTTATTTGGTTTTTGTTTTAGATGACAACTATTTGTTTGGAGGTTGCTAAATCAGATTTTGATTGTACGAGGTGAAAATTCATTCAGATATAATTTGATTCTTTTTTTAGTCGGTCTCGAGCCAAGTTTTATGAATTCGATCCAAATCCTGTAAGATTGTATAGAGACATTCTCGACAATGCCCTTATGATGCTAAGTTGTATATACGGATAAAGTTGTAAACAAGGTATTCGATGTAATGCTCTTATATGTCTTTGTCTTTAGTTTTGTTCATGTTTTGCTAAAGGGTTTGCAGTAGGCTTGACGGTTTTATTTTGATTAGCTTTTGTGGTTGTTTTAGGCTTGTAAATACATGTTGTGTGTAGTCATCGCGTAGAGATAAAATTATCTAGAAACAGGCTATCCAAGCAATTATTATGGGAATTCTCTGGTTTCGTAGAGTGGTGTGGAGTGTTAGCCAGAACAATACCTAGGAGCTACCCAAGTGGCATAAGGTTGGATGGGCTTTTGAGTAGTACTTAGGGTTAGTTTGTTGCTTTATTCTGCAATAGTGTCGTGTGGGCACTTATGAGGATTTTTGGTTGTGGTGGACTACTTTAAACCCTTTGTTTGGTGATTGTTCAGAGCTTGTGAAGTTTATGTTTATAATTTGTATTGTCTATCAAGTGTTTGCTGAAATGGTTATTTGTGAATCCCGAGTTAAATTCTTTCTCCGATTCTATCTTTTCTTTTGTATGTCCTTAAGGAACCATAAGAGGTTTTAGAGATATTGATCCTTTGTAAATGAATACGCAGGAGTATTGTATTGTCACAAACGGTCATCGCGCACTTGTAACAACTTCGTTTAACAAATCGTTCGTCGCTTTTATATGTTCGAACAAGTTACAGCGCACAGTGCGATCGCTCACTGTGCTGGGCCAAAAAGCCATAAAATGGTTTTGTTTTCGTGTGCCACAGGCTGTTTTTTACAGCTCGCTGCATCGCACGAAATGTCAACCATCTCAGCACCCTGGAACCCCCTAGGTGGCATAGGGCTGGGTGGAGCTTCGGTATATAGTTGGGCATTGAAAAATCTTCACAAGTTCGCACGTTGACTTAATGGGAACTTGCTTTCACGCCCGGCACCCGGTGAGCAATTGTCTGTGGACTTGCAACTGTTCGTTCTACCTTCTAAAGTCATTATTTTCCTCCATCCTCTCTTTTCTCATATGCACACGAGGTGCTTGCTGAATTGCTTGTAAAGCTTCCCTTTTTTCAAAATGTCGGGACTTGTCCGTCGCTCGTTTTCAATCTAATCAATTTTTTGTTTTATAGGTCCTTTGGGACCTGTACGAGGTTGCAACTAGGCTAAACCTTTGTGGACGCATATGTCGCAAGGATGCCTCAAGACTTAGGCAATCCCAGCTAAGTCCGAGAAGTTGGCGCAAGGGTGCGTCGCAACTTAGGCAACTTAAGCTAAGTTCGCGTCTTGGCCGCAATGGTGCCTTACGACTTAGGCATTCCAGTTAAGTCCGTGACAGTATGACTTAAGCAAAATTAACTAAGTTCATGACAAATGGTATTAGAGCATGTTAAATATACTGAATAACACTTGACATGCAAATAAAGGAGATTTAGCGGGGTTACGTTAAGGGCAACCAATACGCATGACCATATGGGAGAAATAAGCATTGAGATATAAAGAAAGGAATCATTCAAAGGAGTAAGATTTGAGATTGACATTTAAAGGAATGATCAATCTTCTATACAAGAGACATGACAAGCGAGCCGGGAAGCGAGCCGGGAAGAACGCAAGCAAAGCACACGAAGAATCATTTCATTCTTTAAAATTTTTATATTTTTAATTCCCATCGACTGTTTTCATGAATCCTCGATCGGTGTGCTCGATGATGACGGCAGGCATAGGTCGAACTCTTTAGAAATACCATATAATTAATATTATTTTTCATACAACGTAATTCCGTTGTAGTCTAGTTGGTTAGGATACTCGGCTCTCACCCGAGAGACCCGGGTTCGAGTCCCGGCAACGGAATGTTTGTTTTTGCCACTATTTTTAAATAAATTATTTAAAAAAATTGAAGAATTTTTCAAAATAAATAACATTGATATATAAAAAAAAAAAGAGCAACAACAGTGTACAACTCTCAATCCAATTCCCATCACACAATCAAATACAATATATAACAGGAAGACTAAAAGTTCCCTCAAAACACTTGCCTTGACAATATACATGTTTTGATTTCATCTGTTATTGTAAGTTCAATCATTTTGTGAACCACAAAACCCACTCAAGTCACTCATAATGCCTGTGAAGTCAACACACCAATGCCACAAACCCAAATTCTTGAGCAGACCTGACGGAAATCTATACTCAGGTCTTCCGGTGCATGTCAACCGGGGTATCGGAATTTGTTGAGGTCTAGTGGAATGTCTTGCAGCATAGGGGTGCTCGATGGAAGTCCTCCCTTCCATCAGCAAAAAACTCTGTGGAAGAGTATATGTCAGCCCTCCTCCCTAAAGCCTGCAGCAGTTGCTCTTTGACATGTCTCAGTGCAAGAAGAACACACTGCACTGTGCTCTTCATCTCTGGCTCACCTACCTCTATTATGTCCAGCTGCTTGCTTACTGGAACCAGAGCCAGCATGTTGTCTTCTTGCCTCCCATCACTGCCAGTAAATTCAAGCTTCAAAAGATTAGCAAGAATCACACCCGGAAATAACTAGTAATTGTTCAAAACTAGGGATAAACCGGTTCACAAGACTCTTGCCGATGCGGGATACGCGATAATTTCTTACACATGATTCCTAATTGTCTATATAGAATTTCTTTTGATTTAATATTGCTACTGAATAATAGATTCAGGATATCTAAAACTTTTACTTGTATGAACTTCTTGTTCATTCTTCTTGCCTATATCGCCAATCTCTACTTCCTACACTTGTCTGATCAAGCAAAATACCGGCACTTGTTTTTCCACTACTAATTACACCATAGTTGTGGACAACCAATTGGAATCAGACGTCAATGTACACAGGAATGGAAAAAGCAGACCAGCAAAACAGAGAAGTATATTTGTGGAAGAACATTGGATATCTTCCATAAGGTTCCTCCTCTACCCTGCCGAGCCTCAAACAATACCCAATCCGATAAGCTTTATGTACCAAAGGGAATCATAAAGACGAAACATACCTCATAGCAAAAGTAGTGCATTCTTTGGGACTAAAACCTTCATCTGCCTCAACAATGTTAAGCTCTTCCTGATACTGAGGTTTCATAGTCCAGCTTCCTTGCAGAGAGAGCAATCGATGATCCAGTTCCCCTGGCAGACTCCCCAAGACATCATCTCCAGGAAGGTCCTCTGATCCTAAAGAGCTCGGCATTGTTTTGGCATCACTTAGCAGACCACATTGTGCCGTATCACCTTCTAATCTCTGTTGGCCCAGGAAGGACTGTGAGGATGTGGAACTCACAGAGCTTAAAGGAATGTCCATTTGGCCCCTGCCATCCAAAAGCTTCAGAGACTGCAGTTTCTTCATGGCATGCTTCAGCTTCTTCTCTGCCCTGTTCATGCATTTGATCTCTTCAGCAAGCTTTCTTTCCAACTCTTCCAACTGTGACAACAACCAGTTACGCAAAGACAGTACAAAGAAAGATCAAAGCAAAAAGGACCTGGTGATGTTTCTGGCTGAGACACATATGGCACGTACCCTTTTGGCCAGTCTCTCAGCTTCCTCCTTGGCAGCCTTGGAGGCCACTCTCTCGGCCAGCAGCCTCCCTCTCAAACAGTGTATAGTCCTCAACCTGCCAACCTCCGTTTTCTCCATCACACCTCGCGTGATGCTAAAGAAAAAACGAAGCTACCGTCATCTTCTGCCACCGGCATTGCCTGTTCCATACAAGCAACATGCTGTCCGTTCGACTCAAACTCCACTTAGTCGAGTGACTTATAGTAGCAAATGGTGGGGGAAGGGAAGACAATTAATAACAGAGGTCAGGTAAGTAGGCCTGGGAGTGTCTTTTGCCCTTCCACGCTTAATCTGGGACCAGGAACATTTAAGAGACACAGGGCATATGTGCTTTACAGGACAAAGAGCTGTGTACTTTTTGGCTGAGGAACACACAAATCTACACAATCTTGGCCACAAAGGGTTCAGAGACCAGTGTGATCATGTGAGTAGAGTCCTGTAGTTTAATCCAAACTGGGATCAATATGCTTTAGTACTACTCAATTATCCACTTGCTCGCCCTCTGCTGCTGCTCTTTCATTACCATGCCATATTGCCACTTCTTTTTTCTCGAGCTCAAATGACAGGCACAGGAAATGAATCATGATTAGAATTGTTGGATGAGGATCTTACTTTACTGGCTTGGCTTGCGGTTGAAGCAAGGGGCCACATCCTCATCACATCCTCCTCCGGCAGCAGTTCATTCCACCTTCCTTTTTAACCTCTCAATCCTTGGCCTGGTGCTGAGCTCTGCAGTTACAGGGGATGGCGTTACCCGGAACAGTGCGACCATGATGTGGTCTCGGATCTAGTGGACCGGAAAGGCCGGACAAGGCCAGGTTGCAAAGGCAGTCTGCAGGAAGAAGCCATGAGACATGTTGTTCACGGGCTAGGATGGGACAGCAGCATGTGATCCTTGCAATGCAAAACCATCTCGCACTAGATTGACAAAGCAATGTCGTCGATGATAGTGCATTCAATTTGTCTTCGAGATACAGCCAAGATTCAAATGCTTGAACTTGGATGTGGAATGATCCGACAAAGTTGCAGCCGACGAGTTCTCACGTTAGCCCCCATTAGGCCACTACTGCATTACTACAAACAACATCCGTGCGTGCATTAATCTCCGCTCCATATAAGCAACTCGCCTCCTGATGAACTCGTCGCAGTTCTGCGTTCCATTTGCTATCGCTCGGCAATGAGAGTGCCAAGTTCATGAGGAAAAGGGAGGGCAGGCGAAAGGTAGGGTCACGGAGAACAGGGTGTAGCCCAGACGATGTGGCGATCCATCTACGAGGATGACTCGGTCATGCGCTGCTCCACAGACGCATCCTTCGCGTTCCATTCGATCGGAATGATCCTCTCGTTGTGCTTCGGTTCCTCGCTCCCTTCCGACGCCAAGGCAGAAGCAAGCGAAGCGTGAGCTCCATGTCCTGTTCCAGTCACGAGATGGTCGCCGCCACCAGCAGCAGCAGCAACAACGCTCGTGATATCCTCTGTTACTGCGTCGGGTCGGCGTGAGTCAACACGTTTCGTCTTCTGATAGAATGCCGCCGCGGGACCCGCCCTGCGGTGCTCTCGCCACCGCCCCAATCGTTTGTTCCCTCGACGCCTTCACCGAACGCCCAAACTTTGACCGGTCAACATCCAGTGGGGCCCGCCGGATGTGATTAAACGCTTACGTTTCGTCGATGCATGCATACGTACGCAGTCCTGCATTCCCTCTGTTCGAGTCTTCTCTGCTCTTCTCTCCCTCCTCTGTCAGTGCTTCTTCCCTGTGTACAATTTAATATAGGGGCTGAGCGAAGTAGCAGAGTCTTCCTGTGGGCTTGCGCCATCTCCGGAGGAACGAAGAAAGGATTGCACGAGCTCATGGAGGTGCCCAAAGCACATCACCAGGCAAACAACATGTAGCTCAACACTATTAATTGTTGTTGAAAGTGTCGCTCTCTTTCTTTGTGAATTAGCATGTAAGTTGTGAAGTGCTGAGGAAGTATCGCGGAATAAGGTAATCTTATTGGCATGCCTTTGATACACGATTGGCTCTCCCACAGGTAGCTATGGCGAGCATTCCACCACCAGAAGTTGTGAGGGGTGCCCAAAGGGAACAACAGCTGTCGCAGAAGCACTGCAGCAGGAGGAGATGGTAAGGCCACCGGTACCGGAGCCATCCCTCGAGTGCCCCAGATGCGAGTCCATCGACACCAATTTCTGCTACTACAACAACTACAGCCTCTCTCAGCCCAGGAACTTCTGCAAGGGCTGCAGGAGGCACTGGACCAAAGGAGGCTCTCTGAGGACCGTCCCCGTTGGAGGTGGCTGCAGAAACAACAAGAAGTCTTCTTCTTCTAGGGGGGCACGAGGGCAGCAGGCCTTCGACACCGACTCCACTCCGCCTCTCTGTAACGCTCTCCTACCCTCACTCCTGGCCATAGCAAGTCTCCTGAAACAACAGAGTGCCCATCAGGCTTTCCTTCTTGGAAACCCTACCCCTGAGCCCGGATGGTCTGCAGGGTTCCCTGACATACCGACGACTGCCTTTCTCGACGGCACCGGCGACCCAAGTGGCTTTCTTTACAGCATCAACCGTGGTGGGTATGGTGATGCGGATAGCAACGAGGAGGAGCAGCAGCTGCTTCTGCCCTTCCGTGGAGGCTTGGGCGGTGCAACCACGACAACTGCTGCAGCGTTTGATGTAGAGGATGAGGACGACAAGACGTTAATCGGATCATTACTGCCATAGTCGCATCGACAGACGTGTTAAGCCATGAATCAATGCGACTCCTTCTTTCATGCTCCACGACACATTATTTTGTCCTCTTCACCACATATCCCACGCGATTCGAAGGGGAAGGAGACATGCATCGACAGTAGTAGTGGGTCGTGGAATCGGACACAGGACGATGCACGAAACCTGAGCTTTCGGTGAAGTGACTTGGAATCTTGCAGGGGGTAGACTCCAAGCAGAGCAAACAAGATACGCTACACAGATCCGAGTATATTTTGTCGGTCGGGTGCAAATCTCCATGCACGTGGGAAGAGAATATTTGCATTTGGGGCCTTCCCATGCACGTCACGCTGCCATTCTTCCAAAGAGAAGCTCACTAGATAGATGCTTATGATGTTATTGGGGACATGAAAGTTGCATGCACCACTTTGATTTGACTACAACCATCAAAAGTTCACCACAAAATAAGCTGGTAAACGAAAAATGCCTTTGTTACAGATTGTGCATCTTTGGATGCAGGTTAGAGGAATCAAAGAATCCCAAGACCTAATGGTAATAATGAAAGAACCCCTTCATCAGATGTGCAGGCTGTCTCAGGGCCTCTCTCTTCCTGGACCTCTTAGCTCCCTCCTTTGACTTGTCCCACTGCCACACAGCAGACTGCACAGGTATCACAGTCGAGATGCAGCTCACGTACGCTATGCGCTTATTAGATCAGCAAACAGAGATGAGACTGTCCATGTGTACCTGCACTGGGAGGAGGGATGGCAGCAGGCTCGGAGATGATGGTGGGAATGGTGGCCACCGCAGCAGTGGCGGCGCTGGCGGGAGGGAAGAAGTGGGCAGGTACTCCCATGCCCGGAGATTGATGGTGGTAGAAGGGGTGGTACATTGGCAGAAACCCATTAGGAGCAGCCATTCCTCCTTGTGCTGGATAAGAAGAGAGCTGTCCCTGGAAGTGTCCTTGGCTCATCAGCTTCTGTCACCAAACCAGGGAAGTAGCAGCAGGTCGACATACATATAATATTTATCAACACATTATTGCAATTATCATTTTGTTTAGTCAGATTTCAAGTCATTAATTCTTGCTGCCATGTTCATCTTGTTCTCCAATGTAAAATGAGATGCCAAGGAACATGTGAATGCATGCTGGTGGAAGGGTGTTCGAATTACCGCATCGTAGCCCAAGTCTGTCATGTAGTTTGGGGAGTACCTGCAAAGATATATACAATATGATAAGCTTCACATCCAATACATTAGATTAAATGGCTTATCTCATTACATATATAAGGGGGGAGAGAGAGAGAGAGAGAGAGAGAGAGAGAGAGAGACACCAAAATCTCTCTTCTGGAAAGCGTAGTGAGGAGCAAGTAGTGCATGTGCAAGGCACGTGCAGGACGCTGGGGGAACCGAGAGAGGCTTCAAGCACTCTGGAACACGATAACCAACGGAACTCCGGCAATCCACTGAAAACGGAGGGGGTCCCAGAAACTGGTACCCACTTTGTGGCATCCACGTGGTCAGCTAGATAACGAGAGGTCCGGATCTGCTACGTGTCGCTGGGCCCCGCTTTTAATGGAAAGAACGATGCTAGTTCTGTAATATTCGTAAGAGTGAGGGGCGGACTCGGGGGCGTACCCGTAGGCGGCGGTGGTGGCGTACAAGGGAAGGAGGCCGTGGTGGAGATGGAACGGCGATGGCAGCGGCGGAGTTCCCGAGGGGTGGCGGTAGTACCACTGTGCTGCCGGTGGCCCCGACGACACGGACCTCGATCCCACCGCCATCCCTGCATCGCCTCACGCGACAAACACCAAACACCACAAGATCACATCACTAACAGAGCATCACAAACAAGAACGCTGCGGCCGACGGCAGGGAGTACGTACCAGGTGGTTGGTGGTGAACCCCGGAAGGGAGCGGCGCCGTGGTGGAGGGGGGAGAGGGGCGGAGGCCGCCGCGCTTGGCGCCGAGAGAAGCGAGGTTGCAGTTGGCGCGGCGACCGCTGATCACGGGCGTCGCGTCCTCGCACGCCTTCTTGGCCGCCTCCGCTTTCTTGAACGTCACCTGTTCAGACGCGCATCCCAAACCGTGACTTCCAACCCAAACGAGGTGAACAGCCGCGCAAGCGTACGTAGATCGAACTTACGAAGCCGTAGCCCTTGGATCGGCCGGTGACCTTGTCGGAGATGATGACGGCCTCGAGGATCTCGCCGTACTTCTCAAAGTGCTCCCGAAGGGCATCCTTCTGCGTCTCCCACGCCAGCCCGCCCACGAACACTTTGGTCAACGTCGTCTCCGCAAACTGCTGCCCCATCGATGTCTTCGTCCTACTTTTCCCCTCAGCTGCCGATGACCAACCGAGAGAGGAGCAGCAGTGAGAAGAAAGAGGAGGAAGGAGGCTATATAAGAAAGAGAGCTTCGGAGAGTGTTACAGCAAAAGGGGTGGCATGTCTTATGAGGATTGGAGAAACGACAGACGACGTGGGAAGCGGGGAACGACTCGGCACGGCGGGCCTACCGACGTGCCACCCTCTTCCTTCGACTCGAAAACCATTGCCACCCACCATTACGGAGCCAATAAGCTAACACGAGAAAGACACGCAAGCCGTGATATGCGGTGGGATGCTAAATATCCGAGACCGACGGCTGTGATGAAGAAATGGCGATGAAATTAAACGTCGAATCCTCTCGAGTGTTTTCGTGCAGCCTTTCGGCCAAAAGAGGCGACACAGTAAACAGAGGGTGTGCAGGGAGCATCAAAGCATTATCCATGCGTATTCTCTCTGTGGGTGCTCATAACGTGGACGACTGTACGGCGGCGCAATCTACAGAAGGGAAGGCAGAGTTAGTATCGGAGAGAGTAGTGACTTTGTGAGGTTTGACCGAGAGAGGAAGACGGTGCATGCATGGCCGTGAGTTGGCTGGAATCACAGAGAAGTGGGCTGGCGGAGGGGACAAAAATAATGCATTATTAAACGAGGAGGAAGCTTTCTGGATTATAACTTTTAATCCCATAAATTATTGTATCCTTTGTGGGGTGTGGTGAAGGGCAAGACAGCCTCGTGCCACCGCATGATGGCTCCCGGTGGCCTCCTCTTCCTCGATGATGACCAACGAGATGCTCATCGTCCTATGTCCCCAACTCTTCTTCTTCCATCTCTTTACTCGGTCGCAAACTGACGTGATACTGGTGAGCGTGCTACTGACTCCTGGCACATGCCCAGCATGTGGCCAGGAAACCCTTTTCAGCTGTATGGAGATTAATTAGTACCAGCTTGCACTGGAAGAAAGGCGATGGTTCCGAGTCGCAGTCCCAGCAACATGTGACTGAGAACCACGTTGTGGAGTGCCAACATACTTAGTTGTCTGCCACACGGACCTCATCGGTGAGATCACGCTGCCCTATACCTGTGTGCCACTAATGGACTCTGTTTGGTGCGGTAAGTATGGCTTGCATAAACTCATAACAGCTGGTCATCTCCCGACACCTGTGAGTGATGCGGTCACGTCCAAAAGACCAAATCTTTTGGAGCAACGGGATCTACAGATTCCTTCTCTCTATTTCTATTTCTGTAGCCGTTTCAGATAGCATGGCTGGTCAAACCATGCCTCGGTGCATGGTTTACTTACATGGTACGGTGACAACCAGGCGACGAGTAAGAGAATGCATCAGAAGCCAACTTGTTACTAACCCGTCCAAGTTTTCCATGTATGCCCAGAAAGTTAGGAGCACCAGTCACTACCCAAGCAGGTGTCCTATGACGATGAGCAGAAGACACAAATATAAAGATAAGGTTTTAAATGGAATCGTTCACATATTTCTGAGGCTAGATTACGTTGATGCAAGCGTATCATAGCACCATGATTCAAGTGAAACGAGGAAAGTAAATTATATATTTACATTATGAAAATTCCGATACATATCATGAAATTTTATGAGGACGGTATATCTCAAAAAGAAATATACTGTGCCTCAAGCAGATGGTATTGTGTCCTGCACAAAACTGCAAAATTTAGAACTGTTCAACTTTAAATTGGAAACTGGAAAAGCTGCATAACAAAACAGTAACAACAACAAAAATTCATGTTTTCCGTTGGTTAATGCACGTACCACTGTTGAAAAGGAAGTCACAAAAGAAAAAGGAAAAGAAAACCAACACAAGCATAGTTGCGCAAGACAAATTAAAGAGTAATAAGGCTTTTATCTTACAAAACAACTTAAACCTGGGGACCTTACAAATGATATATATATATATATATATATATAAGACATTAGTTGCAACAGTAAGCATTAACACCAAGTACAGACATTTGTCCCTCGCTTTTGCAGACAAGAATTTTTCTCTATGCAAAAGCAGCGATGCCGAATGGTAGGAAGTGTGGAGCATTATATCCTGACAAATAATTTGTGTCCAGTCAAACTTCAATTAATAAAGGTCGCTAACTTTTATAGCACCAAGTAAAATAATGGTAGTTCACTACAAGTTTATTCATAAACTAACAAATCTCAAACTATAAGTCTAAGAAACGAATTTTAAACTGTAATCATTAGTTAAACTTTGTAAAGGAAAAAAGGACCTGCACAATCTTTTTTCTGCGGAGAAGTGCTAACTTCTTTTTAAGAAGTTAACAATATTAAAATTTAACTTTGCATGAGTACACATCTTTTAAAGAAAATATTAACTTTGCCATGAGTACACATCTTTTTAAGAAAATATTAAAATTTAACTTTGCCATGATCTCTAGAGAAGGAAAATGAAACCAGAAACTTCATCATTTTTAGTCTTATTTGCAGCTTGAGTAACTCCATTCCTAAGTTAACACACAGTTTAAATCGAAAACATTACCTGCATAAAGAGGCTCTCATGGAACATAAGCAGATAAATCTCCAAGTTCAGAGATCCCCATTATGGAACTACATTGTGTAATACAAAAAAAAAAAAATCAATTTCATTGTCTCAGGAGAAGTTTATATTTGGTGGAACATGAAAGCTGCAACACAAGTTTTTATCTTAAATCACCAAAACCTTCCAATTTCTAAGTATTACACATTAAAAATATTACAGCCACAATTCTCCAAATAAGTCACACAATCAATAGCATATATAATGCACATAAACTCAAGATATTGTCATAGACAATTTTCTGTCAAAATTTGAGATGAAAAAGAACCACAAACACATGTACAGCATGTCCTGGTTTATGATAATTCTAATTATAATGTCATTCCTAAAGCCATGTGGTATCAATCACCTAAAAAGAGACTGATCAGAAATCCAACAGCTTGGTCATGAATCCATGGATAAAAAAAAATGAATTAACTATGTTGCAGCAGTGCTGTTTCATATCTTAGGATAAGTTGCAGATTCACTAAGAAGTTGTTTCACCATATGAAACTAGTGTTTACACATGCCACAATATGCAGGCGATTACTCACTAGGCTGTCTTTGTCCAAACTTTAGAAAACAACAGGTTTCGTTGTATAAAAAGGAAAGAACTACATTGCATGTAATGGTTCTGGTGATGTGTGAGGACAATGAAGTCAGGCACACATTAACTTACCTCACAGGCCACTCAGTTACAATAGTTAAGGTGAAGGGCCTGAACAAGTGGTCAAGAAGGCCTCACAGAAGCATTACGACACAGATTTCAAAAACACAGATTTAAAGAGGAAGGAATTGGATTCTATGCCAGGTGGATGAAACATTAAATTAGATTTATCTTCTCACCTTATTTAGGCCATACAGAATTAAAAGAGACCAAGGAAATCCACAACCAGAATCACATGAATAAGAATGAAATTAGCCCTCTATAATACTTTAAAAAAACACGTACACTTGACACTGGATAACGAATGTTACTCTCTTGACATAGACCCTTTCTTATTTCTATGCTTCTAATCACCACAGAACTTCAGGATGTTTATGTAAATAAAGAAAACACATGGAACAGAGACAAGAAAGAAAGGTCCCAAGGTTTTTAAGACTGTTGTTACTTCTGATTTGACAGCGAAGGTCCTTGATTAAAGAAGATTTTGCATGGCCTTGACATGAAAGAAAAGATAAATAGTCCCAACTGGAGTAGATTCAATGTGGTCATCTATATTTATCGAAAAAAATCTTGTTTCGAACAAAATTCACTTGAACATATTATTGTCAGTTTATTCAAAATGGAGGACCAACAACTCAACCATTACCACACCTCAACTGAGATACTAGAGACCAAACTTTTAGAATGATCCTTGTAGCAAGTAGGATGACAATATTTATTGTAGTTTTGAGATGACTAAGGCACCCAACATACAAATCCATATTGAGGAAGAATGAAGCGACTGACTTTCATGTAAATAATTATTAGAAACAAGTATAGCAAAAAAATGAGATTTGATGCCCCTAATGCGATTAGAGATGCTGCAAATAAAGAACTCAATGGAGAGAAAAGATACATGTAGCTGGCCCAACTAGTTGGGATCCTTGGGCATATAGTACAGCTCATGATTCTTGTGTTGAAACAATTAAGCACATGAGCGATTAGACACACACCTAAACAATGACTCTGGTTATGCAAGACTACATATATCATTAGCAGTTACAAGGTAGGAAAAGAAATTATAAAGGAAGATCTCCACTAGATTGTCACTCTTAACACACACATGTCCAAAATAATGCTCCCAACTTGCAAATACAAGATACTTTTGTTAGTTGATTGGTAAATTTAAGCTACAATGTCTCAATCTCATCTGCAATTATTTAGCCTGGTCAACATGTAACTGCACAGTTGCAGCCTTGCAAAGAGGTAATTAGACAAAGTCCAACAAGAATGATCAGCCAGTAATAGATGACTTTTTCAATTGAAAGGAAATATATATGATATTAAATTCAAAAAATCGAAGAAGCAAGATAAAAATGGTAGTCCAGTGCAAAGACTCCAGCCAATACAGGATTCTAGAAGGATTAGTCTTGCTCCTGCAAGTGGAGAAAATGCTTCAACAAAAGGATGGCCCAAGGGCCCAAGTGGAGAAAATGCTTCAATGTGATGTTTGAAGAGGGTTAATGTATGCAGCTTTACCCTTCAAGTAGAGGGTGTATTCCCATTATAAATATCTGAAAAGCAAGATACGATCACCAAATTATCAAGCAAGACTGAAACCAAGTGATATAGCCCCCAATAGTAGCCAAATCTCTAGCAAACAACAAATACACAAGTACATTCAAGTATTGCGTGCTAGCATACCTAAAACTAGCAAGCATTAGTCAGTAAGTTGCTCTTCCGATCAAAAAGATCATTTATTTCCAGTGTGTGAGAAACTAACGAAAAGAAATCACTTTTTGACTCTGCCCAGTCATTGACCTCAAAATGATCATAACTTCATGTGAAATGTTCACCCATAGTACTTGGTCACATTTAACATCCATTAACCAAGAATGGAAAATTGTCAAAGAGATTATAAAGACCTCAATGCAATAGAAGCCATTGTTGCACACAAAAAGTTCATAATGACATATTAGTGACGAAGCCTGAAGAGTCCAAAATCTTAATATAACGAATTTTTTTAACACAGATATAAATTAAAGAGCTTTAAAAACTTTAAACAGCCAAATGAATGAAGTAATGACCTGAGGATTCATGTAATCCATGCCTTGTGTATAAGAACCTTGTTGAGGAAGAGCCTACACATAACCATTCATAAATAAGTTCAAATTAGTACTACAAACAAAGCAATAATCCTTTAGAGAAGCAGAAAATTAAATCAGAAGAAAAAGTACCTGGTACTCCATTCCTGTGCTTGTTCCAGATTGTTGAGCCCCTCCTAATTCTCTCCTGACAGAGCCCTCTCCGCCCTGGGCAGACAATTGACATATCATCGGAAATAGATCTTCATGCAACATAATGAAAGATAATGCTTCCCCCTTTTCCGATCGGGAGAAGAACACTCAGGTTAAGGGAAAGAAATAATTACCTCCAACTATACCACCATATCCGCAGCAATGAAATCCATCCAACGGGCCGAGAAAGAACAACACAAAAGATTATCAGGTCAAGAATGATCTCTAAATCCACTTAGAAACGAAATGCAATCCGAAGGAAGCAGAGTACCTCTCGGTATTTCTGGAGGTATAGCTTCAGCGGCTCGATGTACTCCTCAAACCCCAACGTCGCCATCGCCCAGAGCAGATCGTCCCCATTGATCGTCTTCCTCTTCTCCTTCTGGCATCTATCGCTCGCCCTACATCACCACCGACCAGCACGATCAAAGGCAAGCCACCGAAATAAACGAAGGGACAAGACTCGTCCGATCTCACTCGCTGGTGACGAAGCTGATGAACTCGGAGACGCACTCCTGCATCGTCTCCTTAGCGTCCTTAGCGATCTTGGCGTTGGCGGGGAGCGCCTTCTTCATGATCCGGATGATGTTGGCGATCGGGAGGAACCGATCCTGCTCCCGTACGCCAGCCCCCGCTCGAGGGCTATGCTCGCCGCTCTCGTGACTCCCGCCTCCGCCTCCGGGGCTCGCCGGTGGAGCCTCCGCCATCTGCAGTTAGGCCGGAACCCTAGATCCATCCCAAGAAGAAGGTCAAGGAAAGAAACCCCAAGAAGGGGAGAGGTCGGTGGTCGTGGCGGTGGTGGCGAAGAGAGGAGGAGTGCGATTATTACCTTTATTTGGTTCGTAGTTGGCGCGTGGAATTTTTTTTTTTTTGCCTTTATATTTTCCTTTTCCTGATGCGTCTCTCGCGTTCTCTGAGAGGCGGAGGGTGGAGATCGGACGCTGGAGAAGAAACGGGGAAGGAGACGCCAAGGATGAGCGATGGGAACGAGGGGTGGCTTTATAGTTGGCAGCAAGCATTGTAATGCCCGGCAATTACGGGACGAAATCCCCTAATAAAATTATTTTAAAGTCGTGCCCATAAAAAAAAAAAAATATATATATATATATATATATATATATTTTATTTTTTTTTGCTGAATAAAATAGAAACATACTATCTACTGTTTCTAATAATATGTTACCAGGGGACCCTACATGCTTCGCACGCGTGGCTCTGCAGCACCACAGACCACGTAGCTGACCAATCATTGCCGATCCTACAAATTTGAGCCTTACATTACACACAAGTCAAATTGCATCTTTCACAATTTTCGGGCAAATTACATGTACTACCAAATTTGGAATTATATTAGATTAAGAATATAAGATAAGCTTAATAAATCTATGAGCATAAGATTTTAGATGAATTAATAATAGCAAGGAATTGAATTTGGTCTGCCTTTGTCCACGCCTGAATTATCAATATCAAATATGATATCAATGAGCTTAATATTCTAAACATATTAACAGTAGGAAATTACATATACTAAGCATCCAAACAAAGCATTAAAGCCCATCAGTTTCTCCAAATCTCCAACTCTATCAGAAGAGTATAGCAATAACAAATGGTAAATTTCTAGTACCCAAGTCATAAAAAAAAAGGTTTTAAGAGAAAAAAAAAAAACAATATGCACCAGGAACACAGATGAATCAAGATGCAAAGTGATCAACCTCAATTAGAAATCAACAAGAAATGCCATCTTGAATAGGTCACCCACATATTAGTGACATCCATAAGAATCATGGAAACACAGCAATATTCATATATCTATCCAAATGAAAATGAGCTCTCAGTTGCTACAGCTTCCATCAGACTTTAGTTTCTAAATTACAGACATCTTCCCTACATGAAACAGCTATTCAAGAGAAGGAAATGCCACTTCAGAACTTAGTCATGACAAATTTCATGATGAATATATCGTTAATGCATTTGTATAACTCTGAGCCTATAAATTCCACAGAACAAGTAGGACAGTATGACCCCTCAAAAGGACTAAAATATTAAAAAAAAAGTATTCTATTAGAAAGAATGACTCTGCCTAACCAACTAATCAGGGGTAATCCATATGCTTCAATGTGCATGTTATCAGAGACTTGCTCCATTGTCTCCTTCACTGATACCACAGCATACGCGACAATGGAAACATAGGTAAGGAATGTGATGCCATGACCTAAGATATTTGCGTTAGGTTGAGTTTCAACAGGGAATACATCTTATTTGCAGTCGCTGAATGGTGCTACTTCGAGAAGCTTTTGATTCCAACTCAATCTTAAGCTTGAAGCTAACAAGGGTGGTTCCAAAGATGTTATATTTTCCTGCACTACGTAAAGCAACTTCTGCATCACTGAGCCTCTTGAAGACAAATTGGAATGATTTTTCAAACTTTATAACTTCCGTTTCTGCTTCCCTAAGAGATCCAAATTACCCAAAAGCCTTGTTGAAATCAGCTTCGGTAGGAACATCATCTGACCCACTAAATGTCAAAGCCAACACAGTCGACATGCACTCATTAACTTCTACCTTCCAGTTATTGCACGTTATTAGGATTTGTGCCATCTAAAATCTGTCCATTCAGTTTTTCACTATCTGCTATGTGCATGTAATTAGGATTTGCAGAGTCATCCTGTAAATGCTGTCCCTCTTCTGATATAGAATTCAAGGCAAGGTGAGGTGCCAATTCATCTACAGGCTGCTACTTCTATTGCAGCTTCCCCTGTAATTCAACTTCTCTTTTTTGCTTGGTTGATACCACTTCTTCCCCTTCAGTAACGACGACATCAGACCAATGTGATTCCTGTACATGGTCGGATACCGTTTCCAAAGAGGCTGACTTGATATCTGTGGATTTTCTTGTGCCCCTCTTACCTGAACTACAAAAGACTCGGCTTCTAAACTCAGTGAAGAAACTGAACATTACAGGTAGAGAATTGTACTCCTCAGTCGGATCGCATGCGGCTACAGAGAGCTCGGCAAGCATCTCGCCTGAAGAGGAATAGTCCCTTGGGACACTTTTGATTCCTCTTCGAGTCTTTTTTTGTTTAGAAGCATCACCAAAATCATCTTTTCTACCACTTGCTTTAGTTGAGCTTTTTGTTAATGCATTACCATTAGACTTAAGCATGGGGGGTGACCCTGTCATCTGTCCTGCCACTTGATGCATGCATTCTCCAACCTTCAACTGTTTTCCATGTCTGGAAGTCTGTGACTTGGTTCCCAGATCCACTAAAGAGTCAAGCTTTTTCTTCTTGCCCTTCCCTGAATCAGCGGGATCAAAATTGGCACCCTTATCATTTTTGTGTGAAGAAGCATTTCCTTCATATCTAGTGTTCTTATCCACATCATGATGATCATTGTTCTTTTCCAGGAGCTCAGATAAGCTTTTCTTTTTCCTACCATGCTCAAAGATGTGTTTCTCCTTTCCATGTGAACTTCCTCTAACTCTTGATTTTCTTTTGCCCGAAACAGCATCTGAAGAAGTTGGAGTTGAGGGATCACCGATGTCTTCACCAGATATCCTTTCCATGGATGGTGAGCCCTCGATATCGTTCTCCAGTTCTTCAACAAGAACAAATACAGGAAGCTCAGCATATCCCATTGAGTGATAAAAGGCCTTCAACTGAGACTTGACTACCACAAACTCCAATTTATCAACCCCACCATGTGGGAACTGTGCTAATGTTTGGATATAGTCAACAAGTCTAAGAGGCTCAAAAGAGGTTGCAATACAACACCTGTCAACAGTGGAGCCACATGTTCCTTCCTGAATCCCAGCATTCTCAATCTTTTGATCCTCGAGGCTAGCATAAATTTCATCCATAAAACAATGGCATGTCATTCCCATCTCGACACGCCTTGATACCTCTTGAAGTGCAGCACTCACAGCAGTTACAAATGCATTCGAACTGCTCTGATTCTCCATTTGTGAAAAGTATGTCCCAAAATGCTTCAATCGTGACTCATCACACCAAGCAAATGTCTTGTCTCCAAAAAATGCAACCAGATGATGATCTTTCTTCTGAATGTTCGACGCCATTTTGGATGCATCACAAGGATAAAAAATCTGACCAGGACACCAAGGATGGCTCCTCACTTTACCCCACACCAAATCAGAACCGGCAAACGCAGCCTTCTTCTCGTCTTGGAAGGGAAAGAGGCAACCAGCATGTTCAATAAGTTCGACAATGGAAGGCCGAGGCCTTCCTCTCTTTCTCCTTGCCTTGGATTTCTGGTCACTGAGTGGCACATCTTGATCCCCACAGCTTCCTGTCACTGCACTAACATTGAGATCAACCACCGGACTAATAGCATCTCCTTTATCTATTGATTTCTGAGGCCTTCCCCTCTTCTTACTTGCCGCCATCTCTTCTTCACCGACCTTCACATCTTCGTCTCCAGGACTGCTCATCTCCATGCCAACATCCGTAACGACAATATTATCCACCAGCTTTACATCAGCTACAACAGCGTCTGCATGCCGAATTCCAGCTTCCACATCAACCTTCACCTCATCCACATCAGCCATAGCACCATCTCCTTTACCTTCTGCGTCCTTCTTATCGACAATATTAGTTTCCCCACCAGGTGTGCCAGCCTCGGTGACGACCTTCACACTGCCAGCATCAATTAACCCTCCTCCAACAACTTCGATCGATTCTCCGCGATCTGCATCCACCGCATTCAATTGCTGTCCAATAACGTCTGCATCGCCTACCACCGCTGCATCTTCCATCGCCCCACCGTCCGACACGCATTCGACTCTCAACGCGTCCGAACCCAAATCCACTGCATCGGTTAGGGTCTCCGTCTGCTCGCTGGCGATCGCGACGCAATTGAGGTCGAGGCTGCCGCGTCCGGCCTCGCCCTCGGAGGGATTCGAATCCATATGGACAGGAAAAGCGAAAACCCTAGAAAAAAAATCCGCAATCCCCTAAATTCCACAAACCTGGAGAAGAAGAAAGAAAAATCACGATCAATTCGAGAACAGAAGAACCACCGAGGGGGGGATTCGGTCTTTGATTTACCTCGGGATTGGTTTCGCCGCCCCAAAACGAGAGGAACGGGGGATTAGTCGGGACGACGAGAGACCCGAGGAGGCCGGACGAGAATGGGCCGAAGAGAGGTCGGTTCACGGTTCGTTACAGTTACCGCGCTGACGAGTGGCTTCTTGTAGAGCACAGGTGGGTCGTGGCGGGTGACGTCACTGGGTATCATCACCGCCCGCGGTGGTAATCCTCGTTCAAACTTGTCCTGATCGCCGCCAAAACCAGCGCTTTAAATTTCGCGCATCCGAGTGCCTACGTGGGGATTCCATTGTTGCATGACGTGTAGTTCGCAAGTGCCAATCGGGTCGGATCCACATATGATCCCAACCGATAAGATCAAGACTCGATACCTGACAGTTTCGGGTCGGATTCTAACGATTCATGGTGACGTCTAAGAAGAAACATAGAAGCTTGTCTGGTCAACCATGCCAGCTGTGTTTTAGGCAAGAAGGAGAGACATGATTAGGATGTGTATGAAGGCAGCTGGCATGACAATGACCATGGCATCCCCATGGTTTGACCTATAGACATTATTCTACTTGGGGCTTAACAACACCATGGTCAAACATATCCATCGAATCGAATCATCCTAATTGACCATGGTCAAAATCAATTGGAGTGCTGTCATCACATGTCGATCCAATACAAGTCTTTCCTAATCCTTCTCTCTATGTAATAATTGTGATAACACTCGCGTGACATCAGCTACCCCAGATGACACCTCCCGTCTCTATTGACCTGATAAGGCACCCGATCAAAGCGGATCGGAACGCCTATCAAGGCGCATTAACACCCTGCTCAGGCTCGATCCCCCACTCTACGCCAACGGCAATGTCAGACGCTACCAGAAGTACGATCCTGCTCCCTGCGAGCAGGCACATCATGTAACGGTAATTCTCACTATAAAAACCCTCGCGCGCCGATGAGAAAAAGAGGCACAAGAGAGAGAGAGACAACTTGGCCGAAAAAGAGCGAACCCCCTACGACCACTCACTAACTTGATCGTCGGAGGGGTTGGGTCGAGCTCCCCGATCTAACCTTTATGCAGGTGTGAAGCCGAAGGTCCCCATTGAATGCGCAGGCGAGAAGTTCTTGCTTGGAAGGAATAGGAACCCCATCCCAATCAGAACACCATGATCGGGTACCTCAACAGTCGGAAGGAGCGTCCCAGGGAGATCCCTATTATCCGGACCTGAACCAAGTCGCGTCGGTTCCGAGGTCACGACTTAAGGTTGTTTACACTAACACTATCATTGAAAGTGTGTTTGCTAAATCATTTTGAATATTAAACAAAATTGTGTGTATGCCTACTTGTTGACTATTTTATTGTGATTAGTCAATAAAACTCGAATTTGGATAGGAAAGGAGGGAATGACCAAACACTTTGACTTGACGAACTCCACCTAAAATTTTGATGCTGCAATTCCTGTTAACTATAGACTTACGTAATGGTCCCATTGTGATTACTCTCTCTCTCTCTCTCGTTCTAAACAGTAGAGAAGCATTTTTAATCTATAGACTTACGTAATCAAATAGGAATTGACTTCCTCGCAAGAATGCTCGGTGATTAGGCACATTTAGTCAGCATCGAGACATCAAGAAATATTAGGCAGTCACCCATTTGAATACATCCCATAGTCAACGCATCAAACGGAGAGGAAATATTGGGTAAGAGACTTTTGTCATATTCCTTAGAATATTCTTGTAATCACGTTAGATTAATATAATCATTTAAATATTATTTTATTCTTTTAATTTATTGGGTCTCCCTTACCCTTAAATATGATTTTTGAAACTCATATGTTTTATTTTGAAACAGACAAAATCGTGTAGGTACGTTTATCGTCCAAAATAAATTTCTCCTAAGCCTACAGAACGTATCAATAACTAATTGATCATTTAGCTATGAACCCTTTGATCTTCTAAATGATCTTATCAGTGTTCCCTACAGGACGTACGAGAGCTAAAATTTTATATCTCCCCCAGCAATCTTATATCGACATATTATATATATATATATATATATATAGGATTATAAAATTTTACATCTCCCCATCAATTCTATATCGACATATTATATATATATTTATATATACGTATAGAATTATAGTTCGTATTGTTTTGGCTTCGGTACAATTGCATTCTCCAAGTCGTCTACAACGGGGTGGGAGATGGGATCGGTGGATCGACCCAAGAAGAGGGGTCGCCTGTGGAAGAAGGCGCTCGTGCACTTCGCTCTCTGCTTCGTGATGGGCTTCTTCAGCGGCTTCGCGCCGCGCAGTACCGCCATCCTCTTCTCCGGCCGCCACGCCGAGCACCTCGTCCCCGCCGCACGCACCAAGTCCGTGGAGCGCCTCGTCGTCAACAGCACGGTCGAGATCCCGGGGTCTTCTTCTGGCCGGGGGCAGGGCAGCCACGACGAACCTCCTCCGCCCCTGGAGGTGGCGGGGGCGCGCGAGCCGCAGTCGCCGTCGCAGCGGCTGCTGATCGTCGTGACGACGACCCGGGCCGGTGACCGGCTCCAGGGCGCGCTCTTGCGGCGGCTGGCTCACACCCTGCGCCTGGTCCCCCCGCCTTTGCTGTGGATTGTTGTCCAGGACCACGCCGACGCCCTCGCCACCGCCGCGATGCTGCGGACCACTGGCGTGATGTACAGGCACCTGACCTTCAAGGAGAACTTTACCGACCCGGTGGTGGAGGCCGATCACCAGCGCAACGTCGCCCTCAGCCACGTTGAGTACCACCGACTGTCTGGGATCGTGCACTTCGCCGGCGCATCTAACGTCTACGATCTCCAATTCTTCGACGAGATCAGGGAGATCGAGTATGACCCTTTTTTCCCTTTCCCTTCTTCCTCTTTTGGTTATCTCATCCATACTAGTCTGACCTAATTAGCTGCAGGGGAGTAGTTTACGTCACAATGGAACCTAACTCGATTAGTAGTAAGGAAAACTAAATGACGGAATTAGTACAAATTTCTCCTGCATCGAAAGAGAAGTTTCTGTCTTCATCAATTATACTGAAGAAAAAGAAAACAAGTTTGTTTCTTTCTACTGCTAATCATCGAGAGAACTTTGCACTTTAGCTCAAATATCTCATGCTCACAATCTTTTCCTTTTCATGATGACAAGGGGATCAAGTGTGATGATATCATCATCATCGAATCCTTCTTCTAATTTGTGCTTTTTCTCCTAGGAATTCTGCTTCGTATCCCGAATTAAAACAAGGGGATATGCTCCTTCATCGATGAGATAACCCTTGACGTCTTTCACATGCTCCTTCATTGATCCATCAAAACAGAACATGATTTTGCATGCATTCCTGCCCTGTCAGCTACAAAAAAATGGTAGTATCGAGTCTTCATCCATTGAAGAATACAATCTTAGTCCATGTTGACACCTCTTAGTTTGGAATTTCATTTGAGCTTGAGATCCAATATGTGGAATGACGAGTTCCACGAATTCCAACTCCAGGAAATCATTTCTGTGACTAGATTTGCATGTCCGAACAAATCTGGATGGATTTGCAATTCCATCTCCTGGTCTTACAAAGTATAAGAGCAACAAGATTTGCACTTTCTTTCTGAGTCCTAAATTCATTTCATGTCTGGTTGTCTTTCAAATGTCAAAATTGGATTCTGAAATCTGATTCTACTGATTTGACATGAAGATTCTCAATGGAATTCCTCTGTGGAATTGGTTCCAATATTCTAGCTTTTAGTTCAGCATGTTTAATGTTATAGCTTTCAATATTCTTCACCGGTAAAATTCCAAATTGTTTTACCATTGTTTCATTGACACATTCCTTCTGTGTCCCTCTCCCTCTAAAGCCATAATATAATTAGTTTCTAATTCCTTGTAAGTCAAAATTTCAGGTCATTTGGGACATGGCCAGTAGCAGTGGTATCAACAAACAAGAAGAGAGTGGTGGTGGATGGTCCAATTTGTCATTCATCGAAGGTCAAAGGGTGGATCTCGAAGGACTTGAGCAATGACAAAAGGTTGCTGGTAACTAGCACAGACATGAATCCCAAACCTCCAAAGATTAATATTTCAGGCTTTGCATTCAATAGCTCGATGCTATGGGATCCTGAGAGGTGGGGTCGCCCTACCTCATTGCCCGACACATCCCAGGTTAGTCTCTAGCATGATCTCATAAAATTCACAGATCATTATTGTCACAAGAAGCTCCTAAATTAGTTTCGTGCTTCCTAATTGGTCGGTTAAATTTCTTATTTGTCCATTTATCTACCAAAAGCACCTAAGATGGAACATTGTGTTATCGTATACAAGAACTCTGCTTTACCCTGGCTTTATGGTCAAATAGAGGAAAGGTGGATTTGTGTTCTGGTTGGTCCATCTTCAGTGAAGTGCAAATAGTAGGTTTAGATGTTCTTTCCTGCTTTGCTATCTGTTGAATAAGTTAGTGACTAATGACACCATGTCTGTAACTCCATGCATTACTTGTATCTCTTTCATTCATCTTATATTGACTTCTGTTGTCCCATTTTGGCACATAACTGACACATGTATTAGATTCTTTTCAGCAGTAAATCACACATTAGTCCTCTAATATCTGAAAGGTTATCAAATGTCAACTGCCTAATTGACAGCAACCTTTCTCAATCATTAGCCCGAGAAAAATGGTTAACAAAAATTTTACCCTTTCTTTGAATATGAACAAGTCTGGCATAAGGGGCCTCTGATTAGGACCAGCAACATGGCTTTTGTCCCACTTGATGGTAGCCAATCCACTCAAAAAATTCTCACACCTACTACTACACTTGTCTCTGCAGCTTGTCACTTATTTCTTTGGTGATTAAAATTTCAGGATTCAATCAAGTTTGTCCATGAAGTCATCCTAGAAGATGAGACCAAGTTGAAGGGCATTCCTGCTGACTGTTCTAAGATCATGGTGTGGCACATGACCAGAGGAACTCCTCTGCCCATACACCATTAGGATCAAAGACCAAAGGTAGGTAAGGTGAGAAACCCAAAAGGTGGGGTTGTGTAAATTAGGAGATGAATTGTTGTTAGTTGTGATATTAGTAACTTTTTCTTTTGGGGAAGGCTAATTGGGCACCTCCCCAGCAATATTAATTATCATTACTTGTTGGTATTGTTTCACTTGGTTAATGCAAAGCTTGCACTTGTCGGCAACTCAACTTCCGAGATAAAGAATTCAAAGCTGAGAGACATGAGTTGGGACATGAGTGAAGTCGCGACCGGCTCATGTGGCGCGTGCGACAGACAACTCAGCTCGCACGGTGGGCATGACTCATCTATGGGAACCCCGATACGATCATCGTAGAGGTAATATTTTAACGGGAGGAGTTGTGCGTGTCACGAATCAAAGTCGTGATCACCACTTAACTCGTTGTAGTGTTAGGTAAAACAAAAGAAAAAATGAATAATTATTTTTATATTTAATAGCCTAAGAGCTCGGATTATACAAAATGCACAAAAACAAAAAAAGAATATAAGCAATTTTCCTAAAATTTATCAGCATTTTTGGGTTTTTATCTAAAAACACCCCTTCGATTTTTTTTTCTTTTGAAAGTGCTCTTAAATCCAAATATCTCCAAACAACCCTTTCTCTTCTCACTCCAAACTTATGAACTTTTTTTTTGAGAATTTGTCCTAATTAATTTGACTTTATATTTTATATTTATATTTAATAAATAATATTTAATGATAGCTTGCAAAAAAAAGTTAATTAGTACATGGGTCTATCGCGGTTTTTACACTTTAAAAATCTACACCGGAATCATTTTATTTATGAAAGTGAAACAATCTATCTTATTTTTCAATTAGTGCTATATTAAGCTTAATAGAACATATTCTAACATCGGCCCCATGGACATGACGGTTGTCACGACGGACTTGGCATGTTATTCCGAAAAGATGGTGCGTTAAGCTATCTCGACATTCCGATATTGAATAAGATAGTCACTTGCCATCCGTACCCCCAACACACGACAACGAGTACAGAACCCATTCTCGAGAATAGTGCTAGGGGTTAGCCTTTAAACATTTACGTACGGAGATCCCGACAATCATTAACACCTACGTCCATCAACACACGGGTATAGAAGTCATCCCTAAGAACAACATAGAGGGTTGGGACTTTAAACATTTACGTATAGAGACACCAACGATTATTAACACCTATGTACATTAACACATGACAACGGGTACAAAAGTTATCCCCGAGAACAGTCTTAGGGGTCAGGTCTTTAAAAACCTACTTACGAAGGCATCATCAATCATTAACAACTGCGTATATCAACACACGAAAACAGGTATAGAAGTCACCCCCAGGAACAACACTGAGAGAGGTGAATACACACAACCACACCCCAACCCTATGCAGCATATAACCTTTTTAATTTAAATGTCAGAGGGGTAAAGTCGAGGATCTTTTTTCGATTTCGACCTATGTGCAAGCACCCAACAAACAACCAAAGAAGAGATATTCGACCTCCGTCGGAAAGAATAAGACCTATGCCCCCTCGATCAAATCTTAGGTTAACGTGCTCCAATGTGCTGACACCTTGGCCACAGCCTAAAGGTTCAAAACAAAGCTGACATTTAGACGTTGAAACCTAGCGTGAGCCTTCCTTTCCGTGTGATTGTGTGCTTTGAGGATGATGCCTTCATTCGTAGAGACATGAATAATGAAGCCCAAGTCCGCTTAGCTGACGATATCCGCTTAGATGGCCTTACGTCATCTTCCCACAAGGGAAGCCTTCGCCGCATTGTCTTCCTTTCCTCGTGCTGTCACAATAGATCAAATCAGGTAGGACACGGCGGCCATGGCCACACTCAACCTTTGCTTCTCAGCCACTCTGGTCTACCGGCGTCGAGGCGAGAGTCGGTGATACGAATATAAGATTGCAATGTCACAGGAGAAGACTCGCCTGATGACAGACGACACTGACCTTCTTAGTTTACTCCTTTTGAGGAGTACGGCGACGCGTAGCCTCTTCTTTCCGTAGCCACATGGTTGTCTCTTCTTCTTCTTCCATCCCTAAAAGTGATGCGAACACACTATGGATTCCCTTTCCCTCGATTTCCACTTCCCTCGGTCAGCCGAAAGAAAGCAAAAGCTTTCCTCTCAAGTATCTATGTGAGCACAAGCCACATCAACATCAAATTCATGGTCTCAAGAGTCTTTAAGATTCGCGCCCAGAGGGGGTTACAGATCAGTGAAGGCCTTGGAGTCTTTATGATTCGCGCCCTGGGTTACAGGTCAGTGAAGGCCTTGGAGTCTTTAAGATTCGCGCGCCAGGATTACGCGTCGGCGAGGGAGCCCCGCTCCTCCGGAGAGGGGCTCGGGCGACGACGCCGGCCGCCACTGCTGTTGCTGCTGGTCCAGAAGCAGTACGACGCTTCCGGGAGCGCTAGCTTCGCCGACGTCCGCCGAGCGGGCTCCGACTTGCTCCTCGGCAGCACCAGCGGCCGCTGCGACTCGGATCCCCTCGCTTCGACGTCGTCTTCCGCGTCCCCCTCTTCCTGCTGTTGCTGCTCCTCGCCTCGGCCACTCGCTTCCGTGGCCACCTCCTGCTGCTCCGCTGCGGGAGGTTCCGGGGTCGGAAGGGGGGGCCCCGCGAATCGAGCGGTGGCGAGTGAGGACGCCCGGTTGTGCGGGGCGGATCGGCATCGCATCAGTAGGAGTGCGTTCTTTGGCGGTACGAATACCCTGGTCTCCTCCTGCTCGGGCGCAGCTGTCTCCTCCACGTCCTCAACCTCTTCTCGATCCGGCGTCGCTTTCCCATCTCCGACGAACTCCGTCGGTGGTGGCCGCCTGACCGGTTCGGGGTTCCGCTGCTTGTACGCCCAACTCCCGCCGGTTCGGATACGAGCCCATCCTCGCCACAGCGACCGTCGGCCTCCCCCGCCGCTTTTACCCCCCGTGGGCCTCTTCCGGACGGCGAACAGGCTGCAGAGAAGAGCCCCATGGAAGCACCGGCACGGCATCAGAGACGACTTGCTTCTCGCCTTCTTGCACTTGGGCGTCTTCGGCTTGGCCGACCTCTTGCTCCGAATCCGGACTTGACCGATGCAGGTGACCTTGGGCGACGAGGGCTCCCCTTCCTCCGCGGCCGTAGCCGCCGCCGAGGACGAGCGGCCGAGGCTCCCGCTGCGGGACACGAACATGGGGCTGGACCGGGCGGCGGAGGCGGAGCGGCCGCGGCTCCGGCTACCGCTGGCCTTGCGGGAGAGCAGGCCGGGCGGCGCCGGGAGCTTCTCCCTCCCTGGGCTGGATGAGACGATGACACCTCCGGGCTTCATCATCCCCGGAGAGACGAGTAGCGAGGGTAGCTCGAGGGCGAGTTGTCGACCGACAGGGTTGGGGAAGGCAGCGATGGGGTGGTGGCGTGTAGCGTGTACGAGCTTTAAGGTCTGTGCTTGCTGAACTGTTAACTGTACCAGCTGCCCTCTCTCTCTCTCTCTCTCTCTCTCTCTCTCACGGCCCGCGGTGGAGGAAGAATACTAACCACACGCGAGCGTGAGAGCTTTAAGGATAGTGCCATAACGAGAGGCAGAGTCGGTGCACGAGTGGGTGGCTCAACTTGGGGTTATTCTATTCCGAAGCACCCTTTTCTCCATAGTTGATCATATTAACCATTAAGTCCACTGTGCACTTGAAATATTTTATCTGTTTTCTTTGCTCTCTAACAAATTTATAGTAATAAATTTTAATTAAACCCAAACTTATCCAAATAAGTTGAATCATCTTAAAGCTTCAAAAATAATTATCAATAAATACTAGATGTATTTTATATTGAGTCTCAACTTTGTGATCTCCAGCCTAGAGAGAGAGAGAGAGAGAGAGAGAGAGAGAGAGAGAGGTGATTGTGGAAGTATAATTTATTCCGTACTCCATTAGCAACTTGGAAGTGGAACTGTTTATCAACATTGCTTGCTTCCCAAAAGTGGCTTTTTGGTGTGGTAGCCAATGCTACTTTGTAGTTTTAGGTCTCTCTTTGACCTCCAATTTGGACTACATTCTTTGAGCTCCATGTCTATATTATTCATGTCCTGCCTTGCTCTGTGCAAACATTTCCTTTTGTCTATGTTTTGTCCCACTGCTACTGACGTGCTCAAACTTTGCATCTAAATTCATCGCTCGGAGAGGGGATGAATCACTATGCATTCAGATTTTGTTCTTGCTGGATGAATCATTGATCAATCATGAATGATAAAAGATCATGATTTTGATAAATATAAAATGATAATTTTGTTTGTATACTCTAATCCTCAATCAATCTATAATTTTAAAAAATAATCATGAATACATAATTTAAATATGGTATATAATTAAGAAAATATTTTTTTCAAAACCTTTATAGATATACATTACCCCCAATGAATAAAATTATCTATTTTAAAATAATTCTTTATGGTATTAAAGTTTTTTTACTTTAAGAAAGACTCTCTTCGTCTCTTTTACAACTTTCGATTTTTGCTTCTCGCTTTTAGATTTTGGCATTGCACCGAAGACGAAGACTCATGACTCCTCCTTGTTGATCTCCTAGTGCGACTCATCTAAAGCATATTTACTTCACCTTGGTGGGCATTCCTTCTACTCTTATCTACTACTCAACATCTTTACCAACATCTTCGTTCCTTTCTCATCAAAAATTGAACTCACTGGCACATCAGATCTATAGTAGATTTCTTGACAATAGTCTATTTATCTACCACCATGCTCTTGACTATACCATCACTCTCTTTGGATAAAATCTTCTCTTATGTATTTTTCAGATAAGTGGTCATTTTACTCTTTATCACCGAGTCACTCAAATTATATAATGACAGCCTTACTACGGATCCCACGTGGTACATACAAGTATTTGATTTCTTGTTGCTCTTATACGTCTAAATATTTCATTTAAAATCTAAAAAATTATCATAATTTAAGCATCGACCCTCCAGTATATATTAGTTTGCACTAAAATATGTTATGTAATATCTTAAATGGACTTTTAATCATAATTTTTTTTCTTTGTAAAAGCTCATCACTTTATCTTCATGCCTTCATCGATGTTACTTGGGTATCTTCCATAGAGCCAATCTAATAAGTTGGAGTTCTAAAAAATAAAATACAGTCTCAAGATTCACTACTAAGATTGAAAATCAAATCATCGCTACCACCACTACAGAACTCAATTTGGTCACCGATCTACTATATTAACTTGGCATCACCTCCTAATCTACTCCTATAAATACTATGATAATGTCGGTGCCAAATACTTATGCACTAACTTGATATTCCACTCACGCATAAAATGCATTTTCATCGACTTTCACTTTGTCAGATATCAAGTTGTTAGACATTAACTACATATTTCTCACATCTATACTTCTGACCAACTAACAGATTCCTTCACAAAGCTTCTTGCCCGTAGAATATTTCAGTTGCATAAATCCAAGATTGACATCCTTGATGAAAGCTCAATCTTACAAGCGTATAATAGAAGATCATGATGTAGATAAATATGGAATGATAATTTCATATTCTTGCATGTTTTAATCCTCAATCAATCTATGATTTGAGGGTCAATCATGATAATGTCATGAGTACTATATGAGTCGACATGGTTGGTCCACTATCGAAGGTGCAGGCTCATCTAGGTACCTCTTCCTGGTTAATATGGGAGACTTGGTGAGGTAAGATCAGATAGGCTGACAAATCAAAAGTTATTCTATTGGTGAGGACCCGGTTCAGGATGGCTTGATAGGTAGATCGGGATTTTTCTGGTTGCAAAGCTCCTTCCTGGGGTTGGATTGTCTGAGTGTCCTCGGACGCCGACAATCCTATATGATAGACCTGCGCCGGATGTTACCCGGCGTCGCAACTCCGATGCTTAAGTCAACAAAGGAGAGAAGATAATAGTTTAAACGGTATGACTAAGTTAGTGTGTATAGAGCTCCCCTTCAATGTTAGTGTGTACAAAAATATCTTTTTATAATAAATCATTTAATCAATGGTTGAGTTAGGAAAGAGTAATAATATCATTTAAGAAATACAAATGATATAAGCCTCATCCGATTTCTTTTCATCGATTCCATCAGATCAAATCAAGTAACTAGACAGATCGCCAGTACATGCAAAAGCGAAAAAGGTCAACCAACCATCAGCGTTGTTTTCGGGTCGGATTCGAGGATTATGCGGATCGCAGCCCGAGAAGCTTACGGATCTAAAGGAACGAGAACCATGCCCCAAATTTAAAGTCGGATTCAAGTGGGACATTGGGTCCCATCCGATACAAACGCTTATTGGATCCAAATTGAGGATCAACCCGCGCCCGCTAACCCCTTTTCAAGCCCTTCGAGCCTCCGCTGCGTCACGGCGCTCGGATGGCGGCACTCACCACCGGCCATCATTCTTCGCCTCCGCTGCCACCGCAGCCGCCTCTCTATTCCTTCGGCGTACCGTGGCCTGACCTCAACGAGGGTTTGCTATACACCGACTTAGTCCGATCCACCGGCAATGGTTTCAATCTCGCATTCTTCGACTTCCTTCCTTTGCCGCTCCTTGGTGCTATGGATTTCTTCTAAACTTCTTGTTTCGTTTCTTTTGTTCACCTCGATTCGAATAGCTACGACTCTGATTGAGTTCTACTCTTCCAAGTACAAGAACTCGGCTCCGTTGCAAGGGTTTGTCGGCTGTCGAAACCCTACTCGTAGCTTCTCTTTGTCCTATTGTTTTGGGATCGGGGCTAATATGTTTTCATCTATTATTGGGCAGCTGGCTTCAAAGAATTCGCAATCGCCAGGTTTTGGTGACCTTCCCATCGTTATTTCAATTGATTCATTTTTCTGTTTCTTTTGCATTAAAAGTATTTCTATTATGTTTGATTTTTTGTTCAATCCTTTGGCTTCCAGATAACAGTTGATGGTGGAGTAGTAACGGATCCCTGTTTCGCACTCAGGTAATTATTCTTTACCACTTTGCTTCTTGATTTATGATCCATTTTAGGCTTGCAGGGAAGTATCTATCCTCTTGAGTACTGCCATTTACCAACGAAATATGATTCGTTCTTGTTTTGTGAGTACATACACGCGTGTTCCTGAAGATTAGTTTATAATTTCACTCATGACCTTACTTGTTTAGAGATGGTGCTGAAGTTGTTTATCATCGTCTTCCTTGGAAGGAGCCTTTTGCGCCTTACTTGCTAGAAGTTCTCTATGAAGATAATGACATGGTGAGCACTTCCAAAGTTTTATAAGGGAGTAAATTTGATAAGTTAAACTAGTATTTTTTTCCTGAATTGTGGGTAAAAATTAACTGGTAACTTTTTGATCAACTCTACTCTGACTGCGCTAGTATATTCTGATGACAAATGCACAGTTGAAGCTGGAAGCTCATTGGGATCTGGAATCGGTCAAGATCATTGTGCTCATACAGATAATGAGATTGCAAGACTTAATGCACAAGAAATCATAAATGATAAAGGGGCAGTAGTAAATGAGCGATAGGTGTGGCTGTTTTTGAACCATGTTCTTTTCTTCTTGGATTGTCATGCAGACATGGCTATTGAAATGAATTAGTGTCACTTGTGTGGTATTATTATTTCTGATAGCTGCCAGATTTGTCATATGCTGGTGTAGGTTTAACAAAAGAAAGATATGTGTTCTCCTTTCTACTAAGAGAACAAGAATATCTTTTCCTCTAACAAAAAAAATTATGTATAAGAGCTTTCATGTACCCAGCACCATAGCAGCAGCAGCAAAAACAACAACAGTTCCAAAGAAGAGCCCTAATGTCATATACAAATTAAATAAGCTGCTTATTCTTTATGATTTAGAGTTAGATTGGATCAAGAGTCTTATTAGGAAAAGCATAAGATAGAATTCTGGAATTTTGGATAGCAAAGAGGGTATAGGTTATGGCTGATGGGTCTTAGAAGTAACCTTGATCTTGTGAAATCATAGAATGAGTAATTGATGAGTGTTGTATTCTGAAGTCATGTTTGGCTGCCATGCATCCCACCTCACCTCTTTATAATCTCTTTTATGATTTCCATGTATTCCTTTGATTCTTCTCTGTGTTAGATTTAATTTAATTATCCCTGTTCCTAAATAAACTTGTTTACATTGAATTTGTTTAGATCTGATTGTTCTTGCTTGCTATTGATAATAATCAGTGCAGCCATGTGAGCCCTTCCAAGTTCATTTGAACTTAGTTCTGTTTTTAACTTTGTTTTTCATATACGTCCAGTAGTATATGCTTGGTTTTTGAAGTTTTGATCATTGGATTTTCCTTGATATCTGATAAGCAGTACTCCCAACTGTTTCATATGCTGTTAAGAGGTGCTTTTATTGCTGGTTATTGAATAAGGCATTTGTAGATCTAGTTTCTTGTTGCTTCCTGGACTAAAACAAGTACCTATCTTTCTTTCTATACACAATATTTATTTTTGTCTTTGATAATTTTGGCAACAAGGCAGTTAGCCATAAAGTGTAACAGGTCTTATGATGTGCTGTGTAAACAAAACTTGTGAAATGTCAGCATATCAATTGAGTATTTATAGACATTTCCAATCACATGCCTAGCCCTTACAGGTGATGACATGCACAGGTCTTGTTGATGGATGTTGAGCATGTACTCATGCGATCATAAATTAATCAATAGAGAAATCATTTTGTTTTCTGAGTTGTTATATAACTATTGGAGTTGTGATTTCTGGTTCGAGTTGTAGCTTCTGTATTAAATTGAGAGTAATTGTTGAGGACACTAGTACTAACTTCAATGAATCATTAATGTTTCCAAAGATTAGCTCAGAAAGTAGCAGCTTTACATTCAATTGACCTTTAAAGGATGGAGATGTCATCTGCTACTCTGGTTTGGAGTATGCTCCAACTTCCAACAGGAGTTTCACTTATGATGGCATTAGTTGGTTGCAACAAATGAGGGAATGTAGAGTTACTAATAATTAACCCTCAATGAGTTAGAACTACATATTGAGTAAATATAAAAGGCATGAATGCTTCTCCTGTGCAGTTGATTTATCACAAGAGAGGAAATCGCCATCATGCTCATTTTAAACCATCTTTGGTACAACATTGAGCAACTATGTTGATTAGAGAAATTGGAACTTTGAGATATGAGGGGATCTATTAATTATAAATTCCTTTTTTTGCTTAGGTTGCTATAAATAAACCTTCTGGTCTGCAAGTTTTACCTGGAGGACTTTTTCAGCAACGAACAGTTTTAATGCAGCTCCAATGGAAAGAATGGAATAAAGTTTCATCTGATTGTTCCAAAAGACAAATGACTCAAGAAACACATCCTGTGCCTGTACATCGCTTAGGGAGGGGCACGTCAGGTTTGGTTTAATAGCTTGTACCTGTACCTTTTAGACGAATTTATAAAGTATTTTGATTCTAATTCTATGTTTCTTTTTGTTCGAATGATCTCAAATAAAAATGAACCACAGTCAAGTTCTACCTTTATTATTGTTCTAGTCTCCGTTGTCAGTTGAAATCAGCTTTTTAATTTAGTTTCTTAAGAATTGTTGCTGCACTTCAGGTATATTACTTTGTGCAAAGACAAAACTTGCTAAGACTCGCCTTTCAGCTTATTTTGCTAATGGCACTGCATTTGCGGGAGATGATGGGTTAAGCAGATCTTTTTTTTTATGGATTTATGGTTTGCATTTCTAGAATTTTTTTTCTAGTTTCATGTGTTCTTATATCATGGAGTATTGCACTTGTAGAGGCGAAATGGAGCTTAGCAAAGCACGAAGAATCTCAAAAGTTTATCGAGCATTAGTTGCAGGTGTAATTGAAAGAGATGAGGTAAAGTCTTTCCTTGTGGGCTTGAACATTCCTACGAGATTTATTTCCCTAGACTAATCGATTGAGACAAGAGTCCAGTTCCAGATTACAATTTTGCTTAGGTTGTAAATTATTTCATGTTTTTTCTTATATTTTGGACAGTTACTTTTCCATTTCAGTTTGTAATCAAGCAGCCGATTGGAACAATGCATTATCCTGGAGTGGCAAAGGGGCTATATGTAGCTTCTTCATCAGGTTATTTATCTTTCTAATCCTTATTTGATTCTCGTTATGTAGGAAACAAGTTTTTGTTTCTCTATGTTTTGAAACAATATAGTCTGTCAAAGGGGGTATTTCTATGTCCTAGTTCTATAGTCTTGTGAGAAATATGTATACATACTATTGTTCATTGTAAATTGATTTTAATCCAGGGAAGCCAGCACTTAGCAAAGTGCAAGTTCTTGAGAGAGATGCTCAGAGAAACCAAGCGGTGGTCCAGGTATATTGGTTGGTGTGTTATGATATTTGATATTTCTTATAATTTCTTTTTGTTCTATCCTCCAACATCAAGAATAATTATATTAATCTATTAGAACTACATGTGGAGAGGTTTAGTAACTCTTTTGTTGATTTCCTTTTATGTTTTAACATTCATTTGTGATGGCTGTCCAGTTTTATTTCTGGACTTCTTTTCATCTTATTTCTTTCCTTTTATCAGTCTTCTCACATCAGAATCATAGTGCATATAAAGAAGCTAAATGGTTTCACAATTGGGATAACAAATGTTTGTCATTTGTTTGGCACTATGCCTTCATTAATAGGTTGAAATACATTCTGGAAGACCGCATCAAATCCGAATCCACCTTGCATTTGCGGGGCATCCTCTTATAGGTAAGTTCATGTAGATTTTTGTTTAAAGTAAAAGAGATTTAGTCATTTGTTCTTCCTTTTTCAAGTTTCTTATATCAGCCACTTAAATAGGAGAAATACTGTTTGCATGTAACATATGATCATATTTGGACAATCTGTTATAACTTTATCTGTTAGTTTTTGGTGTATATGTTATACGGATTTCAGTTTACAGCAAAGAGGCATGCTAATAGGTCCATTCAAGGTTTGCCTTATCGGTCCGAACCGGCATGCCTACCCGCCAACGGCACGATACGTGCCACCCCATACCGATGTGCCGAGTGTGGGCATGATGGGATAGAAAAAAAGGCCAAAAATTGGTCCGAAATTACCTGAAAAATAAAAGGAAAAAAAACTTAGATTAGGGTTTTTATGTTGGAAATAAACATAAATTTAGTATAATTTCAACAAAAAACTTATAAATTAGGAAATAATAGTGGCATATATCTTTTTTAGGCTTCGAGGAGTGGCTTTGTGGCACGTTCCAGATCGTCCTTCTATTGATATTGAATTATCTAGAAAAATAATTTAAATTGTTAGATTTTGAGTTAAACTTTAAGATTTATAAATGGATCGATCGATGGATATACCTAGTTCTACCACCAAAAAGTATGACGAGACTTCATGAGCAATGGATCGAGGTCCTCAATCCTATGTATATATGTATCAATATAATGTTTGATGGACCCAATCTTGAAATTGATCTCACGACATATTATACTAATATACTGTATGTCATTGGTGCATCAATGTGATGATAGTCATAGTCTAATCATTGTGAACCACATGTGTATGAGGCGGCTCCTAAGGCAAATATGATTATGACATGTATTGATGCAGAGGTCGGAGAATGTCAGAACTTCTACTTTCACTACTAATCTGTTGCTTCATATTATAAGATCGATTACCATATTGCTGCTTAGAGAAGAATGACTAATTATCACCATACTGTTGTTAGCAATAAGATTTTTCATAATACGATGGTTGGGAATACGACGAGCTCCGTTTTGTGTCTACATCATGTAGGCTCTGTCAAATTTGCTCTAAATAATCCACTACCTCCCCATTTCCTTTTTGTGTATAAGCATGACCGGTGCCTCATTAAACTCCATGATCTGAATCTTGGGTAGTATGTGTAAAATACTGCTCGTACGTTCATAAACCACCTTCAAATTGTGTAGATGTGACCATCGACTCCTAGGTGTCGCTGCCATCGTCGATTGAGGCATTGTCGTCCACGTCATTGTCATGTCTACAGACCGAGTAGGTTGCTGAATGCGATTGAGAAGGTGCCTCATCGCCCGACTCAATTCTTTCCAGTGGTGTGACTGATGCTACTACCTTTGCATGTTGGGCGGACTACTGTGACGGTTGGGTGTCTCTAGTTCCTCGAGTAGTCTGACTCGATGTTGTCTAACTCTTTCCGTCACGCTCTGGCCGAAGGGGATCTTCCTCCTGTTGGAGATGTGCAAATGTGAGAAAAAGAAAAAGATGCGAGTAAGAAAGAGATTGAGAGAGTATAATACTTTGAGAGAGTAAAATAGGAGTGAATGAGGGGGTATAAAGGGTTTAAAAACTCTTAGATCTGGTTTAAACTATCAAACTGACCATTTGAATTCAACAAATCTTAGCTCTTCATCAGTAACGAGTGTAATCTGATTGTTCTGCTCGGTATAGACCCTGTATCGCCCGATATGGGATCCCTTGTTATGGACTGCCCAGAACAGGGTGGTCTGCGTGCTGATCCCTTGTCGGATTAGCATGTGCCGCTTGTACCACCTGGTATAGGGTGGCAGGGCAAACCTGGTTCCGTATCAGTGTAGGTGCTGGTTACTGAGTGCTATGTTCATATGCCCCTGATATGGTACGAACCACATGCCTATATATTAGGGAGCCCTGTGCTGATGCATTATGAACCATCATGTTGGCATGGTATAGGGTGATCTGGTAGTTCATGATAAAAGAACTGCTACGTATTATTTGTGTATATTTTTGGGTGAAAAGGAGCTGCAAATATAACTTAGTTAATCTACGTCAACATAGTCGAGGTACATCAAAGTAGCAATCTGGCTCTTAACCTCTGTTAACATGATCAGTATGTAGATAGTAAAAGGGTTTCTGTACACTACAATGGTTACAGATGCTATTATTTCAATGTTGGTTTCAATATGGATTTGTCTAATACAGTGATTTAAAAAGGCGCTCGCCTAGGCACTCGGGCGAGGCGAGGCCCGAGCGCCTCGCTAAACTTCCAGGCGGTGCGCTTCAAAGAGGCGTCACCTGGGCGCTTGCCCGAGCCCAGGCGCTGGGCGCTTCGGGCAAGCGCCTGGGTAAACCAGGCGACCGAACCAGGATTTTAGGTCTGGTTCGGTCTTCGATAGTTTGTTGGTTCAATCGAACTAACTAAAATCGATATCAGCTGTCGCTGCCCAACCCTAACCCTACTTGTTGCCACTGCCGCTCCCGCGCCCTATGCTCGCCGCTCTTGCTCCCTCTCTCGCTCCCGCTGTCGCTGCCTCCTTACATTCCCGCTCCCGCTGCCTCCTTACATTTCCGCTCCCGCTGCCTCCTTACACTCCCGCTCCCGCTACCACTGCCTCCTTACTCTCCCGCTGCTGCTGCCTCCTTACACTCCCGCTCCGGCTCCCTCTTCCTCTTTTCTCAGTCAGCAGTCAGCACCCCTTTATACTCTTCCTTCTTCTCCTTCTGTATACTGTTAACAGTATACTGCTAACAGTATACTGCTAACAGTATACTGTATACTGTTAATATTGTTAGGTTCATTTGAAATTATTAATTTTTAATATTGTTAATAGATTATTTTTATTTAAAATTTTAAATAATTATATTTATTAATTATATTATATATTTTTATATTTTAGCGCTTCGCTTCGCTCGGTCGAGCGCCTAGCGCCTCGGGCATTTTTGGACCTTAGCGCCTTTTGGTGCCTAGCGCTTTTTAAATCATCTAATGTATCTTATCGTAACCCCTTTGGCACCCTCTTCAATAGCAGAGCTTCAGAGGTTACCAGGAATCTGTGATGAGTATCATTAGGTTAGATTATAGAAGAACCTACTATAAACCCTGGTGACTGATATAATCTGGTGCAAGTAAGAAGCTCCAAATTTCTATGTATTATTCTAATGCGTATAGAAACTCTACTAGATAGAAAATTACGGATTCTATCTTATGACAACTATAGAAGTTCTTGTTTGCATATTAGTAAATGTTTTATTTTCATGAGGAAAATATACCATATAGAAAAATAAATTCCTGTTGCAGCATTACGGGTGCATGCTGATAACTTGCTGGTATTAAATGTGTTGGTGCCATGTCATGCTCATACTTCAAAATATGGCTGCAATATAAGGTTGTCAAAGTATTGCATAATGTATCTGCAATAATGTGGCTGCATATGTGTGGCTTGTATCAAATTATAAATGCAATACACAATTAAGTGTAAAGTGTGAACAATGAAATATAATGTTAAGTCTAAATAATAAATATGTAAATAAGTTTAGATCAAGTCAGAAATGAATATATATATATATATATATATATATATATATATATATATATATATATATATATATTCATTTAAGAAGCAGTTTATGTGATAAATTATAAGAATCTAATAAAGCTGTGTGATAAGATATATTGTCAGGAACCAAATTTTATGGCATTAAAATACAAGGTCTGTCATACCGAAGCGTACTGCTCGTACCGGGCGGTACGTTTCGGTCCGACAAGTTATCGGTATGCGGACCGTCCGGTACCGTTACAGTGCTACAGTATTATATTGTAGCATTGCTACAGTATGAAGAAGTATAAAATTGTTCGGTACACCAGGGTGTACCGCTCGGTATGTCCTGATATACCGCCCGGTACCGTACCGAGCCCGAGTCCGGTATGGTATGGTACGACGAACCTTGTTAAAATAACAAGGCAGTGAAATAATGTTAGTGAGGAAAACACGGATAGGATACTAATGTATAGATAATAAAACAAAATGGATTATAATAATATTGATGAAGCATAAAGCATACATGTGACTGCATTTCATATTTATGTGGTGGACTACATCTGCAGATGTATTTTCATGTTCTGGAGTTGGTATTTCTCCGTAATTATTGTTTACATGTGCTCATGAAATATTTTGTTTCTCAATGAGTAGCTTTCCTTTTTTTTCACTATTGATCTGTACTTGAAATTATTATGCTACATAAAACACTCGAATTCAGGCATAAATATTTTCATTATTGTAACATGAATTTGACATAGTTGGCTTTTTAATCCTTTCCGTTTGAACAGGTGATCCTCTTTATGATATTGGTGGGCAACCTAAAGCTTTTGAGGCAGTGTCTTCATGTGATTGTGCTGCAGATGATGGGTATATCAGCCTATTTTCTAATAACATTGTGATAAACTGAAAAGATTTTCAATTAAATGGTATAATCTGTATTGTTGTGTGGGTCACATGTTGCCCAAATAAATGAAAGATTATACATTAACATAATCATTGATCCTTTTTTAACGGTTCCAAGAATTTGTGACTTAGGCAGGATGTTTTTTTAACAACTCATCATTAGTTTAAATACTATTTCTAAACTGTTAATTGACATTTTTCCTCCATTCAAATCAAGATATCTTTGTTTGCATCCTATGTATTTTTGAAGAAATATTTAATTCTTGTCTTGATTTCACTACTATTATTCCACTTTCAGAGGTTATCAGAAGCCAATTCAAGCTGTACCTGGAGATTGTGGCTATTACTTGCATGCATATCAACTTTTCCTTTCTCATCCGGTCACAAATAAGGTAACTGTTGAATTATGTCTTTTGGGCATTTAGTAGCTTGAAGATAATTTTCATGGTTTGAGTAACACATTCTTCATCTGGAACTAAGTGTCATTTGTAGCTTGAAAAGAACTCAAAACACGATGCACTATAGAAGTTTTGCTTGTGAATGAGGTTGTACACAATAATTATACTGTCATATACCAAGATGATTTAGAAATAAATTCAATCCTAGTTTACATGATATAGTGGAATATATGTGGGAAGGAATCCAACACTGGTACTTGCCTCGGTCATGAACCTTGTCAAAATAGATATGATACAGTGCAATAATTCATATTTGGCTACCTTGGGTAGCCTGGTACATTTCCAGACATTACCAAGGCTTAGCAGGGTTCAACACAGGAAATTGTTTAGATTGTGTGGAACCAGGGTTGGAACATGGTTAGACCAGCATGGCTCTGTAGGGTGAGCATGGCAAACTGTGGTTATTATGTCCAACCAGAATTTGTGAGAATGGCATAGCTGTGCAAGGCACAGCACATTAAAGTGCATAGTGTCGACCGAGGGTTTGCACGTGGCCAGGCATATTTGATGTGTTGCATATCCATTCTTGATTTCAGAAATGATGTTTTTCGTTTATTGCACTTTGAAAATTAGGGAAAGCATCACATCAAAAGAAACTGCATTAGTTATTTGAGAAGTTCGATAAGTTTAAAAAAAAAGAAAAGAGGTGTAAAATTAAGCTAACTCATTGATTCATTATGATTTTGTTTCATCCAAGATTTATGGCATGCGATGCTTAATAGATGGGGTACCTTTATCATTTAGGATTGACAATCATGTGGTAACCATATCCGGACAATTTTTTTTCTCTAATTGAGTGAATAAAATAAGGAAACCGCAACATTTCTGAAAATATATATTGTCAGCAACCGAATCTACCTGACTTTGCAATTGTACCCCATCTATTCTGAGACATTTGTTTGAAGTGGTTATGTTGATTATTTGATATTAAGCTAAAATCAAGCAGTTAAGTTTTCCCTTATTTTGAGACTTTGATTCATTTTACGATGATTTCTAATGCTAGTCAGATAGAAATCACGAGATCTAACTTATCTGCGTTGGTTTGTTCATGTGGTCTTTCATCAGAGAATAGAAATTACTGCTTCGCTGCCACCCATCCTCCAAACACAAGAAGAACGGGATCAAGAAAACCTGCAGAGATAGCCATGCAACCACTGCTGCTGTCGAGGAAGGATCATTTTTTTTATTATATAACTTACCATTTGTAACAATCCCTCAATAGGTATGTTCTGTATGTGCTTTTTTACATCATATCTATCCAACTTGTTCATGCTGCCATACTAATCAGACTTGCCTCCCTTTTGCTCCCTGGTTTTTGGTCTTGCAGGCTAAGTGAGCTTAGAGACGTGTTTTTTATCTCTCGGAAAGGTTGCGTGTGTGCGTCTCTCTCTCTCTCTCTCTCTACTCTAATAAATTGAAATGTATCCGTTCTTTTGGAGTATTGTGGTTGTGACTTCTGGTCCATGTAAGCTATGTGTGTGCAGCAACCCACATGGCAACGGAACGTGGCATGATCATTACTCGTGGATGATGATGGGGTTGGACCATTCGACCACCAAATGGGGCGCTTCATCCACTCCTTTGTCGTCCCACCGACCACGCCACTTTGACCAGCGTGTCGTGTCCCTTCGCCTTCGCCTTCGCCGCCGAGAGGTCACGACGCTGCTCTTCCGCATTATTAGTTATAGTTATGTGAAGCTAATCTCTCTCCAGAAATCAACAACTTCCCAAATATTAATCGATGATATATTTCTTAAGGTATATGATAACAACAGAACAGCTCCTCGTCGGGGCCAACTAATCCTCGTTTCGGCGCAACCTACGAAATCAATGCCCCTCTTCGGATTTCCAAGGTATAGAATTAAGCATCTAAATTGAAATTTCCAGTTTACGAGAAAACTTTATAGCATCGGTAAGCCAGAAAAGAAAGCACGGTCGACGACATGAAGAAACCAACTCCTGCCATTTACATCATAAACATTATATATATGTATATATAATAAGCTGAAGACTAGTGCCTCCTAACCAGAACTGGATCTAAGCTACTTGGAAAGCCATTGTCATCATCTCCTTCACGTACATTGAGTCTTTTGCCTCTTCACATTCCAGGTGTCGTAGCTTCCCATGCATGGCGAGGCCATCGTCCTCTTCGTCGTGAACGAGCCTGTGCCACCTGATGTGTTCAGCACCGCAGAGTTGATCTGATCCGGTACGATCTTTTCGTCGAACAGCGACGCGTTGTGAAGTCTGACAGCAGCCACCGGGGGAACTTGAAATTGTTGCAGCGGCGGAGGATTGCGCCACTGGGGGAGCGGCCCTGCGAGGAGAACCGTCTGCAGCAGAGGGCCTGCTTCCAGTACAGCTTGCAGCAGCTTCCCCTTCCGCGGCAGCGGTCTCTTCATCGCGAGGCCGTCGATTATGGCGGAACCCCGGTCGTACTTTTGCTGCTGCGGGACGCCCATGTTGATGCTCGGCAGTTCAGGGGAACCAGGAGATGCGCCGCCGCGGCCGTAGGAATGATGGTTGGGAGTCGCCGAGAGGCTGTCGGACTCGGTCACGCTGCAGCTCCCTCGAGTCTGCGTGGGGGAGTACTCCCCCGTGTTAGGCTGCGAGATCTTGCTGAGCAGAAGCTGAAGTTGATCCCTGGCCACATCTCTCTCGTGGGCGATCACTTGGAGGAGGCGGATCAACTGATCGATGTTCTCCGCCCTCTTCCGTATCTCCTCCTTGGCGTTGGCCCGCAGCGCTTCCAGCTCCGAGGTGGTGCACAGAAGCTTGTGCTTCAAATCCTCCATGCTCTGCTCGAAGAAAGCAAGCACAGCAAAGAAATCCGTAAGGCAACGACTCATCCTTCATCTACGGCAGCCGGCAAGCAAACTCCATGGAAGACCTGGCAGAGAGAGACGTACTGACCTCATGAAAACCCCAGACGGAAGGAAAGCCAGCATCCATGGTGACCGCTTCGAGAGTCCAATGATCCAAACCCATTCCCGGCAGGATCTACAAAAGCACCGGCCTCCTATGGGACCTTCGATTTGCAGGGCGAGGGGGAAGAGAAGATAAAGACTACTACTACTACTACTACTACTACTACTACTACTCAGAAAGGGAGGAAGGGAAGAGGAGAGAGGAGGGATTCTTGTGTTGCTATTTGAAATGGGAGATAAAAGGTAATGGGAGGTTGCCATCCAATGATCCTTATATAGATGAACTCAGGATTCCACTCCGTCCTTTAAGGCTGCCTGTCCCACGAGTGTGACCCTCTCTCTACAACTATGGACCCGAATACATGGCAGGAGGCAAAGCCTTCGTAAAGAAACCCAGTATTCTCTGTGGGATATGATGGGATCGTAAATAGATTCCCCACACACAGCATTTTGACATGGCATTATGATGGCCGCCATAACAAGCCCGAGAGAGGGTGGTGGAGTTGGCGTACCACCGTCTTCCCATACGGCAGAATGGGACGCGGACTTCATATCTATCCACCGTATACTTCTTTTTGACTGCTTAGTGTTGTCATGTATCCCAAGGATTGATTTGATGGTGGTGGACAGCAGCATTTGTATGTTGCTCCGGTAGCCATCAATTTAGTGGTGCCATAATTCTTCTTTGCCTGTATTTTCTATAATAAAACGTGAAACACAATTTTTGTTTCTCTCATTAGCTCATCGATTAGATGAGTACGAGTGTTCCATGGTTACTTGCATAAATCATGTTTCTATCTACTGGCTTAAGTTTTTAGACGAATAATATTTAATAATTGATAATTATTAATCTCGAAAGCTAAACTAATAATTTATTTTGGTATCATAATAGTAATTATGAAAGATCAATGCCTGGCTTCTAGAAGAATTTTAATCGAGAAAAAAAATAAATGAACAGAAACAAGGAATTCCTTGAGTTGACCTGTGTATTCACTGTGCATTTCTTTTCCTCGGGTCTCTACATAGCCAATACTACTACTAGATCACATTAAAGAAGCAATTCAACGCACAGAAACAGAGAGAGAGAGAGAGAGAGAGAGAGAGAGTTCAATACGAAATGTTTTCTTGTGGTTGATGTCGTTGGCGTTGGATCATTGAGGAAGGAAGAGACCTCAAGGAAGCCGACAAGATGCGTGGGAGAGCGCAGCATGTGGGTGTAGGGAAGTAAGGGTAGGGCTCTCGCCATGGCTTTGCTTTTGTTTATGTGGGACAAGCGGCGGATGCAACACATAAGATGAGAAAGAGAGAGAGAGAGAGAGCACAGGCACCGGGTAGGGTGGGGTGTACTTTTATTCGTTTGTCTTAGGGCTTCCGGTGGGGGACACCGGTTGATGTGTAAGTGTGAGGGGAGGTGGAGTGCGGTGTGGGAAGAGGACAAGCTTCGTGAGACATCAATATCCGGGGGGGTCTTGTTCATTGGATCTCGCCATGCTTGCCTTGGCTCTCTCTCTCTCTCTCTCTCTCTCTCTCTCTCTCTCTCATATTTTATGGGGTCGTGGATGTGGGCGCCGGTGTTGCACCTTCCCTATGTCTCTTGTGGGTTACTATTCTTGGCTGTGGGCAGGATGATGATGAGGTGGTGGAGGAGGTTTAACATTCTGCATTTCACCATTTCTAGGTTTAAAAAACTCAAAAAGTTAGTCATTGTTTCTTAGTTCTATTATGAATTAACAATAATTCATCTGAATCTATTTGTTCGTATCGATTTATCAGAATCCAATCTTATCCTTTTTTTCTCATATTTTTTTCTGATTAATCTAGTAGATCAAACAGAAAGGAAAGGGATCTCACGAAGAGAAGACGAAGAACATGAAGAACTGGTCCACTGCATGGGGCTTACGATCACCCTGAAGGTCGCCACATCACCCCTTCACCCAATTAAAGTGACGCCGAGTGGGAACCCACACACACACACACACACGCACGCTTCCCATGGACCCCACATCGCTCGCGGAGACCCGGCGCTGCGGTCGACCGGAGAGGGGACGCCTTCCGCTGCCTCGCCAAATTTAACCTCCCAACCGCTTTACCCGTCGACCTAATCATGCCACCCACAGCCCTCACGATATAATACCGCCACCTCGAGGCGGAGACAAACGCGTTTACGTATCATTTCGACGTGCAGCCCTACCATTTCTTTTTTGGCTCCTAAAAAGCCTACGTTATAAATATGTTTTTGGATTCTTACATGAAGCACTCCGGTGACCGTCCGGTGGGGCCCCGAGGTTGGCTTGTGGGTGGGGAGAGCGTTTTGGGCATAATTAATGGGTGGGCAGCGGTACACGTCTTAATCATGAGGCGGCGCGATGTATGCGGTTGTCCGCTTCTGGGATCACATGGGAGAGGATTAGATGCGCCCCATGTGGGCTCGTCCAATAGCATCCAGCCACGTACCCCCTACTCCCTGCGGCGCGCAACCGGACAAAAAGGGGGCGGGCGGGGCATCACACGCGTCGAGACGACCGGATTCTGCGGCACGTGCGCGGCCGGATCCGGCAGCACGTGCCTCGCCGTTGAAGCGCGGCTGCGTCGTATTTATTATGCTGCATTGGTTCGGCCGGTCCGACCGTCCCCAACCGCAAAAAAAACCGGAAAATAGACACTTAATTGATCCAATCAAAATATTTATTGTTTATTTGATGCTAAGAACTGTGCTCAGCTCATCTATCTTTTTCTTTTCTCATGTTGTTCTTAAGTAATCTTTTATGTTTATTTGTTGGATTCGTCTTCTAACCCTTTAAATCATTTTTTTAGGGGAGATGGGAGTGATGGTGAACGTGCATAATCCATGGAGGAAGACAAACTCAACGCCTCTGATGGATCGTTCAGCCCATGGGCCTGTTGGGCTTCCCTGAATATATATATATATATATATATATATATATATATATATATATTGGGGACTCCTAGACATTTGTAATTTAGCTTAGTATAATCTTAAATATGTTGGGATCATAAAATATTTTTGGAATTTTGGAGGTAGTATCATCGAAGATCAAAGAATTTTGGAGGTAAAATTATTTTTATATAAAGAAAAAATAATGGTGGTAAGTTAAGATTTATTATTAAAAAAATATCTTGTATACCTCTACGTTTTAATATGAGAGTTTTACGAAGACAACTAGCAATATAATTTTTCTAATAATAGAAAAAGAGAAAAAGAAAAAGAAATATAATAATCAGATGATAATATGAAAAATAAGGATAATTGTTATCCTAAAAAAATAATGCTCCTAGAATTAAGGTCTTATTGTCTGTGATGGAATCTTCGGATCGGGCTTTGCATCCGTTAAGGTGAGAAAAGAACTCAATTCATTGGTTCGTGCATTATAGAATAAAGTATAAAAAGATATAAAGATAATAAAAATCACAATTGCATTAAATCAAACATATGATATCATCTTTCCTTCGAAGGAGTTAATATTTTTTATTTGATTTTTTAAAAAAAATTAATTTTCTTTGGTTGATATCGTAGATCGATAATTTTCTATCTTTAAATAGATAAATATTTAACATATTCAAATACCTTTTTTTTATATTTACTTCTGTTTCGTCATCGTCGTCGTTGTTGTCGAGCAGATGCAAATATATTTCTAAACTAATCAAATTTATTTTATTAGTAAACTAACTAAATTGATCCCACGAAATAGAGAATATTATTTTCTAGACTTATAATTTATGATTGATTCGTGTCTTTTCGATATCACACGAAGTAAACTCAATTCAAATCAAACACAAGACCAAGTTGGAGTTCCTCACCTTCATGTTGTTATTATTATTATTAGTAGGCAAAGCCTGCTTGGGAAGCTGCCGGGAAATTTCGCAAGGGTTAAAATAGGTTCCAAGCCGGAGGAAGTAAAGTACAAGTTTCGGGTAGGAGATAGCGGGCGGTCGCATCTAATCCATCTGCCCAATTCTTAATCACTTATATCAGCCACTCTCCATTCCATCATCCATTGCCAAACAAAAGTGCACGTCATTGTCAACCATTATCATACTACAAAATGTGTGTCAAGACAAGCTAGTCATTGCCAGAGTCCACCACGGGAAGCTTCTTTGCATGAGACTACCATTTGCAACATGGTTTAGGTAAAGCAATACTGTCGAGACCATCGAGTCTAAGCTTTACGAACTATCAGTCACCTCGCGAAATCAATCTCTCTTCTTTACTCTCTCTCTCTCTTTTTCCTTTTGATGTGATCGATCTTATGTATCAAGTTGCTTGTGCACTAAGACGATCGATCTTGTTTGCATGGAAGAGAGAGGCCTATCTATCTCTCATTCGATCACTGTTTGGGTTACTATGCATCAACAGAAATAGAATTGCGACCTCCGTCTTGTCCGGTGATGAAGCACTAGCTCTAAACTAGTCAGAAGATAATGCTAAGAAAACACAGCAGCAGTTCGACAGCCACTAGAATTACAAGGCCTGAAAGCTTTCGGGTGTGGTGCATTTCCTTATCACTGTTTGTTCTTGGTGGCTGATCAGAACCAGTGTCTCCTATTCCCCAACTTGTCTTTTCTTTTCTGCAACCATGTTCTTCCCCCTAGTTCTTCCCCCTCGATCCTGTTCCTTCGTCAGAGAGCAGTTCGTGGAAGTCCTTCTCGAGTCTCACTCTGTATCCTCTCACCGTCCGTCTCTTCTCCGAGTAGTATAAGTGGGGACTAAATGAAAGTGCATGCATGGATGCATCAGTTACAGCCATGGTTTTGTGCTGCCAACAAAGGAGTGCCAAACACACTACTACAGACCAGATTTAGCCCAAGCATTGGCTAATAGCCTTGCTAAGGTTAGGATTAATAGAGGGTTTGGGGATGATTAATGTCTACAACTTTATATCTAAGAATTGAATATTGATATCTAAGGTGGTAAAGGAGCAATTTTATCATTTTCGTTTATCTAAAGAATTTCAAATCATTCGCGTAAATATCGATTTAGCTTTAGTATTTTTAGATTCAAAAAATAAGTATATCGATCATGAAAAGAAACTCTATCGATATCAAAGTTTTGATACACAAAAAAAATAAAAAGTTCTTCGATATGCAACAAGTTTTAGACTTGCTAATTCAAGAGACCATTTTGTTCCTTACATCTTATTATTCTCGATCGTGAAAGATTTTAATTTCTTCTCTAGATATGGACACATAATGTTATGTCAATTAATTATCTATATTTATATTTATATTATTAATTTTTTTATTATTCTCTCGGTAATACAGTCTTCTTTCGAGCCTATTATATGATATTTCGACACAAAGTTTCTTTTGACCTCATTTATTGTTGGGTTTTGTCTTTCGAACGAAAGCTTAATCATATTGCATGGTGATTTAGTTTTATATTAAAAGCAAAAAAATTTAAACAAGTTTATTATATATATAATTAGTAAGTATTTATCAGTGATTCAAACTCACAAATATTAATGAATATTACTAACATTTACAGAGATAGTTGACATGCTTCTTTTTCTAATCATCCATATATATATATATATATATATATATATATATATATATATATATATATATATATATATATATATATATATATATATATATATATATATATATATATATATATATATATATATATATATATATATATATATATATATATATATATATATAACTTTGTATCATATTAGGCTATAACATAATGTTTCTGAACTACCATATTCATTTTAGAGGATTTATGGATAAGTATTCCATTCCATTCCACATGCTTGATCTTTATCAAGAGACATTATTATTAATAAAGCTAGATTGTGTTACAAACCATCTCAGCAATGGAGAGTAGAAGAGAAAGGATTAACTAAAGCCACTCCTTCTCATTAACTAGTCACTGTAGTGGAAGTCGGAGATCATGAGATCATCCACAGGTAGTACTGTGGCCATCTTGTACTCATCATCTACCTTCCACAGTGACTCAGAGCAGTCCTCCCACATTGGACAGGGCAATGGAGGACATGCCAAACCGCTTTCTTCGGCGGTCAACCCACTGACCGAGTCCGCGGCAGCGATCTCATCCCATATCTCGTCCATGCTGTATACCTTCACCCCTTCACTCTGCACCACACCTTGTGCCGCTGCTGCTGGTGAACACGACGAGGAGGAGGAGGAGGAGGAGGAGGAGGAGGAGGACGACGACGACGACGGGGACGCGCTCGTCTTCCGCTCTTGCGCCTTCCTCCTCATATGCGTCCTCCAGTAGTTCTTGATCTCGTTGTCGGTGCGTCCCGGAAGGCACCGGGCAATCCGAGACCACCTGCGGATCGTACACTGTGTGTTCATATAGTTGGAGGAGGAAGAGTAGGGTTGGAGGCCAAACCTGTTGCCCCACTTGGCGTGGAGGTCGAGCACGAGGTGTTCTTCCTCGGGGGTCATGCGGCCGTGTATGAGGTCGGGGTGAAGGTAGTTGACCCAACGCAACCTGCAGCTCTTCCCTGTCCTGTTAAGACCTACAACACGAAGCCATGCATGCATGCAGGGTTAAGCACGGAACTCCCAAGCATCACACAGGTCCCCCGCCACAGCTCAAACCTGACACCTTGGCCAAGCAATCCCACCGACGCTCACCGAACAAGCGCACATAGCGTACCAGTAGCGAGTCCTCCTGCTCCGTCCACGGCCCCTTCCGTATCTCCTCCGCCTTGGGCGCCATAGCTAACCTCGCCCTTCTTCTCCCGTCGTCTTCCCCTGCTTTCACATATATAGACGGAGGTGATGTCATGGCTGATTCCTGCACTCGTCTGATTCCATGGCGGCAGCTCGTTAACCTCTAGTGGATAGTGGATGCTAATCCACTGCATGATTTTGGAGGCGCCTTTAGCTTGCTAATATATTTGTGGATCGTGGAAGCCACAAACTAGAGGCCAATCACCCAGCACCATCCTCATGTTGCAGTGCCGAGTGCTGACTAATATAGCCATTTCTCGACTCAGAAGAAGTTGGTTTCGCCCTATCATAATCGATGCCGTACCTGTTCTTTAGCTCCACTGTCCGCGTCAATCTTCGGAGCTCCACTCGAGGGACTTGCTACGTACATCAACTTCCATTGGCAGCCAGCAGCTGTAAGCTCGAGCTCGCCGGGTACGATGGTTGCACTGCGTTCATCTTGTTGAGCTCTCTGCAGACATCAACATCCCTAAATAAGATCGGAGGCCGCCGATCGCGTCAAACGACCGTACTGAATCGTGTCAACATCCCGGAGTTTTAGTGCGTGCACCGACTCGAAGGAAACGATAGAACTGGAGAGTGCCATGACAGCGAGGTTGACACGCTACCTAAACCGTAGTATATTCTGTGAACGCCAAAGCAATGGAACACTCGAGCCTCCAAAGATCCAAAAGATGAGGCGGCATGACGTGGAAGTCACCATTCCAATTAGATGTCGGACTTCCTTGTCTGCGTCCGGAGACATGGTACGCTCATCATCTAGAAGTCAGACCTCGATTCCACGTTCAGAAATGCCGATCCAGTCCATGAAATGCGTGCTTAACGCGACTGAGATGGGACGTATCGGCATCCCACGTTGATTATTGTACGGGAAATCACATAAACGTTGTGGTGTGGCTTTAGGGAAAAGGAAGAGCCGTCTGAGTTGCTGCAGATAAATATTCCGACGGGTTAATCGGTTTCTGAGAGAGCAAATAGATTGTCGGGGCGTGTGTTGGAAGGCACCGTTTGGAGGAGCACCGCAGAAGCACCTGACCGGACCGACCTCCCCGCCTTTGTCTCTTCGGTGGTGGCCGTGCCTTTAGGAACCCGGAAAAGGCATCGAATCCGCTGCTGCAATGTCGAAGAGGAAGGACGGCCGGACGAACGGAAGGAGGAGACTGGACTGTTGTGATTCTTGAAGGCCATCTCTCCATTCCCAGAATCATCTGTTTGTTTCTTTCTTATACACTGTTATTTTGGATTAGACTCATGTAGATAAATATTTATATTTATAATATATATTTTATTTTTTTTATCTCATTTTTATATAATTAAAGTATTTACTTTTTTAATTATATATATAATATTAATTTATATATTTTAATTAAATATATGATCCAACCAGTTGCATTGGTTGGACTATATCCAATTGGTCCATTCATCTAATCAATGATTAAGTGACACAAGGCAAAATAATAAGAAATCAACATATCAAATTTTAATAATAAAAACAGATATAAATTTCTTAGAAAAGTCCTTTTTTTTTCTCAAAGGTGCTTCATGTTTTTATTTTTATTTTCAAATTATCTACTATTTTAAATAATACTAAAAATACCTATTATCGTTTTCGATGATACTATTTCCATCCATTTCGGATATATTGTATGGATCGATCCATAAAGTGCACTAATCCAAGTGTATACCATAGATTGAGGGTGATTTAAAATATTTTTAAGTATAGGTATTCTTGTTATGATGAGTAAAATAATGCTAATTTGTGATTCTCATTTAGATGATTTTGTAATCATATATATCAAAATCGTAACGCATTTTGATTAGACTTATATTGTTCTTCAATAGTATTAAAAATTTTTTGTTAAAAAAGCTATTAAAAAGTACTATAAGCGAGATATATATATATATATATATATATATATATATATATATATATATATATTATACATTGCTTATAAATTATTATGACATCAAATTCTTAGACTTATAGTTAATTTGATTGTTTGTTAGGAGTTTATTTAGATAATTTATAGTGTTTTATAATATTTTTATTATTATAGTCAAAACAATGTAATGGATCGATTTTCGATTCTCGCTTGAATAATCAAACTATTGTGTAGACCATATCGATTGGACTATATAATTATACAGATCGATCCATTCACTAAGACTACTCCATCATCCACTTAGACTACTCCATCATGAAAGATATTATCGTATTATTTGAAATAAGATATTATTCGAGAAAAATAAAAAATGAGAGTAATTCGTCAGAGAGATTTTTCAGGAAAATCGCCCAAAAAAGAAACATACACTGTTCATTAAAATTTGATCCTCATTAATGTGAATGTTTATAGAATAATAACACAATGTGGAGAAATGAATCCATCAATTTGGGCCGGGCTCAAACTACCCATAAAAGCCCATTCGTTACGGTTCGGCTTCTTTTTCCGGCCCTATTCGGCCATTCCTTCTTTACCGAGCAAAGCTTCTGTGGTTTGCCGCGCCGCCGCCGCCCAATCTGTTTCGCCTTCGCCTTCCCTCTCGCTCGTGTGGCTATTCTCCTCCGATGGTCCTCTCGAACAAGAAGCTCAAGCAGAAGCTGAGAGACCTCCTCGCGGAGTCCCAGTCGAGCGCCACACAGAGCACCGCCCCGAGCGAGGACGTCAGCCAGGAGTTGCAGACCATTAAGAGTGTCTTAAGCTCCAAGTCCAAGAAGCGACCCAAGCGGCGGAAGAAGCCCTCCCATAGAGCCGAGGAGGGCGACGAAAACAACGATGCGGGCCCTCCACCCGGTGATTCGAATGAGCAGCAGAAGAGCAGGAAAAGGAAAAGAGATGGGGGTGGCGGTGGTGTCGCGGAGGAGTCCGTAGAGAACGGCCAAGAGGGGAGCGCAAGAAAGAAGAGAAAGGAAAGGAAGAAGGAGAGGCGGAAGAAGGACCAGGAGCATAACAAAGGCCACGGGGAGGAACGTGAGACCGCAGATGTGGACTGCGGCGAGAAAGGGACAGCGGAGGCGAGCAACCTCGAGCAGAGGTGCGATCGAACACCCTCATTCTAAATCCGATCTTTGCTTTGAAAAGATTTGTTCTTGATGTGATAGCCCTAAAGCTGTTCGATTCGGTGCTCCTACTAAGTTTGGTTGTCTATTAAGCAGTGGACATAATGCGAAGAAGGTTTATGTTGGTGGCATACCCTATTACTCGTCTGAGGATGATATCAGGAGCTTCTTTGAGGGTTGTGGTACTGTGACCGAGATGGACTGCATGACATTTCCTGAGAGCGGAAAGTTCAGGGGCATCGCCATCCTCACTTTCAAGGTCGGCTTAAACCCTAACTTTTCAATATTGGATTTGCTAAAATGACTGGATATATTTGTTCTAAGTCGATTTATTTCAGTTTGCATGGTCTAAGTCAACTAGTTTCTGATATATGTGCCTTTTCTCCTGAATTGATATTAAATTTGTATCCTGATTTCTGCCAATTTATCTGATATGTAACAGAACGATGATTCTTGTTAGCCATGAGATGCATGGTCAACTTGTACTGGTTCTGCACTTTGTATCGGGCTTCTTTGTGTTGCACATATTGGACTATGTTTGTCATATTTGTGGAAAAAATATGTAGGTCATTGTTCAATAGTTTTAGGTGTCCAATGATTGCTAGTAAATGCATTCTCTGCACTGGTTTTATAACTTAACAAAACGTTCTTGCTTCTACAATCTGATTTGAACTGCTAAGACAACTAAGCTGAATTACATCGGACTTTTTGTATTGGTTCTGCAATTTGTATCGGGCTGCATTTTGTTGCACTATTGGACTTTGTGTCTTATATTTGTGTTGTGTGTTCTTTATAATATGGTGGTTTATGGAAAATATCATTGTGTCTTCTATCATGCAGGTCGTTATTCAATAGTTTCAGGTGTACAAAAGTGATAGCAGATGTGTTTGTACTTCGGTTATAACTTTGCAAAACTTTCTTGCATCTTTAAGTTGACTTCAATTGTTAGACAACCATGCTGAATTATATATTTTGTTATCCAACATATGTTAGCATGAGAAAGATGCATCGAATGAATATTGTCAAGATGCTAGCTCCTCTACTTTTGGAGTATTTGATGATTATTGGATCCTCTTTTTGTCCTTGCCATGGAAAATAAGTACATAGAAGTTATGTGCCCATTGGAATGTTTTCATGGTAAATCATGCCCATAGAAGTGACATTGTCAACAGAAACTTGCACATAGATCACTGTAGCAAGGTTGGACGAGAAAAAAAAAAACGTGGAATCTGCTGAGTATTCCATTGCTTTTGTAAATAAGTAATCTTTAGTTGTGTTTCATTGTTTACATCTTTCAAGCCATACATACCAGGGAAAGTTTGCCTTTAGCATGTATATCTTTTTAAAGCTACCATTATCATTTTAACCACTCTGTCACGAACGATCTTCGCGCACTCGCAACAACTTCGTTCTACGAATCGTTCGTCGCTTTTGCATACTTTTACAGAGACATGGCAGCCTGTTTTGCCTTGGTTTTGTGTGTTTTTACTTGTAAAAATACATGTTTGAATAGGTTGCAGCGTTACAGTGCGACCGCTCACCGCGCCGGGCCAAAAAGCCCCAAAATGACTCCATTTTCGCGTGTCACGGGCTGCTTTTTGCAGCCTGTTGCAGTGCCCAAAACATCAGCCATCTCAGCACCCTGGAACCCCCCAGGTGGCACAGGGCTGCATAGGGCTTCGATATATTGTCGGGCGTTGAAAAATCTTCATAAGTTCGCACGTTAACTTGATGGGAAGCTTGCTTTCGCGCCCGACACCCATTGAGTAGTTGTTTGTGTACTTACAACTGTTCGTTCTACCTTCTAAGGTCCTTGTTTTCTCCTTCCTCTCTTTTCTCTCTTGCACTCAAGGTGTTTGCTGAATTGCTTGTAAAGCTTCCCTCTTCGCGAGACGTCGGGACTTGTCCGTCTCTCGTTTTCAATCTAATTAACTTTCTGTTTTACAGGTCATTCGGGACCTGTACGAGGTTGCAACTAGGCTGAGCCTTTGTAGACGTATATGTCTCAAGGGCACCTCATGACTTAGGCAATCCCAACTAAGTCCGAGGTGTTGGCGCAAGGGTGTTTCGCGACTTAGGAAACTTCAGCTAAGTTCGTGACTTTACCGCAAAGGTGCCTCACGACTTAGGTAATTCCAGCTAAGTTCGTGACATTGTGGTATCGGAGCGAGCAAGCAAGCAATTCGAGCGAGCAGCAAAGCAACTTCGTAATCTCGTCATGGCCAAGCATCGTGGCGAATCGAGCAAAAGGCGGGGCAAGCCGGACCTTTACCCCAAGCAGTCGCAGGTTGTTTGTAAGTGCAAACTCGATCTCATGTCATTGGAGTCGCTTTGGAGGATCGTGACAACGAACATGATGAGCGAGAAATTGGCTATTCTCCGCAAGCGGAGGAGGCGCAATCTGGAGCGCCAACCGGGAAGAAGAGCCATAAGGAGAGACTCACAGCGGCGGAAACCCGCTTGGATGTTCTTGAAGCGAGCTTGGAGGAACTCTACCAAGGCCAACGAAGGCTTCTTGGGGTAAAGAGCTCACAAGAAGAAGCTGAATCCCGAATCATTAAGGTTGAGGCCCTAGTTGATCGACTGATGGACAATACTAAAGACTCACTTCTAGAGTGAAAGCACTCACAAGGGCACTAAATGCGGGAGGGAGCAACACCCGCTTTGAATTGTCACAAAACTTAAGGGCACCCGAGTCGCATTATTATGGAGGTGCCAGAGATGCTAAAGAGCTTGAGAATTTCCTGTTCGACATGGAAAAATACTTTCAAGCTACAAGACCTAATTCTGAAGAAACCAAAGTTTTGATAGCTACCATGTATTTGAATGAGGATGCAAAACTTTGATGGCGAACCCGTTGGGAGGAGATCCAACAAGGTCAGTGTCGGATGAACATATGGGAGGACTTAAAGCGGGAGTTGAGAACTTAGTTTCTACCTGAGAACACAGAGTTCGTCGTAAGGAGGAAACTAAGACAACTCTGCCAAAGTACTTTTATTCGAGATTACGTGAAGCAATTTTCTGCACTAATGTTGGACATACAGGATATGTCCGAGAAGGATAAGTTGTTCAGCTTCATTGATGGTTTGAAGCCTTGGGCTCAACAAGAACTGCATTAAAGGAATGTCACCGATGTGATCGAGGCAATTGCTGTTGTAGAAAGGCTCACCGACTTTGTTACCTTTGAGGGCCCGGGAAAAAGGAAACAATCTTCAGGAAATTACCTCCCAAAATATTCTCGAGGGAAGGAGCCCGGGGGCGAATAAAGGAAGAAGAGTTCTCATAAAGGGCTAAGCTCAAAAGGCAAGGCCCCAAAACCTGGTGGATGCTTCTTGTGCGAAGGGTCGCACATGGTGAGAGAGTGCACACAGAAACAAGCACTTAATGCCTTAACAACTTTTATCCATCCTCCAAAATTGGACAAGGGTAAGATTGTCGCTCTTAGTTCGAGTAGTTCAAAATCCAACAGCGACGATGAGGAGTCGCAAGGACCCCGGATGGGAGTAATGCGTTTGTTGAACGCTATGCGGGGTCAAGTGGGGGAGAACATGAAGACAAGGCCACAAAAAGCAGGAAGCAGCGAGCTGATGTACGTAGACATTAAGCTCAATGGCCAAACGACTCGTGCGATGGTGGACACGGGTGTTACCCACAACTTTATTGCCGACCGAGAAGCAAAGCGACTTGGGCTGATCTTGGATAAGAACCCAAGTCGAATGAAGGTGGTGAACTCGGAGGCCAAGCAAATCTCCGGGTTGGTAAAGGGAGTTCCCATTAAGATCAGAACATGGAGCGGGAGCACCAACATGATGGCAGTGCCATTGGACGACTTCCAAGTGATTCTTGGAATGGAGTTCATGCACGCGGCGAAGTTGGTGCCAATCCGTTCCTAAACTCCCTATGTATGATGGGAGGTGACGACCCTTGTGTGGTTCCCTTGGAGAGGAACCAGGAAATCCCAACAGATATCAGCATTATAACTGAAGAATGGGGTATAAAAAGGCGAATTAACATTCGTGACTGCTATGAAGCTAGAGCCACTCGACGAGGAGGCTATTCATGAACCTGTTGTGGTGGCTAACGTTCTGAAGGAGTTCATAGACGTTATGCCACTCGAGTTACCGAAGACTCTGCCGCCACGCAGAAGCGTTGATTATCATATCGAGCTGGAGCCAAGAGTGAAGCCTCCAGTGAGACCACCATACCGCATGCCCCCTCTAGAGTTGGCAGAGCTCAGAAAGTAGTTAGGTGAACTACTAAGCGGTGGTCTCATCCGGAGTTCCAAAGCACCTTTCGGAGCTCTAGTTTTCTTCCAAAAGAAACAAGATGGGAGCCTTCGACTATGCGTCGATTATCGAGCCCTCAACAAAGTGACGGTGAAGAATAAGTATCCCATCCCGCTCATTGCGAACTTGTTCGACTAATTGGGCAAAGCAAAGTATTTCTCCAAACTCAACCTTCGGTTGGGGTTCTGGCAGGTGCGCATTGTTGAAGGCGACGAAGCGAAGAGTACCTGCATGACCAAGTACGCAGCATTTAAGTTCTTGGTGATGCCTTTCGACTTAACCAACGCTCCGGCCACGTTCTGCAGTCTTATGAACCAGCTATTCAAAGAGTATTTGGTTAAGTTTGTGGTTGTCTACTTGGACGATATCGTCGTCTATAGTTAAACGCTCGAGGAGCATGTCGAGCACTTTCGGACAATCTTTAAGGTTCTTAGGGAGAATACTTTGTTTGTGAAAAGGGAGAAGTGCTACTTTGCTCAAATTGAGATCTTATTCTTAGGGCATCGAATCGTATGGATAAATCAAAGGTGCAAGCTGTTGCGGAATGACAAACTCTAAAGAAGGTGTCAGAGCTAAGATCCTTCCTTGGTTTTGTCAACTACCATCGGTGCTTAATAGCAGGGTATTCGAAGCGCGCAACTCCACTAATGGAGTTGCTGAAGGAGCAGCCTTGGAGATGGTCTGACAAACGTGAAGCGGCATTCCAAGATCTAAAAGCTACTGTGTTGGAAGAACCGATGCTCAAATTGTCGGACTACGGGGAGTCCATACAGATGCTTCAGACTTCGTTATTGGGGGAGTACTCATGCAGGAGGGTTATCTGATGGCCTACGAGAGCCGCAAGCTCAATGAGATCGAACAGCGGTATTCGGTGCACGAGAAGGAGATGACATCGGTGGTCCACTGTTTGCGAGTTTGGCGGTACTACATTCTTGGATCACGATTTGTGCTGAGGAAAGACAACATCGCTTTGAGCTATTTCTAAACTCAAAAGAAACTCTCCCCAAAGCAAACATGATGGCAGGACTTCCTGGCTGAGTTTAATATGACAATGGAGTACAAGCTCGGAAAAGCAAATGTCGTGACCGATGCATTGAGCCAAAAAGTGGAGCAAATGAATGCCATACAGTTGGAGGGCAGAGGCCAAGCAAGTCAGTTGCACTCCAACTTCCTTTCCAGGATCAGGTATGGATTGTACGGTGATCCCCAAGTAGTAACCCTGATGCAACTCATTAAAGAAGGCAAGACACGACGATTTTAGGTCCAGGAGGGATTTATTTACACAAAAGGGAATAGGGTTTATATTCCTCGAGTGGACAATTTGAGGCGTGAACTCTTAAGAGAGTGTCATGATTCCCTTTGGGTTGGACATCCAGGTATTCACAGAACCTTGGCTCTCGTGGAGAGGGCCTTCTACTTGCTGAAGATAGGGACTGATGTAGAGGAATATGTTCGAACGTGTCTCACTTGCCAACAAGACAAGGTGGAGCAGCGGAAGCCGTTAGGACTTTTGGGGCAGTTGCCCATACCAGAAAGGTTGTGAGAGAGCATTTCCTTGGACTTCATATCAAGCTTGTCGACAGTAGTGGGACTCAGATCAATACTTGTGGTGGTCTATCAATTTTCACAGTATGCAACTTTCATTGCTGCAACCCTACACTGTTCAGTAGAGGAGGTGGCTAAGTTGATGATAAAGAATGTGATGAAGTATTGGGGAGTCCCGCACAATATCATCAGTGATCGAGATTGCTCAATTCCTGATTCTGGACTGAGCTATTTAAATTGTTGGGGTCTAAGGTATATTTCTCCACAAGCCTCCACCCTCAAACGGATGACCAAACTGAAAGGATAAATTCGCTCCTTGAGCACTACCTTCGGCCCTACGTAAGTGCCAACCAACGAGAATGGGTGAAGCTGTCGGACATTGCTCAATTCTCCTATAACTTGCAGCGGAGCTTTGCGTCCAACAAGAGCTCATTCGAGATCATTACAGGACAATTACCGTCGACTCCTCACACCTTGGTTATCGGGTATATTGGGAGTAGTTCGTCAGCATATCACTTTGCAAAAGAATGACATCGAAATGCAGATATTGCGCAGGCTTTCTTGGAAAAGACTGCCAAAAAGATGAAGAAGTAGGCCGACTTGGGAAGGTGACCGTAGGAGTTCAAAGTTGGTGATTTGGTGTTGGTGAAACTCCAACCAGCATCACTCCAATTCTTTAGGAACAAAGTACACAAAGGATTGGTGCGCAAGTATGAAGGGCCCTTCCTAATTATCAGTAGGGTGGGCAATGTTTCATATAGGTTGTAGCTGCCGGCGTGGCTCAAAATTCACAATGTTTTTCACGCCAGCAACTTAAAAGCCTACCACTCAGATTCGCAAGATGCTTCCCGAAGTATTCCAACTCGGCTACCCCCCAGTAGAGCCTCATACGAGAAGCGAGTTAAAACAATTCTCACGGATCGCAAGATAAAGCTACCTAATGGAGCTGAGCAGACCGAGTACTTGGTGAAGTGGCGAAAGCTTCCTCGAACTGAAGCCAGTTGGGAGCCCGAAGACACCCTACGACATGAAGAAGCAATCATCAACAACTACCCACAAGCGTCGACGAGGGCGTCGACAGCTTAAGTGGGGGAGAATGTCACGAACGGTCGTCGCGCATTCGCAACAACTTCGTTCAACGAACCGTTTGTCGCTTTTGCATGCTTATATAGAGACATGACAGCCTGTTTTGTCTTGGTTTTGTGTGTATTTTCTTGTAAAAATACATGTTCGAATAGGTTGCAACATTATAGTGCGACTGCTCATCGCGTCGGGCCAAAAAGCCCCAAAATGGCTCTGTTTTCACGTGTCACGGGCTGCAGAATGTAGCCCATTGCAACGCCCAAAACATCAGCCATCTCAACACCCTGGAACCCTCCGGGTGGCACAGGGCTGGATGGGGCTTCGGTATATTGTCGGGTGTTGAAAAATCTTCACAAGTTCGCACGTTAACTTGACGGGAACTTGCCTTCGTGCCCGGCACCGGGTGAGCAGTTGTTTGTGGACTTGTAACTGTTCGTTCTACCTTCTAGAGTTCTTGTTTTCTCCTTCATCTCTTTTCTCTCTTGCACTCAAGGTGCTTGCTGAATTGCTTGTAAAGCTTCCCTCTTTATGAGATGTCGGGACTTGTCCGTCGCTCGTTTTCAATCTAATTAACCTTTTGTTTTACAGGTTCTTCGGGACCTGTACGAGGTTGCAACTAGACTGAACCTTTGCGGACGCATATGTCGCAAGGGAGCCTCGTGACTTAGGCAATCCCAGCTAAGTCCGAGGTGTTGGCTCAAAGGTGCTTCACGGCTTAGGCAACTTCAGCTAAGTTCGTGACTTTACCGCAAGGGTGCATCGCGACTTAGGCAATTCTAGCTAAGTCCATGACAACTCGGGGCCCTGTTTCTACTTAGTTTTTTTTATTACTTTGAATTGCCTCAATTAGAATCTTTAGAAGTCAAATTAATGGCAAGGTGAAAATTGTCTGATAGTATTTCACTGGGAGAATGTATGGTCAGTGGGATGCTTTACAAGTGTTTTAGATTTTGCGTAAAAGCTGAACTTTTTACTGGTATTTGAAATTTGTATAAACATGTAGAGGGCATACATGCAGATTTTGTGACTATTTGGAGGCATGTGCATCAATCAAAAGTTTTCAGATATGTATATGCAAAAACTAAAAGTTCTATTTGGGCGATGTTTCTTTTTTGTTCAATAGTTGTACAAAGCTTGCTGGTGTGACAAGGTTACTTCTTGCTTTGTCAGATTTATGCTTTCATTGCCTATATGAATCTTACTGATGGAATGCCTCCAAGGATTCATCTAGTGTTCTTTTTGGGTTAGCCTCAATGTTATACTGACTTGGATGCATTGTTCCGCCTATTGTTTGCATGGTAGCCATTTGAGTTAAATTGTGGTTGATATAAAATCCACGTCTGCACTGATACATTTGTGAGATGTACACATGTTAACATGCTCATTCACTGACAAAAGATTCTCATTGGTAACTGCTGCTCCTTTTCAGACCGAAGCTGCCGCAAAAAGGGCTCTAGCTCTTGATGGTGCTGATATGTAAGAACTTTTCCTGCAGTCATCATTGTTCTGTTCTCTCTCTCTTGCAATTTCTAACTATGCTTTCAATAAAATTCAGGGGTGGATTTTATTTAAAGATACAACCTTACAAGTCCAATCGTTTTCATAAATCAGAGTTTGCTCCCGAAATTGTTGAAGGCTATAATAGAATTTACATAGGGAACCTTGCATGGGATATAACAGAAGATGACTTGAGAAAGCTCTTCTCTGATTGCAAAGTCACATCCATCCGATTTGGTACAGATAAGGCCACAGGCGATTTTAAAGGCTATGCACATGTTGACTTTGCTGATAATGCCTCCTTGACTGTCGCATTAAAGCTTGATCAGAAGGTTGTCTGTGAGAGGCCTGTTAGAATCAGATGTGCAGTTCCAAAGAAGGAAGTTGAATCAAAGTCAAGCTCAAAGCCTATCCTCAAGAAAGATAAGGATAGCAAGACTGCTGGAAGTACAAAAAAGAAACGACGAACATGCTATGTATGTGGTGTTCCTGGCCATCTGTCTTCTTCTTGCCCAAAGAAAAGTGCATCTGCAGGCGTTGAGGAATAAGTGATGGATAAGTAGATCCATTAATCACCATTTTTGTGAATGCTAGTTTGGACTTGTGCACTGAATTGCTCTGCAGAGGTTTTCTGATTTGAGGTAAATATTCCTGTAGGATGTGTTTACCAGAATGTTGTCAGCACCAGAAGCTCATTGCTATAGTTTCACATTCAGCTAACTTGCTTCCAGCCATAGCAGAAGAGCTACCAAAAAATGTTCAGTACAAAAAGGTTCAACTTGTCAAAGCTGTCCACTGTACGTTTACTACTTGCAACTGAAATGATCTATTTAGATTACTTGATTGCAAACACAACTCTTTAACAGTGTCTCCTCGGAGACTGGAATCGAGGAAGAGGAACATGCCAATCTAGGTGAGTTGACTTTTTGGATAAGTGTATCCAGCTGACCATCCTAGCAGAGTTGGTGAGATAAATTACCTTCGCAAATGTTTATTACCTTTGCAAATGTTTTCCATATTGTTTTCCCTTCTCTCCTTTTACTTGTTTTGCAAGATAGATGTCTGATGATTGGTAACAAAAATTTTAGAGGTTTTCCTTTCATTTTCACTGTGGAAATAACATATTTGTCCCTATATCCATTCAAATATTTGGATCATTCATATGCTACTCTCATTAATCATCAAGTAATGCATTCGTGTACATACACGATATACCATCGTTCCCTACCTTCTTTATTAGTGGAGGAAATCTATGGGACCCACACAAATCCATTCGTGGGACCACGATAGTTCTGATTACAAGACGGGTAGCTCAGAGTCCAATACATGGCGGTTAGGTGAAATATCTGTTGAGCATCACGTACTGCAAAGCGCCCATCAACGCGAACCACGTCCGCCGATTTCACTTGGCCAATGAGATCCGCAGGAACACCACATCCGAACTCTTTATTAGCTTGCAGACGCTCGTCGTTGCTATCTCTCTCCGCTCTCCCCTCTCTCGCTTCATCCCTTGCCCACTACGCCGTCCTGCGCCAAGGCTTTCTGCCTTCGCATCGATCCGTCCTTGCTGGCAATGGCCGCCGTCGCCGCCGAGGTCTGCGTCAAGGCTGCCGTCGGCGCTCCCGACGCCCTCGGCGACTGTAAACCCTCCTCCTCTCTTTCTCAATCCCTCTCTTGATGCGCTTTCGACCTCCATATCTCGTCATTGATCTCTTGTTGGGTTGCATTTGATGTGTCAAAAAGGTCCCTTTAGTCAGAGAGTTCTTCTGACGCTGGAGGAGAAGAAGATTCCCTACGATACGAAGCTGATCGACGTCAGCAACAAGCCGGATTGGTGAATTATTTGGTCTTCTGCCTGAAAGTTGGGTCTCTAACTTGTGTTCTTGAAGTAAATGGGGTTGCTTATCCTTGATCTTGTCTTAGGTTCTTGGCAATCAGCCCCGAGGGAAAGGTCCCAGTGTATAAGCTGGACGATGGTAAATGGGCTCCCGAATCGGATGTGATCACCCAAATTTTGGAGGAGAAATTTCCGAACCCATCGCTTGTCGCTCCGCAGGGGTACTCATCAGTGTAAGCCTGAAGCTGCATTTTTTATTTGTCATCTTATACTGAAGATGTAATAGGTCCTTCAGGAAATGGATGTGGAAAGGCACATTTGTGCTTTGAGGGCCTTCCGATGGTTTTTGATTCAAAACCCTAGGTTTTCCATTGCTTTTGTTGGAAACCTCCTGCCATAAGGAAGGGGACTCTGCCTGCTTTTGACACCTTGCTACTTAATTTGCAGAACAAACAATAGTTGTAGCATCTTCACTATATTGTCATTGATATCCTTTAGGATACGATTTGTGGGAAGTGCTGTCGGATGACAAAACAGTACCAAGTACTATTAAAATACAAATGAATGGGCCTTGTTTCAAATCTACTGGTCGGTTTGTTCGGTTCTATGCAGATTTTAGCTGATTTGGATTGGAAGCACTTTTGACGTTTTAGCGAAGGATTTATAGAGACCATAGAATGGACAAAGAGTAATAAAAGGAAGAGAGAAAAGGGGCAAATTTTAGTCTGGAAGACAAGCACAGAATTCTTCATTTGCAACTGCCTGCCATACAACTTTGTAGGGAACCCTAGTCAGATGACAATGGAAGGAGTAGTTGGATAATTGGTTTATATGGATACTACACCGCTGAGTTCAACAAAAATAAATTTGATGGGAACTTACTAGAAAGTATTTTCATTTCTTTCATTTGAAAGATGAGTCCCCTCAAACCGATAAGCCTTTTTACGATGTGTTTGTATTAATTTCATTCTGTTGTTTTCATGTACAAAATTATGCTAGTGGTTTGAAACACCTTTTATTATGGTGTGTGCGACAACAGATTTGTGATTTTGTCTCGCTAGTTGTTTCATAATGTAGGTTCTTTTAGTATCAATGCTGGTTAATTTTTGTTTACAAATTTCATTCATGGGATCAAAAATATTTTCTTCTTTCATAAAGTTCTTGAAAAGCAAGGATGCCAATGATGGGTTGGAACAGGCTCTGGTTGATGAGCTACATGGATTGGATGAGCATCTGAAACAGCATGTGAGTGTAATGAAGCCTCAATGTTTTCTAGGTTTCTACATATCTACGTGCATGTACAATGAAAATTTTCAATCCAGTTTGTTGAATTGAAGTTGGTTCTTCCTGGGAGATGTATTTCCACATTTAAAACTCATTCAATTATATTGTTCTCTAATTCTTCAAATCATGGTTAATATCTTTTGTTGGCAGGGCCCATATGTCAATGGCGAGAACAAATCTGCTGTGGACTTGAGCTTGGCACCTAAGTTGTTCCATCTCAAAATTGTGCTTGATCATTTCAAAGGATGGAAGGTTCCAGAGAATCTTACCTAAGTTCATGCTTACATTAAGGTACATTTAAGGTGTTCCTTTTGCAGTTTCAAATATGATATTTTCTGCATATACTGTTGTGCTAAAGCAGAAGGTAACCATTTCAGGTTAGGATTCATCTTGTGTGGTTCACTTCTCCGATATTTTTCATTTAATCTGTCAATTTACATCCCATTTTAAGCTATTCTATCTTCTACACTGGATTATAGAATCTTAACCTTTGTGTCTCTCTTATTCAGCATCTTTATAGATTGAATTTCCAGTGTGACTAAGCCAGCATATTAGTGTTCTAGAGTAGTCTAGCAATTTTTGTGAGATCAACATTTCAAAGGATTTACACGGAACTGCAAGGCCTTTGTGTTTGTTGCTTTGGAGTCTACCAGTGGATTAGTTGCTTTGGTTTTCTCACCTCCTTGATTGGAAAATAGTTTTCTGAAGTATCGTCTATAATAAATTAGTATTCACGGAGATCAGCATGCTATGTACAATAATTATGTCAAGTTGGTCGCAGATGTACGGGAACCTTATAGTTTCATTTCTGAAGATTGCAGCAGCGTAACTTGATTATTTAACCACGTGCTTGCAAGTTATTTAGAATTCTGTAGAGCATTTTGTGTTTGAAATTTAGGCCTTGCTAACATTGTCATGGTATTTGAATTTCAAATCCATGACCAGCCCAGTTGTTTTGTTTTATTTAAATGCACATGAAACTCTATTTTGTTTATCCCTATCAGCGGAAGCATTACTCACCACAACTTGGAATAGAAAATATCATAGTACCATTCATCTATCCAGTACATATCAGAACATGGTAGTGCCAACTCTGTACAAATCATGCTGAGACACATTTTTCTTTTGGTCATTTCTGATTGCTGGATGACAAAAAAGATTCATGGTTCATCGCTCAGATCACTCAGCCTTCATGTGATCCACTGACATGGAAAATTGATGATACATTAGGTTGGTTGCAAAGCAAGAAAGCTTAGGTGAACGATAACATGATTAGGACGGGCTCCTTTAAGGGGTTATAATCACCTACAACTGCTGTTTGATCTCTGGACAATAAGATGGAACTTATTTATCTTGTTAACACTGTTGATGAGACATCAGAAGCTCGTCTTATCCATTGATTGTGGTAATGACATCTCTGCAGCTGCTCTTCAACCGGGAGTCGTTTGTGAAGACGAAGCCTGCAAAGGATGAGTACGTGATTGCTGGATGGGCACCAAAAGTTAATGCTTGATCTGTGTAGTTTTTAGCAGGAATATGGTTGAATTGCTTTAATTAGTGTGTCGAATCTGTAATGCGCTTAACGTCCTTTCAACTGCTGCTATTAACTCTTGGGAAAACGCATGTTATATTAGCACAATGATAAGGCCATCTGCTGCGATTGAGGTATGTATGATAGCATTCATAACCCTTCCCTTTATTGGATTTGGACAACGGAGATGGATGAGGCTTTAATAAATTGGATGGTGGGATTTGAGGGGAAGGCAAGCGGATGGCTACAGATTATCTCTTATAGGCAAACCTTTTTAGCATTTTGGTATCTAGACCTCAAAAATTTAAGGTGGAATCATAATAGTTATAAAAGTAAAACTTTTAACTTTATTTATTCTTAGTTTTATCGATAGAAGTATAAAAATAATAGATAAAAAGATAATTTTAATATTTTAGTTAATGTTTTTATGATGGTAGATGGTAGTGTCTTTAGGGGTCATATGGGTCATTATTATTGGATGAGAGAGAGCGATGGTGAGAGGTGAGATAGAGGGAGAGGAGGAAGACGATAACGTATATGTCTATGTTTTACATTTGTGTTGGTGTCGTTCGATAACGGTACCAATGGTGATGCAGAGTGACATTGCTTTGCATTTGTGTCGACGTCGCTCAGATACAGAGCAGTATCGTTTTACATTTGTATTGGTACCGATGCAGATGTCGAGTGATGTCGCTCTTCCCTATAACATTGTTAGCATTGACGTAGATGCAAAATGGTATCGCTATGCATATGCATTAGCATCGATACAAATTTTGAGTGGTCCATTTGTTGCTTTACATTTGTGTTGACATTGATGCAGTTACCTAGCGGTTACCTAGCGACATCGATGCAGATGCAGAGCGTCAGCATCTTCATCGTCCTCTTCCTCCTCTCCCTTTGTCTTACATTTCATCATCGTTCTCTCTTCTCATCCATAATAATCACATGTGGCTCTCAGCGGTGTCATCATTTGTCACTATCAAAATCATAGCCGAGGTATTAAAATTATCGTTTTGATCATCGTTTTCATGTTTTCATTGATAAAATTGATAATAAATGAAGTTATATATTTTATTTTCATTATTATAGAGATTTTAATATAAATTTGTTATGTCTAGCGATTAAAATATTGAGGAGATATAATTATAAGGGATAATATATAATTAGTTCGCCAAAGAAGTTGATGATCGAATATCATCTATTTCAAGTCTATCATAATGTATGTCCACCATAAAAAAAAAAAAAAAAACAGCATCATATCCCGATTAGCTTACCGAACACGCAAGTGTATAATTTATATCCTTTATATAGCATGGACAAAAAAAACAGCGTCATCCGATTAGCTTGCCGAACACTCTAGTATATAATTTATATCCTTTATATAGCATAATACTGACCGAAGCAATTTGACATATTATAATCCGTCGCTTTTTAGCTCCATATCACCTACTGATTCGAAACAAATACATGAATGTGTGTATGCATGTGTACGATTGAATAAAGTCAACCATTCAATTCTTTGTTGGAATCTAATCGTTGGGTGTGATATGACTATGTTGTCCTCTCGGCCTTGAATTGTGTTAGATTTGAGAGGTCTGACCGAAGACCACGTAAAGGTTCATTGATCTGCTACGCTCAACTGTCTTCCCCACGATGGTGTGCCATTGGATCACGATTAGCTCAAGCGGGGGGCAAATGTAGGATGAGCAGACCGTGGAATTTGTCTCTGTTGCTCGGGATTCGATGTTCGACGCGGCCACGCCATTGTTGATGGCGCCCGATCGCGTAAACCTTACTCGGAAGATGGGACCCACATGGCCCAGATCTATCCTCCGATAAATGGTCAGGTAGTCCTTGGGGTAATCGATCCCTCCACAGGCGGCACAAAAGTGAAACGCTCGCCCGCTTTCGGAAAGCTAAAACACGAACCCACGCGGAAGGGGTCGAGAGACGCGTGTCATCACACAATTCGCGTTTGTTGCGTCAGCAAGGGCCCCGCACGCTCCTCACCCACTACTTCCCCTCGCCTTCCTCGACGACGACACCAACTGCTCGAAACGCTGGGTCCCAGTTGGAGATCCAGTACCCAACTTCCACGTCTGCAAACGACGTTAGAAGACGCCGTTAGCTCTCCGTTTGGACACGGCCGCCAAACCAAGACCTCATCTCGTTTCGGTTGGGAAGAAGGCGACCTCCTTCCCGGTGATCGCCTCTTTGACCGGAAGACGTGTCTCTCCTCTTCCCCCTCTCTCTTCCCTTCCCTTGGGGATTACCGCGACTTAGTTAGTATTCCCAGTATACCCTAAACAAATCATATATCACATGTAGGTCCCTCGAAAGGACTTTGTTGTAAGAATCGCATTCGATTCGGATTTCATAAACGTCCTCAGACATTTATATAATGATGGATTTTGGGCTTCCGAAGGGGTAGATGTGAAATTTTGGTTAAGCTTATGCTTCTTTGTGTAATTTACGCAGTACGACTCCCGTCTACAAAAGGTCCGAAAGACCAAAGACTTCCTTGCGTACACCGGACTTTCCCTTCCTTTTGTCCGTTCATTCCTCTCTGCTAAACATCTCTCCGCCTCCCGTACGCATTCCTTCGCTGCTCTGCTTTCGTTCATTTGGCTTCTGGTCCTCTCTTTTTTTGGTTTCTGATGGCGTTCCCTTGTTTTCGTGTAGGTAGAAAAGAGGGCATGTGTAGCGGCCACCGGAAGCTCTCCCCGCCTTCGGCCAGCGGAGAGGCGAAGCAGCCCTCGTCAGAGACGGCGGCGTTGCTCCTCGAGATCGCCGCCTCCGACGACCTCGCCGCCTTCAAGCGGGCGGTGGAGGACGAGGGCCACCCGTTCGATGTTGCCGCCCACTGGTACGGCCGATCCCCTAGCCGGGGCATGGGCTACCAGCAACGCACGCCGCTTATGATCGCGGCGCTCTACGGAAGCACCGGCGTGATGGGCTACCTCCTCTCCGCCCGGCCCGCCGAGGCCGCCCGCCGCGCCGCCTCCGATGGCGTCACCGCGCTCCATTGTGCCGCCGCTGGTGGCTCCCCCGCCTCTCTTGAGGCCGTGAAGCTCTTGATCGGTGCCGATGCGGACGTCGTTGACGCCCTCGACGCGAGTGGCAACCGCCCCGGGGACGTCGTCGCGCGGCAATCATTGAGCACCGTCGCCAAATCCCTCGGAGTGATCCTGAAAGCTCCTCCTTTCCCCGGGCTTTCGTCACCGGGCAAAGAAGAGCAACCGAAACAAGGGGAGAAGAAGGAATATCCACCGGATTCGACGCTTCCGGACATCAACACCGGGATCTACGGCACCGACGAGTTCCGCATGTATACCTTCAAGATCAAGCCGTGCTCTCGCGCCTACTCCCATGACTGGACGGAGTGCCCCTTCGTCCACCCCGGCGAGAACGCCCGGCGCCGAGACCCAAGGAAGTTCTCCTACAGCTGCGTGCCGTGCCTCGAGTTCCGGAAAGGTTCTTGCCGGAATGGCGACGCCTGCGAATACGCCCATGGCGTGTTCGAGAGTTGGCTCCACCCGGCGCAGTACCGGACTCGGCTCTGCAAGGATGAGACATGCTGCAACCGCCGGGTCTGCTTCTTTGCCCACAAGCCGGAGGAGCTGCGGACGGTGAACCCCTCTGCGGCATCAGTTGCGGGAACGTTGTTGTCCTCTCCAAGATCGTCGTCTCCGGCTCTTTCCTCTTTGGACATGGCGATGGCCTTGACGCTGATGCAGCAGCCAGGCTCGCCGATGTCCCCTACGGCTTCGTCGGGTTTAGGGGCTGCAGCGGCGTGGATGAATCAAGCGGGCGGCTTGATGACACCTCCGGCCTTGCAGCTGCCGAGCAGCAGACTCAAGGCGTCACTGAATGCCAGAGAGTTGGATTTCGACCTCGAGCTGCTCGGACTGGAAGGCTATCAGCAGAAACTTGTGGATGGAATCACAAGAACAGCCTCGCCGCGGGCCAACCGGGGAGCAAACACCTTAGTTGCCGCCGCGGCGGCCGCTCGAGCTCCAGAATACACTGACTTGTTGGGGTCTGTGGATCCATCACTGCTGACCCAGTTGCAGGGGCTCTCTATGAGGAAGACGGGGGGAGCTCAGTTCCAATCCCCCTCTGGAATCCAGATGCACCAGCCTCAATTGCTGTCTGGATACGGAGGCAACCAGTGTTCCTCCCCTCCTGTGAGCTCGACATCCTCGTTCGGGCTCGACCATTCGATGGCGAAGGCCATCATGAATTCCAGGGCTTCCGCGTTCGCTATGCGCAGTCAAAGCTTCTGCGATCGTGGGGCGACCGCAGGCCGCCAATCCATGCTCTCGGCCATGACAACCGCCGCTGCCGTGGCCGCTACGCCATCGCTGCTGTCCGACTGGAGCTCACCAGACGGCAAATTGGAATGGGGCATTCAGGGAGAGGAGCTGAACAAGCTGAGGAAATCCGCATCCTTCGCCCTCCGTAGCAACCATGCCACCTTTGGAGGGGTAGTAGCTTCGGGGCCGAACGAGCCGGATGTGTCCTGGGTGCGGTCTCTGGTGAAGGATGGGCTTGGCGCGGCCGAGCATCAGAACGCGGACATGTTCTCTCCATGGGCGGAGGAGAAGATACTGGCGTAGAAGATGCCATTTCTTTTGGTTCTTTGCTTCTTTACATTCTTTGGAATCCATTAAATATAGCAGTAGTATGCACAATAAGAGTGCAAGTTCTTTCATTCATCAAGCAGATGGATTTATAGACGCAACATGTTTTGTATATGAACAAGAAGAAGCATTCTCTTTGACTCCTTTGCTCACTCGTAATCTAAGGTTTTATGAACTGGAAGTGTAGTCCACATATGTCATCGTGTAAAGCTGCTGCACGACATATATGGTTGGCTAGATTTGTTCTATGGAGAAACATACTTCAGTGCTGGCCGAGTAGATTTGCGCTGTATGGTGCTTTGCTAGCTCAACATCTTTTGTCACTGTTCTCAATGGCCTTCTCAGTGGGCACCACCCAACACTAGATGCTCTATTATTGTTGGTATGGGCATTTATTCAAACACCTTGCGTGCATGTCCACAAACTTTCGTTGGTAAAGGTCGATAGAGACACCGAAACAAAAAAAAGGCAGAGGTGATATTAGAGAGAGAGAGATAGCAGAATACCACTTTATTCTTCCTTTCTCTTGCTGGGGTTGATGCTGCAGAACAAATTCCAGTGTGCAGACCTTTTAGCCCCTCGAACGTACACCATTCTCCATTCAAGGCAATTTGAGGTGATAGAACCCATCACACTCCATTTCCTGGTCTGTGGATCACAGCATAAAGATCTTGTTGCATTTATGTTCAACAATATTGGACCATATCCTTTTAATCAAGAGAAAAAAAGATGGGCCACATGAAGCACATAAAAGAAAGGATTTGTATCACATCAAAAAGTTGGTGAAGGTGATGTTTCTTCTACCATATGTCAGCCATCATCCTCACTGGAAATGTTACATTATGATGCATTGTGATGCAAGATTTCAAAAGCATGTTAATCAACAGACAAATGCTCTAGAGATTCTGCAGTTTCCCATTACTGTCATAATGAACCTAGAAAATAAAAATCACCATAACTCTTAGAAGCAAAGAAAACTGCATTTTTACCTATAAAAATTAAATGTTAGCTGTGCTGATGACATCTTTGTCGCAATATGAACTGATATGAATGCATGCTTAGTTATGTGGGATCGCATGATTAACTGGCAGAGACCTCTCTTCCTTTCGCCCGAGGAGAGAAAATATGCGTCTCGAGAGGAATCCATGAGCAAAAATCCAGCTTTGCTGAATGTGCAGGTTTCATCGACCATGTATTATGGTATTAGCAGTCTGATGGATTTCATTGGGACGACATCAGTGTCTGTGCCACTTTGCTTCTGAAGCACCATTCAATCGAGGATCAGTCTGATAGTAGACGACGTCTCCAATGTCACTAACAAAATGATCACATCCCAAGCTTCTCATTAGGACTCCAAATAGGTGAAATGGCAAAGGTCCAGATTTTACTGGTTCCCTGTAGTATTTTCCGAGAATTGGTTTTGCCGCCTCAGTCTGATGCAAAAGAGCAAAGATTTATAAGCAAGTCCTGTCGGATAAGTCCATGTAAATGTCTATGCGAGCAAAACTAAGGAGAAAATTAAATAGCACCGACCGCCTCCACTAAATGGTAATGTGGTATCTGCGGGAAGAGGTGATGTATCACATGAGTCCCAATATCATGGTGGATATTGTTAAGCCATCCATAATCTCGATCTAGTGTTGTCAATCCTCCTCGAAGATAACTCCATTCCTAGAACATATAATTAAAAATGATTAGCATATTATACACATCATTCTTGATCAAGAACAACCAAGATTCCGTCTCCATTATCTATCTAGCTTTGAGTAAAAGAGAGTGCTTTATATCGAATGAATGATCGGCGATATGGATCTTCTTCAGCGGCATAGCTCTGCTGAAAAGTAAATTCTTTATGTATAACAATAAAAGTTTAAGTTTGACATGATTAAAGAGAAAAATAGGAAACTTGTTCTAGGCTTCTAGTTCTAGCACACAGAAATGCATCACAAAGCAATTTCATTAGCGAAATTAAAGTTCTGATATCTTGGAGACTACAAACTTGTTCTAGCCAAAAGTGATGCATGCAATTTTCCCGAGTACAACAACAACTTCATACCTTTCCACGGAACCAAGGAAGTTTCTCCTCATGTCCATGATGATGCAAGTATGTCACCAGATCCAGCCACATGACGAAAATCTGCAATTCAGCATCGGTACCATTCAAATCATCCAAAAAACTTAACTTCCAGATATATATGTAAACGTACAAGAAAAACCTACCCAATATGGAATCCCATAAAGCTTAAGCATCTGAATAGGACCCATCAAATAGGTTAACCCTGCAAGTATCACCACCATCGTTGCGCAGCAGACCGTTGATGTAATCACATCCTTCTTCTCATTAGGGACAAATAAATCACTGCTAGGATGAAAATGTGAGCCAGATTTCCCTGGACTCCTTCTCCACTGTCAAGAGTTATAGATTAAGATTGAAGTCAATTTAGGTCCAAGATACTCAGTAGGCCACACTACAAGAGTCTGCGTGGCCGCTCACCAGGTAGAAGGGGTAAGCAAACATAGGGAATGGCAATGTGAAGCGAAGCTTTCGAGTTACAGCATTCAAACTCCTATATAACTTCTCAGACAACTGCAATGGGACCACGATAAAGAAAGCCCATCATCCGAATCCTTCAAGGGAAAACAACAAGCAATCTCTAGAACAAGGAGTGAGCTACCAACCGGATGCCATGACTCATCGTTTTCGACATGCCCATGGTTCTGGTGATGCGTCCTGTGGCTAATTCTCCTGCAAGGCTCAACGCATTGTTCGTGTTAGACACCAGCATATACAATGTTTGACCCATCCAGGTTCAGAAAGCTTAGATTGGAGGATAGGAACCTACCATCCATGGTATGGCACGAGAATGGAGGAATGGAGTAAATGCCCAACCACGCTGTTAAGCTTTCGGTCGTTCGAAAAGCTCCCATGGCCACTACAAAGGATCGAAGCTTCGTTAGCAACCCAACAAGCTAAAGAACTCGAAATTTACAGAGGGTAAACGAGTAATGGTTGAATCTGGAGTTTGGTATTTATTCCATACCAATCATGCCCGAGAACGAAGAGGGCCCAGAACATGGTCCCCTGAGCTATCCAATAGAGCGGCCACATTATCCAGTTATTGAGATATGCTGCCGCCACCGCGAGACCAAAGACGACCACCACGTCGCGCACCACGTAGCTCATCGATCGCCACGGGTCCTTGACCCAGCAATGCCTGGGTATGGCCTCTCGGATCTCCGCCAACCCGAACGGCGGTGGCGTTCCTGGGTCGAACGCTTCCTCCTTCACGCCACTCCCCATCGCGGAACCCTCCTCCAAGGGCGCCACCTGCAACGGCGCGCTCACCCTGAGCGCCCAGTCCCTGCGGCCGGCGAGACCGACAGAGCAACAGAGACAAGAGGTGGAAGAGGGAAGACGGGTCCTCCGCAGAGGCTTAAGGCTAGCGGCAGGCGGGATGCCGGATCTGGGGCGAGGCAAGGCGGCGGGGAGAAGCCTGACGCCACAGCCCTGGAAAAGAACCCAACTCGCCATTGCAAAAATGGCTCCTTTCCGCTGTTAACCGTCCCCTTCTCCCGCAATAGCTGATCGTTTCCTCCTCCCTCGCCTCTTCTTCCAGTTGTGGTTCCGTCGCAGCAATGGTTAGTAGAGGTGGATTTGAGATTGAAGGAATCAATTACAGAGAAGAGAGAACAGATCAAAGATCGCCCCACAAATCCAAAAAGGGAAGATTAGAGTGGGAGCTACGGGGTCAGGGAGAGGCGTCAGATACAGAGAACAAGCGGCGAAGAGCGTACATATATATATATAAGGGAGAGACCGCGAACGGTGTTTGAACCTTGGACGGGATCCGGCACTTGCGGAACACCGTCCCTCCCACGTGCCTTACCTGCGTCATCGACGTGGATCCATCTGGTACGTTGATCTCCCACGGCAGGCTTCGGATCCAATTCCACGCACGATTGATCCAAAACAGTGGGGCGAGGACGCTTTAACTGTAATCTGCCAATGGGTACCTTACACGTGGTGGAACACACCATAACATAATCTGTCAAAGACTATTACTTCCAATTTGTATATAACGTATATTGTCCAATCGGTCAAATCCCCCCACACCCTAACCCTGACCCACCAATTCCTCTCGAAACCCTAATCTCCCAGGTCCCGAAGTAATGCCGGCCAAACCCTAGATTCGGATGCTCCTCTTGCTCTCCCCTCTCGAGCTTTGAGGTTGCTCGTTGTTGGAATTTGAGTGTGGCACATTTTCCTGACTCTTTCTTCGATTGCAATAGTTCTGGGATACGATTGTCCAGACACATTTCTCAATCGATCCATTCGCCAAAGAAACCTTCTTTGATTCTATAGTTCTTTGGAAAAGAAGCCGATTTTCTAGAGATTTATATAGGTTTAGGGAAAGAAAGCTTTTTTCACCCAAGATTTTGTCTAATATAGTTAGGAGTGTAAGAGATTAAAGGAGAGATTTTTTCTGGGAAAGGGCGATGAATTCTCTACAAGCAACGCACTTGTCTCTCGTTTTTCCTGCAAGAAATCTCCCTCGAGTCTTTGAGCTGGACAGAGGTTACAGATTCGCATGTCGAGTTAAATCTCCAAAGGTATCCTCATGCCTGGTGTCGGACGCACAGCAGAAGGTGGAGGCTTCTCTGGAACCGGCATCGAGGGAGAGCAAAGAAGTGATGGAGATGGAAAGGAATGTGTTTGTGGGAACGTATGCCCGAGCTCCGGTGGTGATCAAGAGTGGCAGGGGATGCAAGCTCTACGATGTGGATGGGAAGGAGTATCTGGACATGACGGCCGGGATTGCGGTGAACTCTCTTGGGCATGGTGATCAGGATTGGCTGAATGCGGTGGTCGAGCAGGCCAACACTCTTACTCATGTCAGCAATGTCTACTACTCAATTCCTCAGGTATGGTCAGAATAGCTGGGCTGTGATTTTGTTTTGATGAGATTCTCAAGAGACTACAATGGATTGCAGCTCGCCGGTATCATATGGTGGGAGTTGTTTGAGCTTCTCTTGTTGGCTATTATGTACCATATTCTTTTGGCTAATTGATTATTAGGTGCATTGGGCTCTTTCAAATCCATGCAGATTGCTGATAGTACTTTGGGATTTTGTATTAGATGCTAATTGACTAATTAATTACTGATTTGTTTGTTTCCTTACTTTTGTCTCTTAGATTAATAATACTTAAGTGCTTAGAAGAAATCTCTCTTGTTTACTTCCATGGTCATCTTCTTGGAAACAAAACTTTAGTATTGTTGGTGTTTTTTTGTGTTCTTAACATGAATCTATCTCTATGTTCTTGTTGCCGAATAACTAACTATTTTTCCTTACCCTTATACTTAGCCTATTTTTTATTGTGTAACTTAAGTGTAAAAATTTACTTTGTCCAAATTTCATAGTTATTTGTTCTTGTATTGTTAAAGTGAATATATTGCAGGTGACTCTTGGAAAGCGCCTCGTGGAGAGTTCTTTTGCGGACCGTGTTTTCTTTACAAACTCTGGAACAGAAGCAAATGAAGCAGCCATAAAATTTGCAAGGAAATTTCAAAGATTTTCACACCCTGATAAGAAACTTCCTGCTACAGAGTTTATTGCTTTCACTAATAGCTTCCATGGAAGGACAATGGGTGCTCTTGCCCTAACAAGTAAAGAACAGTACAGGTTACCCTTTGAACCTGTCATGCCTGGGGTCACATTCATAGAATATGGAAATAGTGAAGAAGCCACGAAAGTGATACAACCTGGCAAAATAGCCGCAGTTTTTGTTGAACCCATTCAGGGTGAAGGTGGAATTTATAGTGCCACGAAGGACTTTCTACAGGCTCTACGCACAGCCTGTGATGAGGCTGGTGCTCTCTTGGTATTTGATGAGGTAGGCGGCCACAATCTTTGTTCACACAAACAATTAGATCTTTTCTTTTTGAAACTCTTATTGGTTGCATGCAGTAGCTCTTTGGGACATTATTTATTTTACATACTGGCAATTTGAATGTGTCGCTGGTATGTTCATCCATGTCTCCTTTTTAAGAGTTTGTAGCCCATGTCAATATTGCAAAGGATGATTTGCTCTTAAATGTTCTAATTCAGTCAGGCACAAGCATCCATTTGGGTGTCATAGTTCCATGTATTAAAATAGTTGCTGATAGAATTGTAACTTAGTTGGAATCTATTTCCTTATTTCGCCATGAGATCAACAGAGTATGCATGTATTATCGTCAAATGCTAAGGATGCCACATTTGCTTCTCCTACTTTTTCTTTTCAATCCTGTTCATATTCCTTTATATGCTTATATACACTGTTGGGAATCAAGCTTCTTATCGTGTTCTGGTTACATTCGTTTTTGTAGGTGCAATGTGGATTGGGCCGAACAGGTCATCTATGGGCCCATGAGGCTTTTGGTGTGATGCCTGATATGATGACCCTTGCCAAACCCCTTGCTGGTGGTCTACCAATCGGTGTCGTCCTGACCACCGAAAGGGTTGCTGCTGCCATAAGCTCTGGAGATCATGGGAGCACTTTTGCTGGTGGACCACTTGTTTGTCATGCTGCCCTTGCAGTTCTGAATAAAATCCAGGAGCCCAGTTTCTTGGCCAGTGTAACTAGGAAAGGACTCTATTTGAAGGAACTACTACTAAAGAAACTGGAAGCGAGCCCACATGTGAAAGAAATACGTGGTTTTGGGCTTATCGTGGGAATCGAGCTGGACGTCCAAGCTTCTCCTCTTGTTGATGCTTGCAGAGACGCTGGCCTTTTGGTGCTGACGGCTGGAAAAGGGAATGTAGTCAGGCTGGTGCCTCCATTGGTTGTATCCAAGGAGGAGCTGGAACAAGCTGCCGAAGTTCTAAGTGCATGCTTGCCTTCTCTCGACGGTAATACTTCTAACAAATAGCGGCTTCAGGTTGTAAAATATGCATTTTGTATGTACTGTTGATGGTGTCGAACCATTTTAAATCTTGGTTATAAGATTCTAAATGTCCTTATCAATCTTGTGTCTCTTAGCATAGTATGAAACAACCATATTATGTCCTTCAAAATATTACAGACTGCTTACATTCATAGGCCAAATATGTATACACAGTGCTGTCTTTCCATCTTGTTGGATGCATGGTAAAATTAGATGCTTCTCAGTTGGGACTGGGTACAGTTGGCAACTTGGCATATCTGATCTATGGTGGAGTTAGGTATGCATAAGAAAAAGATTGGACTTCAAACAAGAAGCAATAGTTACAGATTGTAATTATTGGAATAATGAAGGGACATAAATGCAACAGAAAAGGGATAGATATGCTCCAATTGATGCAACAGTCCAAACTTATCAGACTTTGATGAAGTAGGAAGTTGAACATAGTGATGGATTGTTCCTAACTTTGCTGCATGCCAACTCATAGTGACTGACCATCAGAGGCCATGCCAACTAATACTTTGGATTTCTTAAATTGTATATACAGTTTTTAATGAGGAATACTAATTTGTAAATAATTAAATTAAATGCATTATTGTAATGTTGTTCTAAATTTAATCAAGATATATTAACAATATGTAGACCCAGCTGAGATAGATGACATGTTATCTTCCGTAGACAATGATGAAGTCCAACATCTCAGGATCATAATTCAAACTTGAACTGTGCATTCATCAATGCATAAGGATCTATGAGTACAGTGAAGAGAGTTATACAGAAGATTCATAAAGGACAAAAAACCTCATTGGCAACTTTTGAACTGTGTGAGATATATTTTAGGTTTGCTTTCAAATTTTAAGGATCATAAAGCAGTATAGTTTATTTTGTGCTCTGATGAGCAAAAACAAACAATGATTGGTTTATTTATTTTTTAAGAAAAAAAAATATAGAGTTTTGACGATACCAGTAAATAAAAGATTATTTTTGTAACTTAAATCTTGATCATCCAAATCAGAAAAAATTAAAATAAACAATATTATTGTGTATTAATGTACTAAGTAAAAAAAAGGAAGGATGTCGACAAAAGTATTCCATGAATATTGCTGCACGGAGTTTATTAGAGTGGAAAAGGACCATCGACTCCACCTACTTTGCAGTGTCAAATTTGGCCATCTCCATTTGATACCAACAGCTGCAGCCACATAGGGTTTACATCCCAGTGATGGTAAACACCAAACTTTGGCTGCATTCATCAGAAAGACTAATTACATATTATCTTGATCTTTATATTTAACAAATTTATATTGAGATCCCTATAGTTATAAAATATTTAACTTTATTTATCCTAACATTATTTTTTAACATAAAAATGATGGGCAAAAAGATAATTTTAACATCTCAATTACGTTTTTGGTGATGGCGGATGACGATACTATTGAGGGTCATGGGTGGTTATTATGGTTGCGACCGATGAGAACGACGCAATAGTCGATGAAAACGCTAAAGACTTTTGTGGCTTCTTGCTAGGGAAGGAGAAGAATGAGGAGGGAGGGCAATGATGAAAGAGAGGAAGAAGGAAGAGGAAAAAGAGAACAACATAAATGTATAGCGGTGTTGTCCTTTGTTGCATCGTTGTCGATGCGCGCAACGTAGATGCATCAGCGTCGATGCAGATGCTAAGCAATCCTTTCGTCACTTTGCACCTACGTCAGCACCGATGTAGTTATCGAGTGGCCCTTTCATCATTCTGCATTTGTGTCGATGTCGTAAATGCAAAGCGGTGCCGCTCTTCCCCACATCGTTTTCAGCATCGACGAAGATGCAAAAGCGGTGCTGCTTTGCATTTGCATCTATATTAGCGTCGATGCAGATGTCGAGTGATCCTTTCACCGCTTTACATCTGTGTCGCATCGACATAATTGTCGATCGGCCCTTTCGCCATTTTATATCTGCTCGATGTCAACGCAATTGCTGAGTGTCACTAACGCAAATGCAGAGCGTTGGCTTCTACGTTGTTATCTTCCTTCTCTCTCTTTGTCTCACTTATCGTCATCGCTTTTTCTCCTAATCTACAATAGCCATCGATGACCCCCAACAGTGATGTCATCTGTCACCGCTAAAAACATAACTGGGATATAAAAATTATCTTTTTTTATTATTTTTATATTATTTCTTATGCATACGATATATTCCATCGATAAAATCGATGATATTAGGATAATAAAATTAAATATTTTACTTTTATAACTATAAAAATTATAATATAATTTTTTAAAAAATTTAAAAATCGAAATACTTAATAGATCTAATTATATTACCCAAGAGGTCTAGCTACATTACCCAATTAGGTAATACGTAATTATACCTCCACAAGGACAACCTCCTTTTGATCGGTCCCCTCTTTGTTGGAAACCTACTCGTTAGGCGTTTGACTCTTCTTCCTCCCATCTGCATCATCCAATTTGTCTCGGTTGACACGCTTCCCAAAATTATTTGACTCATTTGATTAGGCCGTGCGATATGTCAGCTAAATCTACTTGTTGAACTTTTACCACATTTGGCGTTGGGAGAGAATAATTACTCCGAACAAACAGAACAAGTTATTGCATGTGCAATCTTGAATTCATGCGGCTCTCTCCTTTCTTCTCCCACCGATTCACGCCTCTTCCTCCTTCCTCTGCAGCACGATAAGCTCCCACGTGAGATGCGATCGCCCTCTCACGGAAGCCTCCTCACGATGAAGCGCTCGCTGCCGTACGGAGGCCGGAGGAGCGGCAGGAACCCCGTCTTCGTCTTCGTCTTCCTCTTCTCGGTCTTGCTTTTCGTCATGCTCAAGTACAACGAACACGTTAAGTCGATGGCCGAGTACTCCCTCGGCAGTGCTACGGCCAAGTCTCAAAGATTAGCCCGGCAAAGGCTCCATGTGGTTCAACTAAGTCGCATGGATGGTGCAGAAGAAGAGCAAACCGTGTCGGATAGGACGACGAGTGACTCAGCTGCCAAAGAGCGGCCGCAAGCCGTGCAGGCGCCGTCCGTCAGGAATCCGGTGCAGGAGCCGGAGCAGGCGAAGCCGCAGCGCGCAGTCCTCGACGTGCCGGAGAGCTGCAACCTCTTCGACGGCCGGTGGGTCTACGACGACGTCTCGTATCCCATATACAAAGAACACGAGTGCGCGTACCTGACGGAGCAGGTGACGTGCATGAGGAACGGCCGCCGCGACGGCCGCTACCAGAAGTGGCGGTGGCAGCCCCGCGACTGCAACTTGCCGAGGTATAAATGAATCCACGATGCCCGATCGCTTGAATCCAGGAGACGGCATGAATTATTTGGTTGCCTGTACAGATTTGATGCGAAGGTGATGCTGGAGAGGCTCAGAGGGAAGCGCCTCATGTTCGTGGGGGACTCGCTCAACAGGAACCAGTGGGAGTCGATGGTTTGCCTGGTCCAATCTGCCATCCCATGGGGCAAGAAGACTCTCACCACGAACGCCTCCCTCAACGTCTTCCGAGCTGAGGTAGCACAAATCTGCAGCCAGAACTCCTGTGAATCTCTGATTGCAACTGGAGCAAGTCCTTGATGCTGTTGCACCGTCACAGGAGTACGATGCCACAGTGGAGTTCTACTGGGCGCCGTTCCTGGTGGAATCCAACTCCGACGACCCCAAGGTCCACAGCATCAGGAACCGCGTCATCACCAACTCGATCGCCAAGCACGGCAAGCACTGGAAGGGAGTGGATTACTTGATCTTTAACACCTACATCTGGTGGATGAACACGCCCGAGATGAGAGTCCTGTGAGCAGCTCTCCACCCGACATAACCTTGAGCTTAATGGCTGGTCCACCGATGAGCAGCTTCTTATTCTGTGGCGACAGGCGAGGAACGGAGTACAGCAAGGTCGATCGGCCTGTAGCCTACAGGAGAGTGCTGAAGACGTGGGCGAAGTGGGTGCGCAGGAACGTGGATCCCGAGAAGACGATGGTGTTCTTCATGAGCGCGTCCCCCAATCACATGAGGTAGGTCCGCAGCTCTACCTCGTCTCGGGTTCTCTCTCCAATCACTCGGGTGATGGCGACAGGAGTCAGGACTGGGGCAACCCGGACGGGGTCAAGTGCGCGATGGAGACGATGCCGGTGACGAACACGTCGCGGCGGCTGGCGATCGGCACGGACTGGCGGTTGTTCGCGGAGGAGGAGAGCGTGGTCCGGTCGATGCGGCTGCCGGTGTCGTTCGTCAGGATCACGGCGATGTCGGAGCTCCGGAAGGACGCGCACACGGCGGTGCACACGCTCCGGCAGGGGAAGCTGCTGACGGCGGAGCAGCAGGCCGACCCCGCCACCTACGCCGACTGCATCCACTGGTGTCTCCCCGGCCTTCCGGACACCTGGAACGAGTTCCTGTTCGCCCGCATCGCTTCACGGCCATGGCGCACCTAAACACGCAAAACTTGTAATAATCATTATTACATCATTACACATAAATATTCAATTAAAATAAATGAAAAAGATCTTTGGAAATTGGATGAACTTAGATATCAAGAAGAGCTGATGGTTCATCGAAGCAGGACTAGAACAGGGGAAGGTCTTTGCCGATCGACGTTGAATACAATAAGATACTGGCTTTGTCTGCTAGCCATTATTGAAGGCAGGTGATGGTGCTACGACACGCAGCTGCATATTATTTTGCTGGGTTGGGAGAAACACTTTTGGTGTTTTGCTGTGCGTCTTAACACTGTTTTGAGTATAGACAAAGACCAAGAAAAGACTAGCAACTCACTTGATGGCTTGCGGAGTGGACGGCCAGTGACTTCATGAACATTCCAATTGCCTGCAACTTTGAGACACCCATCCGATAGCTTACTCATTCATGATAAGCACTGATTCGTGAACAAAAAACATTACTGGCAGAGAAGATAATTACCACAAGTCAAAGGATGCCTCCGCTTGTCTCTGAAGCAAATCAGGCAGACCTGTGTGTGGAATCTGTAGCACATGAAAGAAATACCATATAATTGTGCACGGAATATGAAATTAAAATGATCAATGAATAGGTTAAAGATGTACCATGTCTGATGAACCCGACCTTGTTCATAGATCTAGACAACCTTATGATCTTTCTGCAGCAAATGAGGCAAATCCACACAATATCCAGACTTCACCAGGAAGCTTTTGGTCTGGTTCTCATGAAAAATGTTGCATTTCTTGAGTTCCAAAATTTTAACCAAGTCATAGTCAGATTCCTGCAATCGAACATTAAATAAAACATGCTTCAGTGGAAATAAACCATTTAACTTGCATGATACAATCTCAGACAATTTGTAAAAGCCATTTCCAACTGTACATATGAGAACCCTACAATAGCATCTGCATGTAGAATTACTTCTCAGACCTGCAATTGACATTTTTACAAGTGTCTGAAGATTTCTAGTAGCACACCTCAAACTTTGAAAGCTTTGAACAGTAGATGAGCCTTGACAATGTCATCAACAAGAACTTAAAAAAATGGCCTTCACCCACCAAGAATAGACATCATATCAAGTTTGTTCTTTTGCTGTATATGAGTGCCCAAAATTGGAATATGCCTTGAAGAAAATGAAACCTGAATATATCATCAACCAACACATCACAATAAAAGGCTCTTCAGATACATAATGATCCTGCAGAATACTGCCTTTGTGCCGATTTCTGCAGGCTTTTTAAACTTTATGAAGCTGACAGAAAACTTTGTCGCGTAGAAAACAATCAGAACATCTCAGAAAGGCTTTGTGTATTTGAGACAGCTGACGAGTGAGAAGCCAGAGCAGGGGGTAGAGGTGTCTGGGTACCCATTGACATGGGATCAAAGAACCTTACCCCCAAAGTTATGGTTATTTTCACAACTCGAATCCTAATCACTTACATCACAAAAGAATAATCTCACTATGACACAAAAACTCACCCTCTAAGCAAAAGCAGAGGAATAAAACACAAATTAATTGCCACATCATTATATTTTGAAATAAAAAATATTTATTCAAGTGTAACAGAGCCAGCTCCGATGAGATCTGAGCCAATACAAAGGAGCTGCCTAGGAAGAGCTTGGCTAGAATCCCACAGAAACAATATCTCTTCCATACCCAGCCATACAATGTGCAGTTTGGTTGACTTGTGGTATGTTTGGTATATCAAGTCAAAATCTGTGCCACGACTTAGACCAATGACATTGTCTCTTCCGTCGCAATTTGGATAATGCATCAGCCAAGAGTGTTCCTCCTATCTCCAATTTTCGGATAATCGATACTCCGCTCATGTTCAAGATCTCTAGATAATTCCTGCACCAAGCAAAGTTCTTCAATTTGAAATTTAGAACATAGAAGAACACCGAGTCCAGATGGCAGATCACTCCAGAATAGAAATTTTGATCAACTGATGGAAAACATTATAGTTAAAAATACCATCCAATACAACTGAAGTAAGGTAATCTATGTAATATAATTTATTTTGAAGTACCATGTTCAACAGAAATATATAAGAACAAGTATTGATTAAGCACTTAACTCACCCTCTATGTTGGCTATAATCAAGCTGAGCTTACTTCTCCACTTCTTTTGGTAAAACAGCCTTCCCTAAATAAACTTGCCGCATCTCTTCCCTCCATATCTGCAGGTATGGTGTTTATCGAACAAATACAGCAGGATGATATATTTGGATGGATAAATGGATAGGTAAACAACATAATTAAGAATCAGGGTGGAGTTACTACCATGTCACGAAATTCAAGTCGGATATGAGGCACATTTGTCTTATGGATATCATTCCCATCAGGACCTCTCCTATAGTAATTCTTCCCAATCCAATGCGACTACAAAAAACAAATCAACACATTAATAATATCAACTGAAACATCCAACATGGTAGTAACTGGCACTCCCTTTCATATTCACATTGCAAGCCTCAGTTGATGTGTTGAAACATATTCCTACCTTGAGAGCATGGGAAAAACCAGACTGGTAAACAGAATTTCTGGCAATTTCACACAAGTCACATGAGCTTAGCTTCCACACCTGTAAAAGAATAAGCAACATATCAGGAAAGCATCTGGAATATTTCAAATGGAGTGAGGCAGAATGAATAGATTACCGAAGCTGCAATACTGTACTCCTCCACCAAGGGTTCTTTTGTAAGGTGGATTTGTAGAGGGTCATCCGTTGAAAGAGAAACATTTAGACCTCTGTGGAAGAACATTGGCAAAGGATTTCGATGATAATCAAGAAACAAAGAGTTGTTGCTTAGAGGAGACATTGCCAAACCAATCTGATAGCAAAAGTTTAGCTCAATATTAGTTTGGTACATGCAGACAAATACTAGAACATAGTATAGCAAACTTTCTCCTCTGCAGTACAAATCCCAACAGCAAGTCTGAGAAGAAAAACATGGAAAACCTCGACTAAATCTAATTAGCCTCGATTACCTGAGCAAGATAATACAAGTACTGAAGGACTGGGGACTTTCTTAGATTGATCCCATGAGCAATATTATGAGCACACAGAAAAGTTGCAGCAAGGTGGTCAATGTCACCAGCCTGCAGATCACCAACATCAGTGGTTACATGCTTTTTATGTAAAAGTGATAAATTAACTTGTCCACAATAACATATACCTCTCCAGAATGAGGACGGAATTTGATGGTTGTCATGCCTTTTGACTCACGAAGCTGAAAGCGTAAATGGCAAGGGAAAAAAAAATCAAATTGGGAACAAGATGCAAGTTTCGAATGCGAGGATACATGGGTATATTATCTATATGGAACTATAAATAATAAAATGTCATCCAATTTCTTCTAGTTACGCAAAATAACCATTTTTTCTAAGAGAGGAGAATGGAAATATAACAAGAACCTTGTTCAGTGTGTACAGGTTAGCATAACAATAATATGCATAATACGAGAATGCAGGGTTAAAGACATTCGTCCATTGAGTTGGTGTCGGCATATGCTTTGTTGGACGTCTTTCAGGTTTGCTTTCATCATCCACCAAATCCAACCCCACAACCTGATAAACAGATAGCAGCAAATAATCATGATTTCCTGGAGGTCCAGGAAATAATTATTATATTGAAACCCTAAATATAAAGGACAAAGAAGAAAAATAATTTCAGAAAGCCAGACTAGTCTGACCCTGAACTAGAATATGAGGGAAAATGAATCAATTCACGAGGCATATTAAATGTCATACTCATGCCACAACCATTGGACAATGGCAACAAAAAATGCCTTGCCCCAAAAAAATAATCTTAATTTGAAGCTAAGCAGAAGTTTTGTTCTGAGATAATATATTTCTGATCAAGTTTATGGGACTGTCAATATCGTAGGTTATCGATCAAGGGTAACATAAAAGGGAATGCTCATGTAAAATCTTACTAACTACAGTAATGCACCACCCACCATACCACAAGGACAATGCCAAACGTAACAAACAAAGCTACATCAAACAAAAAGTTAACATGTCAAGAGCGAAAAGCGATAAAACAAACAAGTACCTGTTTTAAGAAAACATGTAACTGAGGGTGTGAATCTGGGTCAACTGTAACCTCAAAAAGGGGAAGAAAAATATTGTCAAGAAGGTTTTGAAATGATGTAACTATACCCATTTCCTTGTATACATTGTATAGCCGTGGAATCTGCAAAGGATAAACAGTTGATCGTACTTCTTAATAATTTAAAAATTATGAACGGAATCAAGTAAAGATGAAGGTTAACCATATAGTTGTAAATAATATATCACCCAAATTATATTAAAACATAGGCCACTTAAGATGTCAAAAACTTGATTAGCACACTGCATAAATGATTTTTAGATCTCTGTGCATCATCTTGGAATTATTAACTTGTATAAAGCAAGCTATCAGCAATATAGCAACTTTAAAAAAATTTGAATATATCAATGCAGACCAAGATGCTAAACCTTGTGATTCATGCCTGATAACTAATAAACTAAACCATCCATCCCAGCATCATTAGGCAGATATTATACAAGCTTATAAAAATTAAAGTCATGAATATGTTTCAAGGTGAATGGCACAAATCAAGTCAAATCCAAACTTTCAACCTCCACTTTCTTAAAAAACTAATATGTTAGTCCAAGTCAATCTCTCATACCATGCATGTCCTAGTGTATTGAAGAGTTGCTTGGGAGAATTTGTCTTATATGATTATAGCTCGAGTCATGAACTGAGTTTAGAAAACATTGCAACTATAAAGCTTCTCTATGCACATTGCATGTGGCTAGAGCTCTAGAGTCAGATTCAAAGAAAACAAAAAGAACATGGTAATGTGGGTAACTTGAAAGATTGGTTCTTTTGAAACAAGGCAATATAAGTAATAAATGAGTAATAATGCCCTTTCAATTTTCACAATAACTATTTGCTTTCAGACCCAGCCTTCTTAATGTCGAGTTTCCTTTTTTTTCTTGTTACTCCTATTTTTCTTCTAGATAACAAACAGAAGAACCACCTAACAATTACTCATTAAAGATTGGACAACTGGTCAGCCAGTGTCTAACCAAGATAATATTTAAGGCATGGATGAAATTTGAAACTGCACATTCTTCTCGGATATGTAAGGCAACATCATTAGCACCTAGAAAAAGGGGAAACACAATGCTGATCACAACCAAGGTTGCAAAAGACATAAAATTAAGTTGAATAACTTGACTTCCGTCTTGTTCTAGTAACACCTTAATACATAGTTCAATACAAAATTGTACAAAGAAAAATACTAGTAGAGAGAGGTGGTAGCAACTACCTGAATTAACCAAACAACATTTTCACTGTACAATTCATTATTCACAATCCAACTAGCAAGTTGGTCCCACTCGCTTTGTTTCCTTCCATATATTGATAACCTATATTCAGCCATCTGAAAGAACATGATGAGGATAGATCTAAGGGTAAAAAAGATCATGCATCAAACGAAACTGATATATTATGTTGCAAAGTACTTAAAGTAGCTTCCTCACCCAACAATGCAGTGAAAGGAGTCTCATAGCTCTCTCTATGTGTTTTTCTAACGAAATAGTGTAACAAAATTTTTTTACATTCATTCGGATTTTAAAAAAGATATGAAGCAGCATAACACAGGAAACTATCCAGAAGAACATGTATGAACAAGGATGCAGTCATGCATGTATCACTAGTTCATGTATGCAAGAAATTAGGGATGCATGTATCACTAGTTCATGTATGCAAGTAAAACTAGTTCATGTATGCAAGAGATTAGGGATGCAAATACTATTCCTGGTTAACAAAAAAATTGTCATATAATAATGAATCAGAGTTCAAGATCTGTTATAGCAAACCACCTGGTATTTACTAGCAGCAAGGTCACAAAAAACTTGTTTTGTCAGCTCAGCCAGGAAACGCCCTAGTATAAGGACAATATAAAGTGTGTAAGTTACAATATAAAGTCTGCATCAAGTATTAGGGATCTACTTTACTGAAATCATGTAAGCATCAAACATGACTCAACCAATATATCAAATATAAATAAAGTAATTGAGATCTTAAATCAAACTTAGCTAGGCTAGAATTGCACTAAAATAAATTGTGGCCAACAACAATGAATACCTTGTATGAGATTATCCTGCTTAAGAAAAATCTCCCTTAGCCTACTTTGGCCACAAGGATTGTATTTAAGGTTAAACTTGTCAAAACGATGAAATGTGCTCTTGTCTGCATGGACATCTAAGAGATCGACATTAAGATCATACCTGTCTCACAAGACAAAAAACATGTTCTTGTTAATTGTATAACAAGAAAAGGCTTGAAAATTGAAACTGGTAGTAGACATAGTACCCAGTCAAGTCCAAACTCTCAAAAACCTCCTTTAGTGTCATATACGTTCCATCTCTAAAAATCACAACCTAGAACAAACCCGACTGAGAAATCAAATTCAATTTAACAATAAGGCAGTCTAAGTTTCCAACTATTCACAACAGGTCCTTTTTTTCCAGAAAGAACAGCATAAGAAGACAGCAAGAAGTTAACCTACAAACCTCATCAGGTTCTTTCCTCAACTTTGACTTTATAAATCTCAATAGATGCTTCTGGTTCATGCATGCTGAGTGATGAACATGGGTGTCAACTTTCCTGACATTGTAAAAATCACGATGTGGTGCACTTTTCTGTGCAAGAAATTCTCTATCCGCATTGAGCATCAAATGAAGATTAAATTTCTGCAAAGAGATATTGCATTTAATATATCAAAAAAATAAAACAAGTATAACCAATATCCAGCCATCAGGTCTTTATGAAGAAAATTGGATTGTACAATCGAACAGGTACCTTCTCAAAATAATGTACAACAAGGAAAAACATCAGTGTACCTGCTCAAGAAGAACCAGACGGTGATGGCATAATGTTCTGATATTTCCAGCTGCAATTACTCGGAGAATATGATGCAAGTCCGTAAAAAATGTTGTAGCATCAGCCACAGGAAAAAGTCTTTCCTTTGCTGAGGCAAAAAATAGAATATTCTGACTCAAAATAATAACATGGATAGGCAACAAATGTTACAAAGTTAAGCTTTAGTCAGAATTCTTACAATCTTTACAAGCGTAAACATGAACAACCCCATCTACCATACAAAATACATGCTGACACACACAACAAAGAGAATTGCTTAAGATTTTAGAAAATAAAGTTTAAAGACTACACATGGAAAAAGGCTTACATTGGTTTTCTGCTCAGGCATATAGAAGAACGGATTAGGATTTGCCTTTGGTGTACTAGGGTCGGTTATGACTTCTTTCTCCCAAGGAGCACGTTCCTCTCTAAAGACATAAGTTTCTCGCAGCACAAGACAGTTCTGGAGAATTTTGTAGACCTCAGCTTCATCAGCAGATGGTGTCTCTATGTTAAAAGATCACAAAATGGAAAATAGATTAGGCTAGATACCATACATAACAGGGAAGAGTAACAAAACAAGTTGTGTCCACACCTACTCATGTATGAACAAAAAAAAAAAATCGAAGTTTCATCATGAGACAATTATCTTAATGACAGCGGCTTCTATAACAAATATTTGTCAACCTCCACAACCAAATAGATGACCATATATTAGTAGGACTTAAGAAAAAAATCCAACAATTTAATAGCATCTTTGATGTTGACGATTGTGTTCAAGGATAGAACTTCTGTTTTCGATTTTGCATCATCTATGCAATTTGAGAGGATACTACCTAAACAATATTCACATTGCATGAACAAATAAATATGTCTGCATATATGTTTGATTGATCATTAGATTATCAAAGATATTTTACAGGATAGAAATTTCCCTCTTTAATTGGTCTTCATTGTGGATATTCCTCATTGCCTTCTATGCTACCACCTACATACATCTCAACATCCACATTGTTTGGACATACTTCTATGATATGCTATTATCTTCAGTGCATTTTGACCAATGAAGCATAACTTGCCTAATAAGTTACTTTCAAATTTTTGCTTATATTTAAATAGTCCTCGATGCTTACGCAGAACAGTGTTCCTTTTCATGTTCACGTTGTGAGCTATCATCCAATGGGACACTAAATTATCTACCCGCTACATTGGAAAAGGAGGGTTCATTTCTTTCTTCATCTTTCAGTCTGTCGCTGAGCAAATCTAACAAAAAACAACAGTGAACAAGGCTTCCCTGGGAAAGCCAGTGTAGCATAATACATCTATTATTAGATAAGGGAAAAATCAAGGTACAAAGGAACATTTAGACTACAACAAATAGAAGTCATAATTTTCCAATTATTGGGGATCATCAAAGTATCTCTAGTTATATCGAGTATTTTGGAGTCTTAACAACTATTCATTGTTTCTAATAGAATAACAGCTAGACTGATGCACTAAATAGTAAATATATACTTGACACCTTTTTATTGGGTTTCCAAGGCCAAGGCCATCACCAGTATGTCACATTGCTCAAGATCCTATCAACAATATCTATCTAGATATCAGAAAGAACCCCTATCAACAATGACAAACGATTTTGGAAAAGTGCTTCTCGAGATATGAAATGAAGAAAGTAGTTAGTTCCATCAACTTACCTCTGCTTGTTTGTAGAATGGCAGACTTAAACAGGCTAGAACAAAAACAACAAAAGTATATGAAATATATGAAGTCTGAGGGAAAGGAGGCCATACCAGTCGGGGTAATTTTGAGTCTGACAAAGGTTTCTTGTTCAGGCTCTTTTCTAAGAATATCGGCTGCCACTGGGTCAGGTGGTACACCATGTAGATCACCAGATACACTATGAGATCGAATCATGCTCGATGCAGTTAAGGACTTTGGATCCCCATTCACAGCAATATGATCAGGCAAAGCTTGGTATAAGCTCTTACCTTCTTCCCCCTTTTCACAACACATTAAAAATACAATCAGAGATCACCCAGCATTACAGCAAAAAGAAACTGAAAACGTATTGTAAGAGTTATAAATAGGATATCACAGAATTTGGACAAGAAAAAAACAAGTGTTGACTTAAAAAAATCAAGAAATATACTGAAAAACACTATATATATATATATATATATATATATATATATATATATATATATATATATGTGTGTGTGTGTGTGTGTGTGTGTGTGTGTATGTGTGTGTGTGTGAAGATTGTAAGATCACAACCACATTAAGGGAAAGCATGAATCAGAAGTCACAAAATTGTGACAGCACTAGTAAAGTGCCATTGAAATGCTAACTTTGTAGCAAGTTAAGACCCATATGATAAGAACAAAAAAAGTTAATTTAACACAAGGTCTAACAGGACTTAAGGAACAAGGATCAGAAAAATCCATATATTTGAAAAAAATATAAACCGTAAAATGCACCAAAGAAGTAAAACCGAGAAAGATAGGTCATGAAGTAAGCATGAAAAGTAGTCCTAGGGAACAGACACCAGAAAACCAGTCATCTGGAACCAAGAAAACAAGGGGTAAACTTAAGAAAAGCCTGCAATATATAGTGATGCAAACAGACAAAATTCTTACTGCAACAACAATATATGGATCTTTTGCATAATGATGTCATGGCTATTTGTGGTCAGACTACATGAATCTTTTCGCGCCACTGTGTCTTAAGTAAAGAAATATCCCCAAAATCAACAACGTTCATATCTTTTTTTATTATTTATACTAAAGTTTCTTATCACTGGCTACCTCTCCTCATACCAATGGTCTTAACTTACCTTGTTTAATCATGATATCAGCTGTCTTACTTTGAACATGTCCATAATATTTGAAATGGATTGATTCCCCTCATTTTATATTCTATCAAGACTTTACCTAATTGTCCGTAAATAGAAACATTTCTTATTCTATCTTTTCAAGCATTACATAGTATTTACATCCACCTCATATCATCATCTCAGCCACACTGCTTTTGTACATGTTAGTTGGCCTTAAAACTGTATTATAAAACCTCTGAAGTAATATTTGTAGCTTCCACCAAGTCTAAAATACAAGTCTCAAATGAAAGTCTCTAGGAAATCATGTCAAAAATCACAATGAGAAGGCAGAAACACAGAAATTCTGTAGTTTTTTAACCTTAGTTATAAAACATGGACCCCCTGATTACTTGTTCTAGCAACATGATGACAATGTACTTGGCAATATACCCATGTATGCGCTCATGTGTAAACCTTGATGCATGCTCAGACACGTGAAAGGAATAGGCAGGTTGCATGTGCTTTTCCAGTCCCCAGATGCTACATGATAGGCACATAGCTTGACCATCTTAATCAGATAAGTCTCTTAGATTTATAAACAGTGTGTTCTTTGTGAAAAGTACCAGACAACAATTCACTCCGAGTGAGTGTTTTTGTCAAAAATCCTTTTTATATTTGAGTACGGAATCATGTTGTGTAATATCAACATTTATTGGAAATGTAAAAGCAAACTAAAAGAAACATGACTACAATAAAAAATAACTACTAAAAGACATAATCATTACAACAATGAATACATGAATGAACTCACTATAATTCCATTTGCATGCAAGTAGGCATTGTCAAGTTTACTATCATTTGGCAGATTGTCTTCTTCCTCTGATCCCTCTTGGCTCTCGAAGGCACTAGCACTAGCAACAGGTGATTTAGAAGTCGACCTGATGCCATGTCCACCTCTTTTATTTGAGATTCCATGAAGAGACTGCACATTACCTGATGCATCACAAATGGTTTGCCATTAAACCCATACAACAGAAAACGGTCACATAGGTAATCTCATGCAAAAATTTCTCCCCCAGAAAAAAACCAAAATAACAAATTGCTAACATATTTAAATGGATGGAAGTCCTGATACAAATCAAACAAGAAAACAGAGGCCAAATAATAAGAAGAGATTTGAATAAATCAATAAAACAAAAAGAAAAGGAACATCAAAAGATCAGGATTGATGGCTTTGAGGAGTTAATTGCCCTACTTGATTCTACGTGTTTGTACTTTTGGCCATATGCATCCAGGCACAACAAAACCCAACTTAGTAATCATATACCATTAAAGCCAAAAATTTTAATTGGGTATGCTACACCAGCCTATGGTGGGCTCAAAGTCCTACTTAAGGATCAAAAAACAAGAACAGAAAATGCCCAAGGAGATATGGATGCAAGAGTTAGAGAGGCGTTCTCCATTCCAAAGGGATGGCCACAAATTGTGGCCAATAACAGTAGCAACACTAGAGTGTTGAGATATTATATAGGCAGAAACTTCAGGTCGAATAATGGATACTCATTTATTCCGCAAACACATAACGGAAAGAAAGAAAAGAGAACCCAAATAAACAGCTGATATTTATGTCTTATGGATTGCATGTTTGCAATTTCCTTGACAAATTTAAACTTCTTGATTAGCTACATCACCAGAGTCACCAAATTACTTACTGTATCGTTACAAAAGCACGTACTATTAATCACAAGTCTAATTAACATCGTTCTAGCCAATGAGTTTGACACAGTAAGCCTCAGATGATTCATCGCGTACATAAAACAACAGTTTTTCTAAGCGTGAAAGATGATATCCCCTCACTCCGGAGAGAAAACGGAGAACAGTGATCCATAAGTACCTTCCGGGACGGTTTGCAGGCGAGGCAGCCCCACAGGAATCGGAAAGCCCCGTGAGTCTAACTCCGCTGCCGCTGCCTCTTCTTCTTCCTCCTCCTCCTCCTCCACCTCCTCCCCGTCCAGCGCCGTCGCCGCCATCACGTCCGGCAGCGACGCCGACCCCCAGCCGCGTCGGTCAGACCCGGACCCACTTCGCCGGTACCCGTACCGGCCCCGCCTCAGCAGGCCCCGCTTGGGCTCATCATCGTCATCGCCACGGCGATCACGGCCGCGTTCCTTCTCGACGGCGCGGGCGAACTCGAGGAGCTGGCCGAGGGTTTTGCGGTGCACGTAGTAGGCAGAGACGGCGACGAAGGATGCGCCTACGAGCGCCGCCACGGCGAGATGGAGGGCGTAGGCGTCCATGTAATTTCCTTGGAATCTCGCCTTCCAAGGCTCGTTTCGGCTCACCAAAACCCTAAAACCAGAGGAGCGAGGAGAGAGCGAGAGGCAACCGAGTGAGGGGTTTGGTGTTTAGAAGAGGAGAAAAGGTAGCGAAGGGCAGATGTATTTATAGACGCCCGAGAAAGCAGGGGAGACAAGGGAGGCGCACATTCCGGTGGTACAAGACGTGGAAGGGCCAGAAAACGAATAAGATGCCGATGGCGTCGGCACCGCACCTCCGCGATTCTCGAATCGGATTTAAAACAATTAAAATTAAAAATAAAATAATAAAAATATTCTTCTTCTTGTGATGTTAAAAAATATAATATACTAGTAAAATTAATATATATATATATATAATACATATTTAAAATAAAATAGATGGATTTTCCCAAAAAAAACACTCCTCTTAGAGGTTACTATAGATAATCTTATATTTACTTATTATAATATTTTATTTTTATAAATTTTAATATTTTAAAATTATTTTTTTCATAAATATATTTTATTCTTCTTTTCCCTCCTTATTCTTTTTTTTTTTCTTCTTATTAAAGATAGTGTAAGTAAAGTAAGGCGTAAATGCAAACTAAGGGATGATGATTATGAATTATGAGGAGCGATTAAGATATAAGTTAGGAGCGACGATCGATTACAATGTGCATCGGGGAGCGTCAATAGGGTGTGGAATGTGTGGAAGGAAAAAAAAAAAAGGATAAGATCAAAATTATAAAGGTTATAAATAATAAAATATTATTTTATTAAATTTTAAAAATAGATTATGAATAATAAGAGTATTATTAATACTAAAAAAAGCTCTAAATGACTCTTTATAGTATTTTTCTAACACTTTCACTATTTCATTTATCTTTTCAAAATACTCTAAAAAACAATCAGTCATCTACTCATGCTTATAAATCGATTTTTAATCTTAATTTTTTTACTAAATTATGTTTTTTTTTTCAGTATAATAGAAAACACTGTAACTCTTTGGCTAGTGGATTTTTTTTGTGAATTCTCATTCGAAATCATGTGGAATAATTCCTGTTTGCTTCCAGACATTTTGAGGTTAATCTGAGATCAATCCAACGCTGTGGCTAGTGGATCGGAGGTGGAATCCAATGCTCATATGTCGATCGAAGCGATCCCCTAGGCATTTGCCAACACCGCGAATGTTCGATGGCAGTGTTGCTTGGTTGGATTCGGTCGGAATCCTATGCACGCAAAAGCGGCAGTAAAGATGCCATGAGTATGCCATACTCTAAATGACTATGTACCTAAAATATTATTTTGGATATAGCTAGACTGATTAATATGCTATGGTTTGCCCCTTCTTTACCAGCAAGTCCATCAAAGATGTCCTTTTGGCCATCAATTCCAGAATAAGCTCCAAGAAGAAAAGGTCCCCTGTTGAGAACTTGGCAATCTACTAGGCTGTTCCCTTTCTTGAGATTCGGATTCTCGATCTTAGCTTCCTCATCTTTGAAAGAATATAATGTTATATTCGAGAGAATGTTTTGGATCAAGTGTATTTATGTAGAAACAGATGATTATTATTGTATTAGAAGATTAAAAGTAGTCTCATGACATGCATCGTGACAAATACACCAAGAACGTGAGAAGATGACAGATTACAGATCAAGATAAAGAAGAAGATGACACTGGGATCGATCACTGCTACTGGGGATTTGGTGCCCTGCTGTTGGCAGAACAAACCCTGGAGCCCCACTCCAGCAGCTCTTTGCTGGTATCATCCTTGTGCACGATCACCTCTATGAAGCACAGGCAGTCCTGCTTGGCCCCCGCCGCCGTCGCGATCGCTTCCTTGAGCTCCTCCTCGTACCGGACCTGCACACACGCAGTTCAGATCGATGAATACGTTTGGAGATACGGCGAACGCTCTGCCGTCCGAGTACCGAGTGCTGTGCTCACCCTCGTCGTCCAGCACTTGCCCTCGCCGTTGTGGATGGCGTCCACCAGGCCGGCGTAGTTCCAGTTCTTGATGACATTGTAAGGTCCGTCGTGGATCTCCACCTCGATGGTGTACCCGCCGTTGTTGATGAGGAAGATGATGCTGTTCTGCTCGCACCGCAGCATCGTCGACACGTCCTGCGCTGTCACCTGCAGTCCACGCAGAGGTTAGCGGATCAGAATCCGCTGATTCAGTACTCGCCATACGAGGGCATTAGGATCAGAAGCGGCACCTGAAAGCTTCCATCACCGATACAGGCGATCACACGCTTCCTGTTCTTCACAGCCTGCGCGTACCCCAGCGTCGCCCCCACAGACCAACCGATGGATCCGTACTGCATCTGGAACTCGTACCTGAGGAGCAAAAGCCGAGTTAGTTCTTCCCCCAGGAAGGGATTCATCTGTCAGGGGATCGAAAGCGCCTACCCGCAGCCTTCCGGCAACTTCAGTTTCTGGCAGTTGAACCACGAGTCGCCAGTCTCGGCGATGACGGCGGTGTTGCCGGACAGCATCTGCTGGATGTGCTTGAAGAGCACGTTCACCCTCAGCGGCTCTTTTGGCTTGCACTCCAGCGGCTGACCGTCGGGCACGAAGATCCGGTGGTAGTTCTCGTATGCGGTGGTGTTCTTCTTGAGCCGCTTGGCGAGCGCTTGGAGGAAGTCCTTCATGAGGATGCAGCCGAAGGCCGGCCCGTTGGCCACCACGACGCGCTCCGGCTGGACGATGATGGCTTTCTCCTTCTTGAGGAGCAGGGAGTAGCCGACGGAGCTGTAGTCGTTGAAGATGGGGCCCACGAAGACGTAGGCGTCGGCGGACTCGACGATCTCGGCGCAGAAGGACGTGCTCACGGCGCCCCAGTAGGTGCCGATGAACCGGGGGTGGTGCTCTGGGACAAGCCCCTTGGCAGAGGGCATCACCGCGATGGGGTAGCCGCAGGCGTCCGCGAGCTCCACGAAGGCCTTCCCGGCCTTGGCCACCCGGATCTTGGGCCCTCCCACCAGCACCGGCTTCACCGCCTTGTTCAGGAACTCCACCGTCGCCTCGACGGCGGCCTCCAACCCCATCTGGTTGCTCAATCTGACAGTTCGAAGAAGAGGATCCAAAAATCAACCGACCTGTGGATTCTTATCGAACACGAGGGAGGCGAAAGCTGCGACGAGGAAGTCTACCTGGGGGAGAGGAAGAAGGGGACGGGCTCGAGGCTGAAGGTGGGGTGAGCGATGGCGGAGAGATTGCAGCTGATACTGATGTAAACGGGCTTGCTCTCCTTTAGCGCGGTGGAGATGGCGGTGTCGATGAGTTCGTGAGCGTCGTCGAGGTGGTTCACCACTGCCTGTGCGCAGTCCAAACGCATCGGAGACGTCACAAGATTCGAACTGCACGCTCAATACAAGAAAAAGATCCGAACAGAATCGGCTTTTTATTTATGATTACCTGATAGCAAGTGATGGTTTGGAAGCAGCGGAGCTCCTGCGAGAAGTCCGGAAGGCCGATGGTGTGGTGGAGGACACGGTTGGTGCCGTAGTCGTTGGAGTTGGGCCCGCCGACGATGCAGATGACAGGGAGGTTCTCGCTGTAGGAGCCGGCGATGGCGTTGAGCACGCTGAGGCCACCGACGGTGAAGGTAACGGCGCAGGCGCCGACGCCGCGGGCTCGGGCATAACCGTCGGCTGCGTACCCGGCGTTGAGCTCGTTGCAGCAGCCGACGAGGCGGAGTCCGGGTTCGGCGATGAGGTGGTCGAGGAGGGTGAGGTTGAAGTCCCCCGGGACGGCGAACACGTCGTGGACGCCAACCTGGACGAGGCGCCGGGCCAGGTGGCGGCCCAGGGTCGCTTCCGCCGCCTCAGCCTGCGCCGCGGGGGCGATGGAGTGGCAGTGCGCCGTCGGCGGGCTGCCCACGCTACCGTTCGCCATGGTCTCCACCGCCGCGTCCACCGACCCAATCCTAGTGTCCATCGCCACTGAGCGCGAGACCGACTGTGTGTGGCTAAAACAAGCTATTTTCTCTCTCTTAAAGAACAATCCTTTTTCTTTGACGTGTGTTCGTCTCAAGAGACCGACGACGAGCTCTTATACGAGGGAAGTAGGTGGCTTTTCATTTCGTGTGGGTTCATTTTGGTGGGCAAAACCAGAGAGCGGTTTCGGCGGGAGAAGCATGGAGGTCACAGGCTGCTTAGGATCAACAGCGATCGACAAGAAGACGGCGGAGATGTACCCATGGTCGGAGAGGAAAACCACGTAGCCCTTTGAAACGGAGAAAACCATGGTTTTCTTCTGTCGGGGTCTCGATGGTCCTTGGCACTGTGTCAGGTTGACTGCATGGGAAACGCAGCAACCTTACGTTTGAGGGCGTCGTGTTACAGAAGACTGGACGGGCAGATTCAGGAATCTTTTACTGCTCTTGGTAGATGAGCGACACGTTGAAGTCGGTCAACAGTCAACAGTCAAATATCGAGTGATGACGTAAGTATGATGCCATTATACTTATTATTATGGGCCAAATTATTATTTTTTAAAGACGAAAGTAAACATTTGAGTTATATTTGGATTTATGATTTTTTATTAAATTAATAATAATAATAATAATAAAGGAATTTGATTTTGGAACGTTGTTATTAATATAGTGAAGGCGGTAGTTTGTGTTGTGTAGTTGGCAGGCGGTGGCAACTGCGTACGTCGGTGGAAGACGCGGCACGTGGCGGACAGCGGGGTCGGGCGCCGCCCCGGTTTGAGCCCAACCCACCTCCGACGCGGCCAACTCTGACGAGCGCACTCGGTCGCCCGTGGGTAGAGGGAAGACGGAACGAAGGACGAGTGCGGCCGCTGCCGGCTCGCAATCCAACGCCCCCAAATCGGTGGCCGCGAACGCAGGTTTTGGTTCCAGCGTGCGCCCCTCGTCTCTCCTTTTCCACGCTATGAGATGAATACAAGCGATAGAGTTCACCCTAATTGAGCGTGCTGAGGTTGTCTGATCAAAAAACATGGAGATTTATTGTTCCTAATAGTTTGAGAGGTGATAAAAGATATTAATGGAGTTGCATTAACATGAATTCAACGGAAAGATTTCTTCTATCAATATCGATTAATTGATAAAGATATCTTCAAAACTTACCTCAAATAGTTATGAAAGATTATGAAAAATTTATCTTCTATCATGACTCTGTAAGACTGAACTCCTGTTAATTACATCGATGTTGGACCAATATAAAGAAAATATCTTTCGGACGATAGGTTTTGTGAGAGAGTCTACTAGTTAATCAGTCGTATGTATATGAGAAATACGTAGTTGATGTCTGACAATTTAATATCGGACGAAGTAAAAATCGATGGTAACGTGTTTCATACATAAGTGAAATACTGAATTGGTGCATAAATAAGTGGCTTCCATATTATCATGATATATTATAGGAGTTAGGATGGAGTTGATATCGAGTTCCTTTAGTAGATTCGTGGCCCAATTGAGGTATGCAGTAGTGGTGGCGATGACTCAATATTTAATTTTAGTTATGGATATTACGATTGTTGTTTGCTTCTTTGAACTCCAATTGATTGGATTTGAACCAAGGAAGACTATACCCCAATGTAGATATTCTATCATCAATGTTCTTTGCCCAATCAATATCGACAAAAGCATGGAGATGAAGTGATGAGTGTTTACGGAGAAAAAGTTTATGATTGAGGACCCCTTTGAGATATCACAGAACTCGTTTTATTACAGACCAATGCATAGTGGATGATCGATACATGAATTGAGATAATTTAATGATTACAAATGAGATGTCGGGACATATGAGAGATAAGTACTGTAAAAAATTAAGTACTTGTCGGTATTATATAGAATATGTAGTAGGGCTGCTATCATATAACTTAAGTGATTCAATAGCAAAGAGTGGAGTGGCAACCTCTTTGGCGTATTACATGTTCGTCTTTAATGATAAATCTTGAATGTAATTTGTTTTAGAGAGAAAGAGTCTTGAAGTTGTGTATATTGCTTCTATTCTTAGAAAGTAGTTATCAGGATTCTTAGATCTTTGATTTTGATGGAGAATTGATTTGCCAATTGCATGAGAAATCCCTTGATCTCCATAGAATTATTGCTTATGACGATAATATCATCCACATACACTAGTAGATATATTGTACCTCTATTTTACTATCGTAAAAATAATAAAGTATCAGACTTAGAGTTAATAAAGCTAGTTGATGTTAAAAATGAGCCAAGTTCGGTGTACCATGCTCTTGGAGCTTAACGAAGTCTATAAATAGCTTTTTGAAGTTTACAAAATATATTGTGCCCTGGATATTTAGGATTGATGAATATGGAAGGTTGCTATATAAATATATATTCAATTAGAGTCTTATATAAGACAGCATTGATAACATTCAGTTATTATAAGTGCCAACATTTTGAGATGGCTAAAGTTAGGATAAGTCGGATTGTTGTTGGTTTAACAATATGATTGAATGTCTTTGTGAAGTCAACACCAGGTCATTGATGAAACTCTTTGGCTATTAGACGTGCTTTATATCTAACAACGGATTCATTTAGATTCCGTTTAATTCGAAAGACTCATTTATACCCAATGATATTTTGTATGTGATGAAATGGTACAAGGGTATTTTTAACACATGGCTTTATCCTAGTGTGGAGATTTTTGAGCTTGAGTAATGATGGTGAGTTTAATGGGCTCAGGTGGAGAGTTTGTGATGACATGAAGGTCAAGAACTTGACGTGGTTTGAAAACACAACTTTTGGAGCATATTGTCATGGGATGTCATGTGCAATGGGATTGTTAGGTTGTGCGGTAGGTATAAGTATTCGTGGAGAGTCACTGATACATATCTTGTCACACTAAGGTACTTCAGTATCATTAGGTCCAAGAGAAGGCAACAACGGTGGTTATGTTTCTAAGGGTAGTGCTTCATCAATAGGATTAACTTATGAAAAAGTAAGTGGAGGGAGTGAAGAGTTGCTGAACTTGAGGAACAATAAATGTGTATCATGATGGGAAGGATTGGACGGTGTGTTGAGAGGCTTGTTTGACGTTGTTTGAGGTATACTATAGTGATGTATGTTTGTTAGAGTGACTCGCATGACTGGAGACCCTTGGTTTTGGAAGGGAAAAGTAGACTTTACAAAAGTGATATGGCGTGATATAAAGACTTTTTGAGTTTGAGGATCGTAGCATCGGAAAGCATTATATTTAAGAGAATATCATATGAAGATACAAGGTTTAGATCTTGGTGTTATCTTATGTGAGGCATAGGGGCATAGCCATGGATAACAGAGACAACTATGTATTTTGAGTTTTTGAAGGTTTGAAAGTTTATGAAATAATTTTTAAATAGTGATTGATATTAGAGGACTGAAGTAAGCATATGATTAATGAGGTAGACTGTAGTTTGAAAGGCTGCAGGTTGGTGGCATTGAGGCTTGATGTAGAAGGGCGTAACCAATTTCAGCTATATTTATTTGACATGGCCAAGGAGGGTGATTTGATGTGTTGTATACTACAAACTAAGATTCAAGATGTTAGAGTTCGATATTCACTCATTATAGACCGAAAGAAGTTCTTGACAAATTTTATAAAGTGAGTAAAAACCATGGAAACTTCACCGTATGTACTTAGTAAAATAATATATAAAAATTACATAAAATATAAATTATCAAAAAAAGTGGTTGGAGCAAGGCCCCAAACATTTATATAAATAATTTCAAATAGTTTAGAGTAGGATATAGAATATGTTCTAAAAAGTAGTCGATGACTTTTATTACTAAGACAAGCATTATAATTAGTTATGATGCTACTTGTTATCAAAGTTAGAAGTGAATAATAAAAAAATAGTTTTTGTTAGATAGAGGATGAGGGATGACATCGACACCGGAACTATTGCAGCTCCGCCGATGAGGAATTACATATAGGCTTTGCTAGCAGAGAGCTCTCGGTATCCGAGATGAGGTCCTCGATGGGGTGAGGTCCTCGATGAGAATCACTACTGTTCCATGCTATGCTTAGTAGCGATGACAGTGATGAGTAGCAAGGGGATTAAGAGTTTTCGATATCCGAGATGGCTCGGTGGAGCAAATCCTCGATACGCTTTGGCTTGAGAGGACACAGATAAATAAGATGATATACTAGTTCCCAAGGAATGATCAAATGAAAGGTTTTGCAGTAGAGGAGACAGAAAGCTTGTTAGAGTTCCCCGGAATGAAAGGAGAAGACAGAGAAGAAAAGCACAATTGAGGGGTAGAGTCAGTGCAAATGAGTCGTAAGAGAGTATATTCCAATGTCGGTGTGGAGTCGCAAGAGAGTATGTTCCATTGTCGGTGTGGGTCTGCTGACCGTGCAGAGGAGAAGGCTACCTGTTAGTAATTGTTGTCACTGGAAGTAAATCTTATTCACGACTAGAGACACTCTCATACAAATTAAGAGGTGATAAATGAGATTATATTTGTATTAGGTAGAGGGAAAGATTTCTTTTATCAAATCGATTAGTTGAGAGAGATTTCTTCGTTAAGTCGTGCAAAGTTAAGAAAATCTTATCTTCTTGTTTTTTTATTTTTATTTCATAAAGAAATTTATCTCGAACATTTAGATGTAATATATTATTATGAGACCAATTATTTTAGATGTAATATTTTATCAAATGACATATATTAAAGTCTTTAATAGGTTGAATATGATATCAATATTTTACATTCAAAAACTTATTAATAAGTTAAATTATGACTGTTCATGTGTACGATGATTTGGAATCAAATGAGATTTTTCATGTCTTTCTAAAATAATGTGGTCTCGGGCTAAACAGAGTCAGAGCCATTTTTAATTATTAATAATATGAAAATATTAATATGATAGACTTTTTTCATAATTTTAAATAGTAATTTTCTAATATTTTATTATAGACCAATCAAGATTTTTATCGACTAAATAAATCTTCAAATACAGGAAAGATGTTGAAGTAGAAATAACAATTATCATGTACTATTTAGTGTATTTAATACCAACCACAATATTAAGGAGTGATCTACATCACCGATCGAAGCCGTCCATCCATCACATCATCTATCATCTGCACCGTCCATTAGATTGGATGACCAGATCTGCTCTTCTCTTTCCTTCAGCAAACATGATCCCATCCACGTCCCCCGTTTTCTCTCCCCCTCTCTCACGCTCACTCGCTCGTCGGTGGGCCCAATTCAATCCGAGGTGGAAACGCCGTCTCACTTCTCCGTTTCCCCGCTCGCCGGTTACATCGCGTTTCTTCAACCTCACTCGCTGCCGTACCTCCGTCACACCGACTCTTCAACTCCCATATCCTAATCGCGTCCACTCAACTCCATCTCCTGACCAAGGCGTTCCTCCGATGGGGACAAGCGCCTCCAAGAACTCCGACAGCTCCCATGGCGGCCGCGACGGCCAGCTCTACGTCTCCCTTAAGATGGAGAACTTCAACATCAGAGGCGATCTCATCCCCCACGTCTACGGCTCCGCCCCCATCACCGGTTCTTGGGACTCCGCTAAGGCCGTAAGATCAACTACCCTCCCTCGCCTCTTTCCTATCTCTCTCTATCTGACGCTTCTTGATGTTCGATGATTCCTTAGCTCTCGATGGCCCGGGAGTCGGCGTCGACGTGGGAGCTCAGCTTCGTCGTGCCCCCCAATCACGGTATGGACGAGCCCACTCCGGTTCTTGGATCCGATTGCCTCCGTTATATTGCGTTTTCATTGTTCTGTTTTGGTTGCTCGGCCTTGTTCTTGTTCCTCTTCTTCTTTAGAGACGCTGGACTTCAAGTTCTTGCTGAAGCCGAAGTACAGCAACGTGCCATGCGTGGTGGAGGAGGGGCCGAGCCGGTTGCTCACTGGAGGGATGCTGCAAGAGGAGGATGCCAGGTCGGCGCTGTTCAAGGTGGGCGGATATGAGGAGGTTCTTGAGTACAAGTTGTTCATTAAGGTGGACATAGTGTCCCCGTTCGATCTTGCAGCTAGTTGGAGGGCATATCAGGAGAATCTTGAGCCGTCGAGGGTACGAGGGATTCCAGATGTCAGTATCAATGTTGCACCCGATAATATGGGTTCGGAGGTACTCCCGGAACTTACAAGCTCCAGTTTGATGCCTTTTAAGAAGGCAATTTAGCATAATAAAAATGATCTTTCTATTTTACCATAAATTTCATCCTGGATGACTCTAAGAAAATCTAGTCAACGTGACCATGAACATGGTTTTCTTGAAAAAAAAAAGAAAAAAAAAGAAAGACTAGAATATCAGAAACAAATGGAAATGCTATATCTAATGTCATCACCAGTATGCTAAGATCCAAGGACAAGAATCATTCCCAACTATTTGGGTCATTTGCCAGAATTTCTTTGGGTTTTTGGGTTCTATTTATGACTTTTAGATTAGCATGATACAAAGATAAAATGGAAAAAATTATAGTTCTTAGGCAAAATGGTTATACTTTAATGATTGGTGCATATTGTACATGACAATTATGTGTAAGGGCTATTGTGGAAATTCCCAAGTGATCTGTCAGTTATTAACCCTGACCGGGATGTGGTAATTTTTGAACTCATATGTTACTAGACAAACATTTTAATTAGCATTCTAGAAAGACTTTGTTCCATTATGATGTGTTACTATCAATTAGCATATAGCAGAAACACCAACTCGATGAAACCTTTGTTTTATTTGATGGATTCACATCATCAGTAATTATGTAAGGCTTATGATAAAAAAATAATAATGGTGAACTTTGTTTTATTCTGATGTGTATTGTGATGACATCTTTAGATTTTTGGAATTTTTAATGTCAAGTTGACAGTAGTGTTGCATCGATAGAGACCCGAAAATCTGGTTCAGATTCATATGCAAGTTTGTTCATCAGGCAACAAGGAGATGGAAAGGTAGATTTGGGATACCCTAGGAGAATAATAGTCAATATGGAGTATGCATTAATTTTTCGAGGGGCATGCAGTTGTAGAAGGTGGACTTTTAAGAACTTTTAAAGATGGACAAATCACTCATATGGTATCTAAAAATGCGCAACCGTAATGTTGAGTTGTGATCTTGCTATGCAAGGGAACAACATGACTGGAAAAAGCTTCAATGATGATGATTTTTTTAAATCTTGATTATGTAATGTGAAACTTTTAGATGGAGAGAAAGTATTGCTGAGTGAATATCTAGATGTTGCAAGACTTTCTGTTGTTTCTGTTCATAAGTGATTCTAGTAATCTCTTGGTAGATACTGCATTTCTTACCAGGTCTGTCGTAGCCAAGGTAGAGTTTGATCCTGTCATTCTCATCCTTGTCTAGTTTCTGCTATATGCTAATTGATGACTTGTTCTTCATTGCTATAATTTTCATATTTATCCATCTTTTCCACCAGAATGGGCCAGCATCCACTTTGGAGCTTGATTTAGAACACTATGTTGTTCCAGCACCATCTTCCAGCGTTGGTGTAGTTTATGCAGCTAATTTGACAGAGACACCAAGATCCTTGGTTAATACTGGAATTTCCTCCAAGAATGATGCCTCAAGTGGAAGTTCATATGACTCGAGTAAAGCTGGTGTTTTTTCACTTGACCATTCCAACAGCCAGAAGGTACTTGCAAGTTGCAACTCTTCTCCTAGTTTTCAGGTTTTCCATGAGTCAGAGACCTACAAATAATATTTTATGGCCTGCATATATAGTTGCACGTCATTTCTTTTACTGACCTTCTCGTAAGAAGTCAAATGCAAGAGAGTTGTTCAATGTTTCATCCGATGTACTGTTCAGTTACCCTTATCTACTTTTTGGCTTATTGATGGTATTGCTCAAAATTTTGTTTTTCTCATATCAATTTTTTTCTCATTTTCAAGCAGTCAGTATACTCTGTATGTAGGTGTTTTGCTTGATAATATGCTTGCTGTCCAGATGTATTCTAATGTTATTGCTAGTAGTTTAATTAGGAAGCTTAGAAATAACTATCCTTTTTTGTTTATTTTTTTGCTAAGGATATGGATTCTATGGTCTTGGATCCTCCCAAACTTCTTCCAGCTCCTGGTATGGTTGAATCGAAGTCGGTTGGCACGTTTTCACCATTGCTAAAGGAAGATGGCCAAAAAGGACTCTTAGTTGATAGGGGTGTGGGCTCTCCTAGACTTGTTAAATCAGCTAGTGCAGGTGCAGTCACATTTGATCCCAAGTTGGGCTCTGAGACAAAGGTTTGTTCATGTTTGCAGAAAAATCGACATCAGCTTTCTGCATGGTTCTTTTGTTATACCTATCAATTTTTTACTGTTAGTCGATCCATGAGTCTCTTGTAGTCTGTATGTTCATCTCAGCCTGCAGGACACCACTCCTGCATGGTTGTCATACCTGTCATTTTGTACCATTACTTGACCATGTGTGTATTTTAGTTCAGTTGTTCATCTGAGTCTGTAAACAACTACTCTAGGATATGCATGTCATTTATGTATCCCCAATAATTCTACTGTTTGTCATAACTGATTCCTCTTATTTTCTTCAGGGTGGGTAACAACTTGTTACACTATCTGTTTAAGCTGTTTACATGGTCTGATAGGCATGTTAAGTCCACAAGCACACTATCTTGCAGTAAGAGCTTGTTACACTCTCAACAAACACAAACAACAAGATGAAAGTTTTAGTGATGCTAATCTGTATGAAAAAAGGTTGCCCAAGCACATCGTCTGGGCAAGTTGAACCTTGAACTGGCATTATACTGCTTGTGCTTACAATTCAATTTGGAAGTTCTTTTATTATGCTAATCTGTCTTGGCTGAAAGAGGGTGCCCAAGCACATTGTCTGGACAAGCTGAACCTTGAACTGGCATTATACTGCCTGTGCTAATGATTCACTTCGAAAGTTCTTTTATTACGATGCATTTATTTAAAGTGTCAGAACACCTCATATTGGACGTTTCTCATGAACTTATTTAACTATGCCATTAGACAAATTTCTAGAGAGTATATTCATCAAATTTTGCTTTTCTCTGGCTCGGAGAATTTGCTGCTCATGTAACTGTATGTCTAATGTTTCTTATATTTTCTATTTTACTAATTGGTAGAAGGCCATGCCAGCAGCAGCTGGAGCAGTTGCAGCCGCAGCTGTAGCTGATCAGATGCTTGGACCAAAGGAGGATAGTAGGTTGGCCATTGTGTTGGTAACAACATATAAAATTAAACTTTTCTTTTAACTGGAAGTATTTACTGCCATTATGCCATATATTATGTTATTTCATGTCTGCTCCAATTATACAAATTAAAAGAATAGAGATATTGAATATGACAAATACATGTAGCAGATATGTATAAACCTCAAGCTATCCCATCCTCGTCGACATTTATTTGAACTATCCATTAGGCCATTCGGTGACATAAATCTGATAGTCTACTTTAGTTAAAAACTCTATCCTGTATCTTATGGCCATCTTCAGCATACCTCTCAGCTTTCACTCTCGATTTTTGTGTAACATGTAGTCTTTAACAGGTTTTTGCCAATGCTTTGTTCTATTTGTTATATTGTGATGTTATAGGTTGGTTTGCCAGCCCGGGGAAAGACCTTCACAGCAGCCAAGCTTACTAGATATCTGCGTTGGTTAGGTCATGAGACCAAACATTTCAATGTTGGCAAGGTGAAGACTGAGCTTCTACATTCTGCCTAGTGCCTATGTTACAGAGCCAATTCTTTATCTTGATTGATCCAGTTTATACTACTAACTGCTTTTGTTTGACTTGCAACTTGGTCGACAGTATCGCCGCCTTAAGCTTGGAACAAACCAGGTATGATAAAAGATGTGTTGTGCTTTTCTTTTATGTTAACTGTTTACCAAAGCATTCTTTTATGTTAAATCTGATTTCATAAATTAACTAGCAGTGAATCTATTAATATATGTGAAAAGAATAAAAAATTGTATCACTTGAATCTAGTCAAATAAGAGGTCGTGGCCATTCATCAGGAGGAAAGAATAGTTCTGCAGGCCTGCAACATATCGGATTGGCAGCATTAAGAGAAATGTGCAGGCCTGCAGCATAGGGGATTGGTGGTGTTAGTGAACAATAGTACCGTGGCTGATGAGTCAGCACGGTTAGGTCTGCGGGTCGATGTCGGGGACTTCTGGTGGAGTGAATGGGATGATGAGGTGGCTGCGCCTCTTGAGCATCTCGGGCGTGAGTCGGACCGGCGGGGTCGGTCGAGCTCAGGTGAGTGGATGCGGGTCAGCGCTCTATGGTCTGCCGACTAGAGTGTTGTTTGTGGTGGGTCGCGTCCTTCCGTCCCCGGGGTGGTAGGCAGCTTTTCTTCGCGACGTGGCCGCACCCTCGGGAAGGGGTGCTAGTTGGCGTTGGTCGGGATCCGGGCCGACAGATTGCTCTGCTTTGCGCACCGGATGGCGATTCCCGGGTGGAGACGTTCGCCGCTCGGGGGTGATCGCCTCCCTGCAAAAATAGTATTCGTCGGGTGTTTCCCGACTTTGGCCCCTCCGACGAGCAAGTCAGTCGAGTATTCTATTTTTCCTGTTTTTTTTTGTGTCCCCTAGGCCGGGCGTCGGACATGGGTTTTTATACCAGCGTGCGAGGATTGGTCGCGCCTCGGTTCGGCGTGGCCGCTGACTTTCGTGGGGGCGGGACGACTTCTCTGACGAGTTGGCGTCTTTGAGGGTGCCTGAGCGGCATCAGACAGCACCGCCCCGAGCTCTCGGGGTGGTCATGTCATACAGTGTATCGGTACGGAACCCGACGTGGCGTGCACCTCGGGGTTCTGATGGCATATGGCGTCGAGTTTGTGGCTGATGGGGTGTGACGTCGCTGGTGATTCATCTGGGGCCAAAATATGCCCTATCAGGTGGCATTAGAGGGAATGCTGTTCAAGGGATGGATTTTAGATGGGAACAAAGAAGTATATGCCAACAACATTCTTGGGATGTGGATGGGCAAGGCAGCTGCAGAGCTAACATAAATGAATTACAATCTAGAACTTGATGCGCTCAAAAGACCATTGATGTGGCAAGTACTCATGTAAACTACACAACCCACACTCTCAGTCATTTATATTTGGAAAAGAGCCCTTAGGAAACCAAGATGTTTTATTTTTAAACCATATAACTTCTATAATAGCAATTATATCTCTTACAATTAACATTCATGTGTTTTCACAAAAAAATAAACATTTACTTTGACTTTCCTTTTTAAATACAAGTATACAACAACAAACCGCAATGTCCCACATGAATTTTTTTTCATCAAGTTTTGTATAAATTCATATCCTTAATTAAATCAGGAGCATTTTATTTTTATTTATATTTTCTAGGAAAGTCTCCTTAGCCTTTCTTCTATCTCTCCTCATACTAATGTTAATCATATCATCTTACTAAAGTGTCCATAGATCTCTTTAAAACATGCCCATGCTATGTTTATTTTTTTTGGATGAAAATAAATTTTAATTTTCATAAAAAAATTATATATCCATCTTAGCATTCTTATTTTAGCAACATAATATTGTTGTACATGTTGCATCTTAATCATCCAACACTTGGATTCATAAATTCCATAAAGCATCACTGCCTAATAATTATTTTATTAAAAAACTCTTTTTAACATAAAGAGTAGCTGTTAATGCTGTTAATCACACAAAATTTCCGATGCACCTTTTCACTTTAACCATCCAATTTTAATCCCTGAAGTATGAATAATATCGTCAATCAATGAAGTATGAATAATATATAAATTGCTTCATCTTGTTAAATAATTGATCTAAATTTTTGATCTATGAAGTATGAATAATTTCGTCATTGATCGCTTCATCTTGTCCAATAATTAATCTGAATTACTTGAAGACTTTACTTGTTTGGAACTTTTTGTCCACCCAACTTAACTATATTATTTTTTATTATTAAATTTACATATATATTCGATCTTAGTAAACATATTGTTTCTTAGATTTACCACTATAATTAAAGTTAGAAATTAGTTTTATTTAAACTGTCATCACTTAAAGTAATTTCATTTACAAAGAACATAAATACTAATTTCATTGTAGGTATTTTTTCCTTGTGCAACTATTATATATATATATATATATATCTTTATTTATTTATTTATGTATATATATGTATGCATATATATGTATGTATATATATGTATGTAAATATATGTATATGTATGTATGTATATGTACATATGTATGTATGTATATATATATATATATATATTCTTTTATGTATATATGTATGTATACATATACATATATGTTTATATATATGTGTGTGTGTGTGCTATCCTATGTTTTTAAGAAACTTACTAACCACTGTCGGTTTTTTTTCCATGTGCAACTTATCCTTAACTATGATTTTATTCAAATTTAAATTCGTTTATTTCTTCATCTGTTTCTCATGTTATAATCTTTTTACAGTTAACTATTAATAACAAATTGTCCATTCTTCTTTCCATAATAATTTATGTCAGAACATGCCATTATGCAGTCTGCTGATTTTTTTCGTGGGGACAATCCAGAAGGTTTGGAGGCTCGCAATGAGGTAGCAACACACAATTACAACTGCTATTTCTCTGCTATTTCTTTTATTTTGACTACAAGTTACAACAGTACTGAACTTCTTCAATTGTTAATCTTTATGCTCGTTGTTATATATATAGCTTTTAGTTGCACTTCTGATTAGGCAAGGATGAGTATTTTTACAACAACTGCAGAAGAGTTTCTCCTACTAACTTGATTCAAAATTTAATAATAAAGCAAAAAACTTCATTCAACTTAACGGCTTACTTTGCCCTGTACTTTTTTAATATCTCTAGGTGGCTGCTTTAGCTATGGATGATATGATAGCCTGGATGCAAGAAGGAGGTCAGGTATAGTGCTAGTTTTGTTGTGATAAAAAAGGTTCAATGGGATAATTGGCTCTTCTCTTTCTGGTTGTACTATAGGTTGGTATCTTTGATGCAACAAATAGCACCAGAAACCGAAGGAATATGCTCATGAAAATGGCTGAAGGAAAATGTAAGGTACCTTTCAAGTGTCTGCTACTCTTCTTGTCATTATTGCCTCTTCTTTGTTGACTTTTAATATTCTGCTTGATTTTCAAGGTATCTCATATTCATAATTGATTCAGGTAGAACATATAGCATAAAGGCTTAGGTTGCCATTTAATTGATTCTTGGTCCTTTCATTTCACCTATCACATGTGATTTCCAAGTGAAGAGAATATATATTCCCTTCTACTATCTCCACATTTTCTGTTTCTTTTGTCTGTTTTTTATTAAAATTTTGTTGAATCCAGCCGTGATATTTTTGTTTATTTACTCAAACCTGTCCTAATTGCAGATCATATTTCTGGAAACAATTTGCAATGACAAACACATAATAGAAAGAAATATCCGCCTGAAAATTCAACAAAGTCCTGATTATGCAGAAGAGTGAGTATCGGCATTCAACATTTTGTTTTTGATATATGTGTCAATTAGCCATGGTGAGTGGTACATTAGTTATTATTCTGCAGACTTGATTTTGAATCTGGAATGCGGGACTTCAAAGAACGCTTAGCTAATTATGAAAAGGTTCCAAGCACATACCTTTTGTTCTAGCCACATTTATCAGGTAGCATCTTTTAATTTCAGATGCTTAGTAAATTTAAAATAAATGATATATAGTCATCTGTAGGTATATGAGCCGGTAGAGGAGGGTTCTTATGTCAAAATGATTGACATGGTCAGCGGACAAGGTGGCCAGATACAAGTGAGTTTAATTCTTCACTCTTTTATTTGAGTTATAATTTGTTTTGCTTGGATACATATCTTTGTTGTACCTGAGCTTCATCTTTTTGGGCTTAGGGATTGCTCTATCACAGCATCAGATCACACTGGTGACTAATAGGCTTGGGGGCATGTGCTTGTCACTGCTTAGAACAACCAAATATGTTGGTGGCAAGGTGCCAGTGTTATTGCTACCTGCCTTGGCATGGTCACCCTTACGTAATTTTTTTGCTCGAGTGTGTTGTTGGTTGAACCATAAAACACAAAACTTTCCACCATCCATTATAAATGCAAATGCATTTTGGTTTTCAAGTATTCTAATTGTTAGTACCTTCTGATGAGAATGCAACAATAGTGCTCTGTCCAAAGACAACTGCATTAACACCTCTGAAGGATGAAACCTTAGCCATTGTAGATCATTGGCATTAGCTCAAGGCACTTTAACTCTCTTATAGCTGTCTTACTAACTCACTTGATTAGCATTTAATAACCTCCATCAAAGCAAGGTTTGCCGTACCGGACTGTACCGTCTGGTATGGGCGGTATGTACCGGTCCGACAGGCTAGCGGTACGCGGACCGCCCGTACCGAGCACTGTAGCAGAACACTGCTACAGTGCTCGGTACACCTGGGTGTACCGAGCGGTATACCGTACCGTACCGGTACCGAGCCCGGATCGAAACGCCGGTACGGTACGGTACGGCGAACCTTGCATCAAAGACAACTGCATTAACACATCTGAATGATGAAACCTTAGCCATTGTAGATCATTGGCATTAGCTCAAGGTACGTTTAAGTTTTAACTCTCTTATAGCTGTCTTACTAACTCACTTGATTAGCATTTAATAACCTCCATCAAATATACTTTGCTTGTCATATTGTATCTATAAGTTGATTGCTGTAGTCCTCACTGGTAATTTCACTAGTAAAATCCATATTAGTGTTTAATATTGTTCTGCTTATTTCTTAACTTGGTGCAAATTCTGAACCTGCCTTTTGACTTTACATGACTAAAGTATTTATTTTGCAGCATATAATGCTATTATCTTTTATTTTGTTTAAACTTTTTGATGACCTTTATTGCTTTAAAACTTAATCTTTTATTCAGGTTAACAACATCAGTGGTTATCTTCCTGGCCGAATTGTCTTCTTCTTGGTAAGCACGTCAATATCGAAATTGTACATGCATTCTAAATCGTAGAATTGATGGTACCAACAGCATCAACCTGTTGATAGAATTATCCATGCTTAGGTAAAATGTGGTTGTCACGACATACAAAACATCTTCTACTGAAATCATTAGTTCAGGTATGTAAACAGAAAAGGGAGAAGAGAATGACCCACCCCGAATGTTGGAAGTAACATTCAATATTCATGTTTGCATTGGTTGTCCTGTACCAGTATACTGTTCATATACTGAACATAACCATTTACTAATATTGCTTGTTTAAAAGTCATAAGAAACCAAAAATACTCAAGTTTTCTTTAATAAAATCTTTTGTCATGTGTCATGCTATTCAGACTTACAATGCAGGTGAATACTCATCTCACACCCCGGCCTATTCTGCTTACTCGGCATGGTGAAAGTCGAGATAATGTCAGAGGAAGAATTGGAGGTGACGCAGTTTTGAGGTTAACTCTGTCTTAATCTTTTTAATATCCTCCAAATTGCTGGATTTTATAATTTTAATCTTAAAATAACATACTTCATAAAGCATCTATGTCTTGGAAGTTCCAGTGGTGTTAGTCTCAATAAAACTCTCCCATTTTTGGTGAAAAGTGGACTTTGAGGTTATCTCATTATGTACCATGAAGGAAAAATAATAATATTTTATACATCTCTGGACACCTAAGATTTTTGTACATAATACGAAATACTCAACCATATGTTTGGTCTTTGTTTTCTTTTTTCTATTCATATGGAAACATTCTACTGCTATTATGATAATTATATGCCGTTTATATTTGATATCCCAAAGATAAGTTTCAGCATGCTATGTGCATGTATCTATCTTCATAAGAGGAAATTCTAGTTAGTGTTCATTAGTTCTTGTGAACCTGTTTTAGCATTTATACTTGAAAACAGAGGGCTTATGAGTGTCATTAGTTTCAACTTTTTTGAGCAGCGAAGCTGGTGAACTTTATGCAAAGAAACTTGCAAACTTTGTTGAGAAGAGACTGAAGTCTGAGAGGACAGCTTCTGTAAGAATAACATTTGTGCTTTAGTTCACTTTCTTTACTGAACCTTTTGTACTGCTCAATTTCTAAATTGCTTCTTTTTCCTGGCCAATATCAATGTATAACATCTATAACAAGCTTCAATATTTCGTTGAATTATTCATCATCTTTTTTATGCAGTGAGAAAGTGAAGAACTTACAGGGATCTTTTTTGTACCTTCATTCTTCACCCTCCTTTTTCTTTGTTTGGATAGTTAGTACAAGAAAGTGTAGAAGAAAGTACAGGGAGCTTTTCAGATATTCTTTGTACTTTCATTCTGTGAATCTTCAAGGATCCCTTATATTATGTCACCTATGATGTTAATGAGAAATGTCTCAGAATCTAAGTCTAATATTTTGTTTATTGTCTCAAATTTTTTTATCATGCCTGCCGTACTTGTCATTACAGATTTGACACCATATAGTTAGATAAATAATCACTTAGCTTGTGACTCTATCTTATTCATATCATAATAAGTTGGCTGTATTTCATATAAATTCTATTTATTCTTTAAATGTCTTAGATATGGACTAGCACACTACAAAGAACAATACTAACTGCAAGCCCAATTGTTGGATTCCCAAAGGTATATTCTGATATTTTGATTCTAAGTTGAAGTCACATGCACTGTTTCCTTTTTATCAGTTAATATGATGGTAGTTTAATGTTATTGTTATTGCTTGTAGATACAATGGCGCGCTCTTGAAGAGATAAATGTTGGAGTTTGTGATGGAATGACTTGTGAAGAAATAAAGAAAAACATGCCCGACGAATATGTGTATGTATAAAAAATGCCGTCTTATGTTAGTCATATGTAGAGTAGTAGTCCTCTGGTAATGGTTTATATCACTTAAATCTGCATAGTTCTTGCCCTATATTGTACCTAAAATCTATTTGAAAAGGTAAAACAAAATTGTGTTTGCTTTAGCAACATGGATAGGAGATTTGACTTTCTACTGTTTAGGTGTAGGGCATGGTTTGCAATATCGTACCGTACCACTCGGTATCGGCGGTAGTACCAGTCTGATAGAGGATCGGTATGGGTGGTACATCGGTACATCTTAGTGTACTGTGTTTTGGTACACTTGATATAGTTTTGGTACGTATTGTACCGACAACTGATCGGTAGATCGGTATGGTACGATATGCAAAACGTTGATGGATGGTAATAATAGAATTATTATACATTATTGAAGGGAAAGCAAGAGAAGAGGAAAAGGAGGAAAAGGAGGGTGGTGGGATCTCAAATTAAATCACTAAAACAAAGAAAATTTCTTACTATCTCTACAGTGATGCTGTTTTCCTGGAGAGCTTTTATAAAACCAAGTACACAACATTGCTTCTTGTCATGTTTTGAGTATTTCTGTAGTATAGTATCATGTTTGACTATTTCATGCTTTAGACATTTTATATCTAGTGTATGTTCCATTTTATGTTTTTTTTTGTATTATTTGATTTTTCAGTTAAAGTGGTAGTTTTGAGACAGCAGCTATTAATTGTGCATAAGCTGTCACCGTCTCTAAAGTTGTCCAAAAGCATTGCATATTCAAGATAGTGAAATATTTAAACTGTCTATCTTCCTGTTTTCTTCATTATGCGAGGTGAATTTGAGTTGCCAATTATCTTATTTTATCAACAGTTGAATTTGTATGAAACTTTGAAGTTCGCCTTTGGCATAAACATTAGACATCTTTCCAATTCTTCTCTTAAAATCTCATGCAGCTAAAACATTTTCTGAGCCCAGAACCGTTTATAACCAATCATTATCGTTTTCTCCACAACTATCATTTTTTCAATGTTTTCTTGTTCTGTTTTTATGCTGTGTTGTAACATCATTGGCACACCGTTTTGTTCTTTCTTTTGTATGTCTCATGAATCAATGTGATGGTCCTACCTCTTTATCCACTTGATTCCATATTTTGGCATTTTAAGTCTAATTGGCATGAACTGAGGCCAGCTATGAGTTTGGGCCGGGAAAAAATTTAAATCCACAAAGCACAATTTTAGCCCTTTGTAGCAATCAGGCTCTAGCAAGGTTCTGGTATAGCTCCACATCATATCAACTTGCTTTATATGGCCAATTTATGCTCTTGAAGCATATAAGAGCTGTAGGGCGAGTGTTGGTATTATAATAAAGTTGCACTTTTGCGATCTAGGTGACCATCGTTACCATCATAGAAACAAACTTGCTACTTTTCAGGATAAAATTGTACGCATCGATCCATAGATTCTTTATTGGCAAAAGCCTTATGTATTGGTCAATCTTAATGCAGATTGAGCTGCAGAACAAAGTCGTTATTTTAGACTGAATAGTACAATCCAACTTAATGAAACCAATTTATTTTTCATGGTGTATTTTTTAACTGAAATTGAACTTATCAGTCACTTTTTACCTCTTTATCGTAAAGACACTAATAAAACATACTATAAATAGCATCACAGATGGTTTCCTTTCACTTTCAAGAATACCAGTATACCCAGTTATCACCATTTGATCCTTTAGGCGTTTGTTAGAACTTCTTGTAACTTCTTCACATGTCAAAAATTCAGATCTCGTAAGAAGGACAAGCTTAGATATCGATACCCTCGTGGGGAGTCATACTTGGATGTCATTCAAAGGTTTGTTTTAGTGATTCAATTTGATTTGTTGACTTACTTTTTTTTATTTATTCACCAGAGGATCTTATATGAAAATGCCTGCATGATTCTCCATTCAAGATGTTAATACGAACATCATTTTCAGACTGGAACCTGTAATTATTGAGCTCGAACGACAACGTGCACCAGTTGTTGTCATTTCTCACCAGGTAATTTGCTTGAATGCTTAATTGTCTATTGTATGGATGTTTTGCGTGAAGTACTTAATTTTTTAGTTACTCCATATCTTATAGGCCGTGTTGAGAGCATTGTATGCATATTTTGCTGACAGACCACTAAAAGAAATTCCGGACATTGAGGTAAGTCATTAGTTGATTGAGGCTTTGCGTGTATGTTTCAGCAAACATGAAACTTCCCTGGGTATGCTATTGCATGGTACATAAGTTCAGACAGGGTTCTTTTTTACCTATGTAGGTGCCACTTCACACAATAATTGAGATACAAATGGGGGTTACTGGTGTCCAAGAGAAAAGATACAAACTCATGGATTAATTCATTTCCATAAGGTGTAAACATGAGTTAACATTGCTTGTAGCTGGCTCTTCCATCTTGCATTTTTGTTGTAACATATATATAAATATATAATTATGATCGACAAACTGGCTGTCTGCTTGGAAGGAAGCAACTCCAATCACTTTCTTGGTGACATTTACCACCTGAATGAAAAAAAGAAGAAGAAAAAAACAGTTAATTTCTTCATCTTTTGTGTGCTTTGCTTTTCAAGCAACGAGACATTGTGTATTTCATAGTTATAGCAGGTAGCATTCTTGGAGTACCAAACAGACTTAGAAGAACACTGAATTTGCTGAAGAGGTCTTCTGGAGAGGTGAATCCTTTTCCCCTCTTAGATGAGACTTATAATGGTAAAAAGCATAATCGATCAGTTACTATCCGAGTATGGAGAAATTATATACAGCGATTATATCTATTTTTTTTTGTCTCAGATTAAGATTTCCTTGAACTTACATAATTGAAGTGTTTGATGTTGAATAAATTCAAGGATAGCATGCAGGTTCCTACGTTCAAGTACACTTCGTTCGTTCCACTGATGGAAGAAATGAGCTTCCCAAAGGATCTGAAGTTATCTTTTTTGTTGATATGCGTGGAAGATTACCATGACTGTCCGGGTACCTTTTTGACACCTACAATGGGATCTCTTCTTCTTGTTTTGGTCTCTCATTTTCCTGCCTACAAGATACGTGTTTTACAAGTCCTCACGATCGCAGCATATATTTTCTACTACATGGTGTTGTGTAGGCATGCTTTCATGTGTGTGGCCGCGACCTGGCAACGACGGACTATGGCTCAGGATCGCTTTGGCGGTGGCCTCCGCAAGCGAGGGCTTCAAGAGATGCTTTGCGGAACTCCTTTGATGACATGGTCGGTTGGGATGGCCAGGTAGTGTACATCATCTGACGAGCTGTGAGCCATGCTGATGATCAGATCAGATCAGGTTCAAACAGATTGTGCAGGAGAGCGGAGGTCTGCTTAATTTTTCTGGAAACCTTCGTTCAAACAAGTGTTGTGACAGCCAACACTTGGTTTCGAAGGAGAATGAAACCGACCTCTCGTTGCCGCATGCATGTCGGCATCGAGGCATTCCACCGTCCTACGTACACGTGCAGAGAAGATAGACATCCAAGAGTCGGTGGCCAGGCTACGCATTCCAAAGCACGACAGAGAGCCCAAAGACAAAAGCGTGGGAGTACGTGTACAACCTGCGGGGGTTTCCCTCCCGATGTCGCTACTATTTAGTTGATCCAGGAGAGCGAGCGAGAGAACGGGGAGGGGATAAGAGCCATGGAGGATAGCGTTGATGCGAGCGAGAGCTTCGTCTCTCTTTCATCCATTCTGAAGCCAGAAGACCCACCCAACGGAGGGCCTGCAGTAGATAGCGATGAGGAAGCAGAAGAGATAATGGCGGCCAAGAAGCGAGATGCTGTAGACTCCAGCCTCAAGGGAGCCGAAGAGGTTGACGATGGTGTCGGGTTCATCGGTCGTCTTGTGTCTAACTTGACCGTCTCCGTTCCGGGCGGCCCTGTCGAGGGGACCGAGGATAATCACAAGAAAGAAGAAGAAGAAGAAGAAGGTGGAGGGCTCATCAACCATCTCTTCCCCTACTTGCCTGTTACCATGCCAGGTGCTTTCATTTACCTCTTTCTTAATGTTCGTTCGAAGAGCTAACTAATCCGTGCACGTCTTTCGCACAACCAGACGAGCAATCTCCTTCAGCGGCTGAGGCCTCGCTTCTCATCTCTATCATCGAAGACTAGGGATAAAGACAAAGAGGAGATCAACGTTATTGTGGTTTCCATTCTGCTCGTACATGTTCCATCTCTCAGGTCAACTTTTCTCTTGAGAGGTCTACTTCCAATTCCATCCAGCTGACAATTTGTTGCTACAAGGCTGGTGGCTTGTCACCCATCCCTATGCGCCATGCAAATGATGTCTAAGCTCCATGTAAATGCCATTTTAATTCCAGTTAATCAATGTACTTATGCGTGCTGGAGATTGAACCTCATGTTATTAGATAATTTATGATGTTTACGCAATGACACATGAAGACGACGACATATGGATAAGGTGTCTATGCGACTTTAGGTGGATGGAATTTGATGGAAGGCAAGAAACAATGAAATCTACCATGACAATAATAGCAACCCAATGCTTTACCATGAAAACCCAATTGCAGTGTCTTCATTTGCATAATAAATACTCAAGACTTGATAAACCCCAAAAAACGAAAGAACTCTTTACCATGTCTCGATAATTCGAGTATTTATTTTATGTATATGAACGTAAATACATACCTACCGACTGCTACTATTGTAAATAATGTCTATTAGTGGGATGCTTTGTGGACAGACGATTACGTAATCGCATACCCGCTGATCTAGCCTCCGGGGCCCACCGCTTTTCTCTCGGGGTCATCTTGGCGGGTAATTGTGGCGCGTTTTTTATGACCCAGCCATCCATCCGAGTTCGTGAGCGGACCGACCATCGACACCCTGCCCGCCCGATCTTTATCCGACGGTTAACATCTGCTCCTCCATTGGACGGGTCCGATTGCATCGATCATGGAAAGCAGCGAACCGCGGCGCGTCTTGCTCATAAAGGCCGAGCGGGCGAGGAGCGTTTCGGCCTTTAAACCCTAGGCGGCGGCAGCGGTCTTGTCCTCGTTCTCTCCAACCTCGCCGCGGGCGCCAAGGTACCGACTGTTTTCACCCTCGATCCATGGCTGCGGTTCCAATCCAAAAGCATAGACTGATCTGATGACCGATTCGGTCCTGATTCTTACACTAGAGCGCATCAAGAGGGATTTGAAGTCGGCGTCGTTTAGCTGTTTTGAACTTCTGATATGCCGATTACTTTCTGTCAAAGACTTTAGCATAATATAAATTGGATTCTGAGTTCATTGACGTGCATCTATTCATCCCATGTCGTAGCAATTAGATGTGATTCGTATTGTATCGAACCATATATCTTATACAGTTAATCATGTTATGTCATCTGGTACTTTACTGGTTATCTTTATGTTTGTAGTAGCTTAGAACATTATTTTTGCACACTGGTTAAAGTCTGCTGCGTCTCATTTGTTATGATGCAAGATTGCCACTTGTTATTCGACCTTTTCAGAAATTTACGATTAACATGTATCGAGAATGTAAATGTATAAATCCTCTCTCATCGACGGGCTAAAACTTTTAAATGGATTGACAGCTATTAAACATGGTATAGGAAGGTTCTGTGGCATCATATTTCACGTTGTTGAGCATGGGCGGTTCTACGTGCTGACATGTGAAGGAGAGTCTTTAGCTATAAATATATAAGTCCTATTTCATTCATGGGTAACAATTTTTGATGGATCGGCAGTGATATCTTTTGCATCAGGTAAGACAAATTTGTGATAGATGGTCATATAGCCCGCACTATGCGAGTGGCTGAGAAACAAAAAAACTGAAGAAGCTTACGTAGAGTCCGCATATGTTTACCATAGCTCATCTTATACCTATTTATTTAAAGTACAAAAACTGTTTTTTTTGTTTTATATTTTGAATCCCTTCTGTATCCTTTTGAAGGCTATCAAAATGTTTACTGCAAGGAAAAAGATTCAAAAGGAGAAGGGTGCTGAGCCGACTGAGTTTGAGGACACTGTTGCACAGGCTAGTTGTTAATCTTGGTTTTCTTGTTCCTGATGGTTCCATTTAAATATTTTTAGCGAATAGTTTCTAGTTGTTGCAGGCATTCTTTGATTTGGAAAATGGAAACCAAGAGTTAAAGAGTGACTTGAAGGATCTTTACATCAACTCAGCAGTGTGAGTTTATCAACCTTCCTCATATCTTGTGTGGACAAGCCTCAAGCTGCTTATTTTTCGTCATTTCATGTTATTCTGATGCAGTCAAGTTGATATAGCTGGCAACCGGAAAGCTGTTGTTATCCATGTACCATATAGGCTTCAGAAAGCCTTCAGGAAGATTCATGTGAGGCTAGTTAGAGAACTGGAGAAGAAGTTTAGCGGGAAGGTAAGCGAGGGTTGGATCTTTCTTTATGTTGTTGTGGTTAAATGATTTTAGGTCAAAGTCGAATTAATGAGAGTGCCAGGTGATCTTTTGTAGCAGGAAACATTTTTATGAACCACATATGATTATTTATTAATACAACTTCTAAAGAACTTCTGGTGATCTGAATAATGCCTTTGCATGGGTGCTATTGGAATATATGTGTTCAAAATACATAGTCGAGTTGTTCAAAACCTCATGACAAAATTCCATGGCTACAATTCATGAATATTAAGATAGATAAGGCTGCATATACTGATTGATGGGAGTCTTGTGCACTTGTATGTTCTTTTTTTTTTTTTCCTTGGCATATTCACCTGGTTATTAGGTCCAATATGCTTTATGTTAAAATGTCTCATTTTTCCAATATGCACATCAATCAACGCAGCAGGTAAAAGCTTATTGGATTTATTGACTGTTATTACAAATTTTTTTATTGACATTATCTTGTATTTGAGTCTAATTCACAGTGGTGTCACAGCATCTTCTCATTAGCAACCTAGAACATGATGTCGAAAAGTTCTATTATGCTTTGTCAATTTTGAAGATCGCCTTTGTGGTTTTTCAGTGCGATTAAACACCTTTGTACCTTCTAAAGTTCATTGTGTTGCTTTATTTTGTAGGATGTGATTCTCATTGCCACTCGAAGGATATTGAGGCCGCCAAAGAAGGGCTCTGCTGTTGTGCGCCCTCGCAGCCGCACTCTCACTGCTGTTCAAGATGCCACGTTGGAAGATGTGGTTTATCCTGCTGAAATTGTTGGAAAGCGCATAAGATATCGTCTGGATGGCTCTAAGCTCATGAAGGTGTGTCCCTTGTGATTAATTCCATAGTAGGTTGAACAGATTTGATGCCATCTATATCTCCTATCGGAATTTGTTGGATGATGTTGAGCATCTCTATGCTGTAATCATCAGTTGATATGGTCTATTTTGCCATCGTCTATTTCTTTTGAATACTTATTAGAATGACAGTCAAGGCATTTTTCTGCATCTTCTTTTGACCTGAAATGGTTTATTACTATTGTAGAATAAGTCTTATAATGGTGGTGTTACATTTAGTGCTTATGTCATTTCTGTTCATTCCATTAAATGAAGGTTTAAAGTTGTTTTATTTAATCCATTTTTCTTTCCTGGCCTTTTCTTAGTGGCATATCACAGACTGCAATTTATTTTGTTAATTTTTGTGTTTTACAGTCCACTGAAGAAAATGTTGTCTCTAAGTTAAATAAATTTTCATTTATCAGATTTTCCTGGACCCAAAGGAGCGAAACAACACGGAGTATAAACTGGAGACCTTTACAGGGGTTTACAGGAAGCTATGTGGGAAGGACGTGGTATTCGAGTACCCAGTCACCGAGTCCGCCTAGAATTTTTATGATGTTAGAGTGTTGCTAAATTTACGTATCAGAGGACAAATTTGTTCCTTTAATTGTGCCATTTATTTTGTCAATCGGAAGGTGCTTGGACCTCATGATGTTTAGGAATTTGACATTTTTCGCACAAGTTTATTCCATTTTATTTAAGCTGGGAACCGATAGGCGCAGCAAGCAACTATTCAGAAATTTGATGTTTTATTCTGAGGCAAAGCATTTAAAATTGTGTTACCATATATATGTAGTATTTTGTAAGGTTTGTCATATCGAAGTGTACCGTCCGTATCGGGTGGTATGTATCGATCCGATACGTTACCGATATGTGGATCGTCCGGTATTGTTACAGTATTATACTTTGCTATAGTATTATATTGTAGCACTACACAGTATGAAAAAATATAAAATTATTTGATACAGTAGGGTGTATCGTTCGGTACATCCTGATGTATTACCTGGTATATTAGTATCGTATCGTATCGAGCCCGGATAGGTACAGTACCATGAACCTTGATATTTCGTAAGATTTATCCCTTTCTTTCTTATGTATCTTTGTTTGTGTGAAGTCCATGTATTATTATTTTGCCACAGAGCAACCGAAAAATGATCGTGACTTTGACTCTGTGATTCGAGTGGAGAAAAATGTAATTCAAATTTTGGATCTCATTTCATCGAATCATGGATTCATGCATTAATAAAGAAATTTCATTAGTGTTCTTCGTATCGTTTGACCATGTCTATTCTTCTGAGCTTTGCAGGAAATGGAACTCTCAACTCTCGAGCGTTCTGGCGATTTTGTTTCCCGAGTTAGCTCGTGAAGTTGATGAACACTAACAAGCTGATGAAGAAGTCGAAACATAAAGGCTCCCAACTTGCCCTTCTCCCGTGGTCAAGTACAGGTCTCAAATGACAAGTTGCTGAGGAAGTCAAATCACCACTTTGATTCCCACTAATGGACATCTCAAATGACAAGTTGCTGAGGTAGTCAAATCACCACTTTGATTCCTCACAAGATTTTTGTGAGTTCTTGAGGTAGAGAACTGAAAAGAGAAGATGAAATCTCGAATAGACAGAAGTGGAATCCGAGTAGATCGATTGATGGAAGATATGAAAGTTGAAGTCATCAAGAACCCATGTCCAAGATTATGTTGCCCACGAGAGAACCCGATGAATATTGGAGAACTGGGGAAAAAAGAAATCGAGAAATCACCCATATCGAAGTATTAAGTATGTTTCTTGTACAAATGACCATATATACTGAGGGAGTACTTACAAAAGCAAACACTCAATAAGTTAATAGCATCGTTCTATCCCTCTAGATCGGACAAGAGTAAAGTCGTTACCCTTAGTTCAAGTAGTTTGAAATCCAACAGCGATGATGAGGAGTTGCAAGGACCTCGAATAAGAGCAATGCGTTTGTTGAATGTGTTGCAAAGTCAAATGGGAGAGAATATAGAAAAGAAGCAACAGAAAGCAGGAAACAACGAGTTGATGTACATGGATATCAAGCCAAATGGTCGAACAACCTGTGTGATAATGGACATAAACATTACTCACAATTTTATTGCTGACTAAGAAGCAAGACTACTTGGGTTGAACCTAGAGAAGAACCCAAGTTGGATGAAGATTGTAAACTTGGAAGCTAAGCAAATCTCTGAGCTGACAAAGAGGGTCTCTATCAAAATTGGGACATAAAGCGGAAGAATAAACATGATGGTTGTGCCACTAGATGACTTCCAAGTAATTCTTAGAATGAAGTTAATACATGCGGTGAAGTTTATGTCAATGTTATTCCTAAACTCCCTATGTTGGATGGGAGGCGACGACACCTAAGTGGTTTTAATTTCTTAAGGAGGAACGAACGATTCACAATAAATATCAGCTTTATAATTAAAAAAGGGAATGCAAAATAGCAAATTAATTTTTATGATCGTAGTAGTAAGGCTAGAGCCATTTGATGTGGAGGCCACTCACAAACTTATTATAGTAGTAGATGTTTTGAAAGAATTTACAAACATTATGCCACCTAAGTTATTGAAAACTCTACTATCATGAAGAGGCGTGGATAATTGCATCAAGTTGGAGCTGGAAGCTAAGCCTCCTTTTGAGACCTCAATACTGAATGACCCCTCTAGAGTTGACAAAGCTTAGGAAGTAGTTTGATGAACTACTAAGTAATGATAAAGAACAAGTATCTAATCTCGCTCATCAAGGACTTGCTCGACCAATTGAGCAAGATTATGTATTTCTCCAAACTCGACCTTTTGTTGAGATACTAACAGATGCATATAACTGAAGGCGACGAAGCGAAGACTACTTGTGTGATCAGGTTTGAAGCATTTGAGTTCTTAGTGATGCCTTTGGTATAACTAATACTCCAATCATATTTTTACACTCTCATGAATCAATTCTTTAAATAGTATTTGGATAAGTTTATGATCATCTATTGGATAATATTCTTGTCTACAGCTAAATTTTTTAGGAGTATGTCAGACACCTTCGAATAATTTTCATGATTCTAAGAGAAAATATTTTGTTCGTGAAAAGGAAGAAGTGCTACTTTGCTTAGACAAAGATTTTATTTTTAAAACATCAAATTGATAAAGATCTATTTAGATAAACAATTTGAAGGTGTAGATTGTGGCCAAGTGCCGAATACCAAAGAAGGTATCAAAGCTGAGATCGTTCCTTGATTTCGTCAATTATTATCAGTACTTTATAGATGGATACTCAAAGCGCGCAGCTCCATTGGTAGAGTTGCTGAAAAAGGAGCATCCTTGGTGATAGTCGGACAAATGTGCTAGAAGAATCAATACTCAAATTGTCAGACTATAGGAAGCCTTTCGAAGTCTATACAAATGTTTTGAACTTTATTATTAGAGAAGTACTTATGTAGGAGAGTCACTCAGTGGCTTATAAGAAACACAAGCTCAACAAAACTGAGTGACAATATCTAATGCACAATAGGAGATGACAGTAGTGGTCCATTATCTACGAGAATGACGGCACTACCTCCTCGGAATACAATTTATGCTAAAGACAAACAATATCTCATTGAGTTACTTACAAACTCAAAAGAAACTCTCCCCAAAGCAAGTATGACAATATGTCTTCTTGATTAAATTTGATATGACAATGGAGTATAAGCTCGAAAAAATAAATGTCATGGTCTATTCATTGAGTAGGAAAGTGGAGCTGGTAAATGTTGTGCAATTGGAAGACAGAAATCACGTAAGTTAATTGTACTCTAATTTTTTTTAAAGATTAGGGATGGACGATCTCCAAGTAGTAACCCTGATGCAACTGATTAAAGAAGGCAAGACATGATAATTTTGGATCAAGCATGTATAAAAAAGGAAATAGAGCTTGTATTTCTTGAGTGGATAATTTAAGATGTAAACTCTTAAGTGTACAATTTTCTTTGGGCAAGACTTATGTATATTCACCGAATATTAGTTCTCATAGAGAGGGTCTTAACTAAAGATAGGACTGATATAGAGGAATATGTTCGAACGTGTCTTATTTGCCAACAAAATAAGGTAAAGCAATGAAAGCCAATAGAACTTTTGGAGTCATTGTCTATGCCAAAAAGGCCATGATAATGTATTTTCTTGGACTTTATATCAAACTTGTCAACGATAAGAGGACTTGGATTAACACTTGCGGTGGTCGATTAATTTTTAAAATATATAACATTCATTGTTATACCCCTATATTGCTTAATCGAAGAGGCAATGAAGTTAACGATGAAAACTCAGTGATGTATTAAAGATTTCCGAATAATATTATCAGCGATCGAAACATATGATTTTTGATATGATTATGGATCGAACTGTTTAAATTATTATGATATAAGTAATACTTCTCTATAAATCTCTATCCTTAAATGAATGGTTAAACTAAAAAAATTAATTCATTGGTTGAATAGATGTTTTATCTCACTAGGAATATCTTTCTTTTTCTTGGAAAAAAAAAGTGATATTTCGTAATTTGTGATTGAAGGCATCTTTTTCTGTTTGGAAGCGAAAAAAAAAATCATATCCCAAATAACTTCATTATTAATTTCTCAAACAAAAGCAATAAAAACAAAAATTTCATTGCTAGTCCCAGAAATATTTCTTATTCCAACAAATTGGGATCGACATGCGTTGTCCCCGAAAATTCCTAATTCGAGTCCCAAAACGTTATCCATTGTTCATCGACGTAGTCTTTCCTATGCCCCCATCAAGCAATCCTGACCGTTTGTCCGAGATCGCACGGCTGTCGTCTCACAAATCTGATATAACTCTCATTGACCGTCTACGTGTACGGCTACATCGAACAGATGTGCCGTTGACGGCAGGCACCAGACCTTTCCCGAAGCTTCCGCCAACACGTGTTTCGAATCCGACGTTTTACCTCGTGACGCGTCTCGTGATTCCCGACCTTCCTACAAATATCTCGGTGTCTCATCCGAATTCTCCCTCCGATTCTAAGAAACGAGAAGAGGGAAGTACGAAGCAACTCGAGATCGCTAAGGTTGAGGGATTCGAGCCGTAATCCGAGAAGCAGCAGCAGGAGGAGATGACGATGGAGTCCGATAGGTAAAGGGAGAATCCTTACGTCAATTGTTGATTGCTGTTTCGGTTTTTCTTGGTTAGCGTCGATTTCTTCTCTCGATTTCGACGATTCTTCATCTCAAAATTCAGTTTTTAACAGATTTGTGGTTTTGATGTGATCTTTCTTTTTACCTGGAGCAAAAATCTAGCCATCTTTTCCTTGCGGTAGGGGCAATAAAGAAATCGAATGCGAAAATTTGTTTTTTTTTTAGGGTAGGGTGATTGACGCGTGTGAAGCTTCGGAGGTTTTGGATTTTGGCTCTCGGATTCAGTTTGGGTCTAGAAATTAGGGCTTTGCTTCTCTAGGAGTTAGAATCGTCCGAGAGGATTTAAGGGGGCGTGTGAGGTAGTTACAAACTGGATCTTTCTCATTTTCTAGATAGTGTAACAATTGATTGCTCTTTTAACTCGAATGCTGATAAAGATTTTGATTGGGTAATCACAAATCCGAAAATTTGAAGCTGTTCGGAAAGGGCGAAATATGTATTAGGTTCCAACATCCTCTTCATGTGCAAAACTAGATGAGGCTTATCACATGAGAGTCAATCCATGTGCATGCGTAAATAGTTTGAAGAACTGACAACCTTCTCTGATAACTTGATAAAAGTATTGATTGGATACTTAAGAAATATCAAAAGTTTAAGCCGTTGGAAATGGGCTTAGTATGTATTGGGTTCCAGCAAGTCTATGCTTGGAACCAATGCCTTTGGTTGATCTGGAATTCTTTCGGATCAGAACGTTGCAGTGCATAAGGGGTTTTGAGGTCATTGTGGGGTAATGGTAGCATGCTACTAATGGAGAATTGGTTTTGAACTCTGGCTTTGGTTTCAGTTCATGATACAAAAACCAAAGATTGGCACTACAGGTTCTGGTGAACATGTTCGGTTGTTTCTATTGAGTGATTTTTATTAAGGTTTTATATGAGGAATAGAAATGTCTTACAATTGGCTCTTTATTTCACTATGTCTAGGAAATACGGTCTTGCTTCCCCAAGGGAGATTATGAACAGGTTGAAAGATATGCCAAGTAAATACTTTTTGTGCTACAGGGATGAACTGAAGCCATGATTGAATGGAACACAAATTGATTGTTGCATTCCATGGTTTTTTGGAATTTGGAACTGCCCTGAATTGGTCATATGTAGCTGATGGTTTCTTGTGAATTTTTTGAAAATCATTGGATTTCCTCCCTTGGTTCATCCTTGCGCGCAAAGGTGATTGGAGGGAAGCAAGTAGATGACCGTCCTTGGTAAAATTTCTTTGGAAAACTTGGACCTGGCTTTACCAAAGGGGTTTTCTAGTTAGTAGTTGTTGAGGACTTTTAAGCATTACATGTTACACTTGAGGCTTCTTGGGATAAGCTATTGAGGCTTTTGTTGTCCAATAGTATGATATTGGCTTGTTATTTTCTAGGGTCAACATGGTCTTAAAATCGATCATGAGAAATTTTTTCTTGAGCTTAAAGTTGAAGGGCATTGATCTTGAGAGTAGACCAATTGTAGGATCTACGAGTACCATTTTCATGGGAAAATTTCTCACTTCCTTCTAATTAGAATTTTAGAGAGTTCTCCTGGACAAACTGGTATAATATTTTTCTCGTTTAAGTTAGCTGGAATCTCTTTGAACTTCATCCTTAAAAGAAATGGGCATTGTGAGGTATCGTCGCTCACTTTGGCTCGAACCTTTCGAGTGGGTGAGTTGGAGGTCATTAATCTAAGCTGATTTGAACTGAATCACTATGTTTGTTCTCTAGATTGTAGGACCTGAGCTTTGTATCTTATATATTGGAAATCTGGATTCTGACTGATTCATCCTTTCTTTTGAGAATCGGAAAATTAGTAAAAAACTGTTGTCAGGGTGAAATAATGATGTCGAGACTATAGGAGCTTTGTTTTTGGTGGTCACATTCTCCTGACTTGAAGAAATTCATGGCTGAAGTCATGGTCCTAGATTTTTCTGTTTGCTTTTGGAATTTGTTTTGTTGTTTTCAGTGAGTTGATTGAATGCTTTTCAAGTAGTTGAAAAAAATCTCTTAATTTATGCTCTTTATGGTTATTTTTGCCAAATCACATTCTGTACTTATTTTTCTGCACTTGTCTTATGATCTTTTCTGCTGAAGTAGAGTTGGGGCGCGCCAGGTGATTGCTTGCATTAATTCCGTGGAGTATCTAGGTATGATATTGAAAATGCCTGTTTCTTTAATTCCAAAGCAGTCGTTATAAATCCTATTACATGAGTAGTCACATTGGTTTTCATCTCCTAATCCAGACATAAGTTATAAGACAACAGGAAAAACTATTGTATTTTGGATGCATATTACTCCCAAGACACTTCTAAAATTCAAAACTTCAAGCCGTTTGTATGTGGCCATTCACCTGTGCCAGATGTTATATTTTGCTTGTTGAATGTGCTTTCATATTTTTCCACGAATTCTGGAGTTTTGGCATGGGAATCAAAATTCCTCACTAACCCACCTGCTTTAATTATTTACATTCTTGGTAGGAGAATGGTCAGGTGCTTTGATTTGCAACCGAATGATTTTCTCATGATGAAGATGATATATTTATCTTCATTAGTTATCAGTTTCCTTCTGGTTTTGTTTATTGTTTATTTTTAGTTTCTTGCTGTTCTGTTCAAGCGCTAATTTGTTTGTTCTTTGCTTCTTTCAGGAAAAAGAGAGTACGCAGAGGGAGGAATGGCTCTCATACTGTGGCGGAGACGATTGCTCGGTGGAAAGAGCATGGTCGCCAGCTTGACTGTTCCATGGATGGTGAAAAGCCAATCCGGAAACCACCTGCAAGAGGTTCAAAGAAAGGTTGCATGAGAGGCAAAGGAGGTCCAGAAAATCCTAGTTGCAGATATCGTGGTGTAAGACAGCGCACCTGGGGCAAGTGGGTCGCTGAGATCCGAGAACCAAACCGGGGTGGCCGCCTTTGGTTGGGAACCTTCCCAACTGCTACCGAAGCTGCTCTTGCTTATGATGATGCAGCAAGAGCGATGTATGGCAGTTTGGCCCGTGTCAATCTACCTGGAGCTGTGATGAGCAAGTCATGTGAATCAACTACGACTTCACATCATTCTGATGCTATCGATGCCTCCATCTCCAGCACGGGTCACATCAAAGTTCCAAGCATCGAACCGAAAGATAAAGTTCATTTTCCCAAGGCCGAATTAGACGACGAGGAACTAAAAGGTGAGGCGGGATGTGACAAGGAGCCTTCAACGACAGCTGATGCTTCAAACATGGGGGTTTGTCAGTATGGAGATCAGACAGATGCACCCGAGGATGAATTCTCCGTCGAGGAGATGTTGAGGTTGATGGGTGATGATACCGAAATCAATGTCCACGATCAGTTTGGTACTATCTGTGCAGATACGAACTGGCAATGCTTTAGTCCGGCAGGCATGTCGTCAGGCTTCCAGAATCCAGATGCTACAACGTTAGGGTCTTTGTGGCGCACCGAGCAAAATCCTTTCGACTGTAAGGACAGTCTTCTATGGCCATGGGTTGATGACCGGGACAAAGGCCCGGAGGAGGCCATAGAGACTTCAGAGTTTGGGGTCTCTTATGGGGACTTCCTTTCAAGCCCGAACATATGGTAATCATGAGAAGATTCCTTCTTCTTCTTCTTCTGTTCGATAGAATGACTCGTTCTCTTTGAGTATTTTGTGAGAGACGGGTCGTCATATAGTCTTTCATCGTTCTTCCTTCCCCTACTTGTTCGTGTGTATGTTTCTGTGTTGTGTGTGTACATATCTTATCATTGTAGTGTACAATAAATAGATTGCTGTAATATAAAGAATATCTCGTCTTCACCGCATGTAATCATGAAGTATAGTCATATAAGGAGAGATGGGGTTGGATTTGTGTCATGGAATTCAATTGTAAAAAATGTTGAAGAGTCATTTAAAGTCAAAAAAGAAAAAACAAGAAAAATAAATCCAGAGAGAAATTCCACGTGATCGATCGATCAATCAATCATGCACGAAAATCTTCTGATCCAAGATTGCCTATAGCTTCCATGATATTGTGCACTAATACGTGTTATTTGAATCAATTAAAATTTCCTAAAGGATATAAAAAAAGGAAAATAAAAAAGAAAATTCTCTCATTCCGTGTTGGTTGCTGGAAAATGGAGATATAGGGTGAGATTAAGAGATCAGATCGATTGATGATCTTTCACAATCTTAAAGAGAAATGAGTAAGGACGTCTATAGTAGGTGGAAGCCTCTCAAACCACTAATCCCTTATGATTAATGGCTCCGTTTTAATCTTAATAGAGGTTTTTTTTATTTATTTTTTCCAAAAAAAATAAGTAGAATTTAAATCTATAATCTTACGATGAACTGTCAAAATCTTTTACCTAATCAAACACAATTACCATCAATCGAGACTCGGCATATGGATAACATGTAAATCAGTAACAACATCGGATCCTCAAATTAGTGATTTGTGTTGTGTCTCTGTCTCTCTCTCGTTGACTTTGTCCATTCTTGGACGAGAGAAGGCATATATCTTTCAAATCAACTCTACTTTTGTGTTTGCGTGAGAAATTACAGACAAATTAATACTGACTTTGTCTGTCCGATTGCAGAAATCATAAAAATTTTCTGATATGGTCAACTAAAAAAAAGGTCAACGAACCACCAATATAGACAACTGTTCATTTTTTTGAGGTCAAACAGTGCTGCCATGTTTAATTAGTCGTCAGATGAGCAGCTCACCTTTTGATGCGCGTTACAATAGCGTGCATGAAATCCCACGTAACGAAGCTTAGGATGTGACTTCCAACGCGATCTAGTTAGTTGCCTTCTCAGTTCCACTCCCTATAATAGCCATGGTCGTCCCGCCATCCAACGAAGGAAGAGGAGGAGAGAGAGGGAGAGAGAGAGATGGGCAACAGCCTCCGGTGTTGCTTGGCCTGCGTCCTCCCGTGCGGTGCCCTCGACGTGGTCCGCGTCGTCCACCTCGACGGCCAGGTCGAGGAGTACAGCCGCCATGTCTCCGCCAGGGAGGTCCTGGCGGCGAACCCCAACCACGTCCTCACCAACCCGCGCTCCCAAAGCGTCGTGCGTCAGATCCTGATCGTGTCGCCGGACTCGGAGCTCAAGCGGGGTCACTTCTACTTCCTCGTGCCCGCCTCGACGTTGCCGGAGCAGAAGAAGAGGAGCCGGCACACCGCGTCGCCCGTGACCAGGTCACAGAGCGACGATAATTATCCGACCGGGATCCTCTCGGAGAAGAGATCCGTACATCGTCGCCGCAGAAACGGCCGGGTCGGAGTCTGGCGACCGCATCTCGAGAGCATCTGCGAAGACTCGTGAAGGGAAGATGTAAGAGGAATGTACCTTCTGCAATCGTACGTATGAGATGGTGCTTCAACCATCGATGCCAAGTTGTACAGAACCGTGTTCTTCAACAAGGAATCGGAACTGTGTTCTATCCTGTCATATGAACACATTTTTTGGTCTCTCAGATTGCAAACTACACATCACATTGTTTCTCTATTGCAAACCGTGTTCTATCTTCTCCTTTATTATGCTCTCTCGTCACTCTATAATGATTTCTTAATATCCACTATTTTTCCAACAGAAAACAAATCCCATAATTGCTCAAGTAGTGGGAATAAGTAAGCATCCAAATGGTGAAAGCAAACTGAATCATCAAGGAAAGTTCGATCCTAGTGCCAGAGATAGAAGAGAGAGAGAGGACTCAAGCAATCGACAAGAGGTGGTTTGCATGTATGTTAAAGGTTTACAGCTAATACTGTGCATTCTTTTATAGAACCTATTTTGACCATAACTCTTGGATCAATGTAACATGATATTTATAGGTGAATATGGTCCCGGAATCCATTATTCATTACAGTGACGACTAAGAGTTATGGAGACAAGCAATCTAGATTTATAGACTAAGGATAAAATATTTCTCAATGATTGCTTCTCTCTCTCTCTCTCTCTCTCTCTCTCTCTCAAACGCATATTTTAATGGCCAAGGTGATGTTCTTGAGAATATGTTGCTCTTCGGTTTCCAGACAAAACAAATCAGAGAGACCTAATTGCACATCAAATGGTGTTGTAGGGTTTTCAGGTGCATCCTGTTGTCTTGTTCGAGTGTGCCTTCTGGTGGGCAAACAAATAAGGCTATCCTCTTGCCCTTTCCGTCATCCCTTAGGTATGACTGCCACATTACCTAAGCTTTTAGGTAACGAGAGTGATTGTGGCTGTTTGATTGTGATCATAATGGTACAGCAGTAGGTAGAGAGACGTACTACTTCCTTGTGATGTGGATACACGGACAGGCACAGCCTTATTATATATGACATATATGTGATTCCTAAACAAGTGACATCGGGAACAACTTGGTTGTCATGATGCTCTTTGGCCTGCAGTGAATTGATATGTCTAAGACAAGATCAAGAACATATTCTCGGAGCTCGCGTTGAGAGTTGATCATGAAGATTACAGCATCTTCTTCCTCTTTGCTTGCTCCTTGATTCTTTCATGGATGTGAAACGCATATATGTGCCAGTGGGAGAGTGGAAGCACACTTCGAGAGGAATACCAACATGCATATTGTTCGTATCCGCGTCGGTCATCTGCAGCAGCTGATAGCATCTTCTTATCAGGGATGGAGGTGTGTGTGATGTGAGAGTCAAGCGATCGATAGGTTCAAATGGACGAAGGATTAATCGCCTTACATATCATGCTCGTAGCATCCACCACTGATTCGCTCCTTCCCCAAATCACAAGGGACTTCTGATCATCAAAGAATATGATCCGCACAACATATATTGATATTATGTGCTTCGTATATAAATATGCTTTTGTGGATGGGATGACAATATTGTCCACATACAAGTCCAATATCCATATGTTTCTTTTTTATCTTTCTTTCTTTAACATCAGAAATTCTCGACTGATAATAAAGTATGGAGTTTATTATATATAATAATTCGGAGTTCCCTCTCGATAAATATTTTTATTTTAAATTTAACTAAAGATATCGTCTTACTTGAAAAACACAATTGCTAGGAAATATATTAATTAATAGGATTGACATATATTTTGGGATTTCAAAAACTAATGTCACGAGAGAATAATGAATCATAGAGTTTGATTCTTTTATAAATATCATATGTATCTCAACGTATTAAAGAGGAGAGTAAAAAACGAGGAATGCTTCGTGTTTTTTTTTTACAATATTTCTAAATAAATAGAGAGAAAAAGTATAAATTCTTTTGAGTTTATAAGAGAAGGTCTTTTGCTTGAGTGAAGATGATTTTGAGTTTATAAGAGAAGGTCGATGATTCGAATGTCTTATTATGAGGAATTTGATTTTCTCTTTCGACGTAAACAATAGTCGTCAAATCATATGAAATCTTATATCGATTTTTAATATATTTTTAATTATTAATCTCTGAATATTCTCTTGATTTACTCAAGTTTAGCTTAAAAAACTGAATATTAAAAACTAGCATGCATTGTTTTACTCAGCTATTAAAAAGGATACATCAAACAAAGAAAAAGAGACACACAGAAGAACTATTGTGATCACACACACACATCCAAACCCAACACCAGCAGAGCTGCAAACATAAACCCTAACCCTTATCCAAAGACAATGAGATTATATTGCTAGTACGAGGCCAGGAAGTGATTTCCGGGCTCGCTGGTGTAGTCGGCTCTCCCACACGGGCAGGCATTGAGTCGACCCGGCAGAGTCCTTGGAGGAGGAGGAGGAGGAGGAGGAGGAGGAGGAGGCGGGGGAGGAGAGGGCCGAGTCGCCTCCGAGGCGGGTGACGGTGAGGGAGGTGTTGAAGTACTCCCGCACCTGGGTGATCACCCCCTCCGGGTCGACTGTCCAGGCGTGGACCCACACCGCGCCGGGGCTGCACCCCTCGGCCACCACGGTGGAGCCGAAGGACGCCACCTCCTGCGGCTCGAACTCGAAGGCGATATACTCCGCCTCGCCGGTGAGGAGGCGCTTCAGGTGCTGGTGCTCCGGCTGGCCATGAAACCACCACTCCAGGTCCGGCGCCAGCAGCTGGTGCAACCTCCCCACGTCCCGCCCGTTGATGGCCTCATACAAGTCTCGCACCGTCCCTTCCGGGCTCTCCGCTACTCGGCTGCCGTTCGCCAGCTTCGGTGGTGGCCTGTGGGTCTCAGCCGCCGTTAACGAGGAAGCAGGAAGCTCCGGTCTGGGATGGCAAGCAGTGAGGCGAATGGGGTCAGCTTATATAGGCCGAGGGGGGCGCGGGGGGGGGGGGGGGAGGAGCTGGTGGGCTCCACTCGGCTACTCGTCTGGGTTCCCCAAGCATACGGTACCCGGCGCAACCTGGTCGGCGGTCGGTCGGTGCGTGAGCGCACCGAAATCGCTAGTGCTGTGGGGGGGGGGGGGGGGGGGGGCAAAATAGTAAATTACTGTAGGAGGCAAAAGTGACGTGTGACGCTTTGACGCTCGCTTCGTATGGTGGCGTTCGGTGAGTTCATTAGCTCAGCAAGCGGGCTGTCAAATTAGGTGCGTCCACGTACGCAGGGCTCCACCAAACTGGGATCTCATTCTTCCGTACGTTGCGTGCTCGCCAGATCGGTCAGCCACGTCGAGTCAAAATCGTAGACCCAACCAATAGAGATGTGCCACATCATCAACCTATATATATATATATATATATACATAAATTTACATTCCATTATTTTCGGTGTGAAATGCCCACTTTGGATCCATGCACATCAGATGAATCCTATGATCTTATTCATATGGATGACACCACGTAGTAGTAATGCGTGCATGTAAAGCCATCGGTCCCCTCTCGTCGATCGATGGGTGGCAATGAAGTTTCCTTCCACCTTCTTCACATAAGCACTCAATTCTTAATCGGTGTAGTGCTGCCGCCACCCACATTAAATTATTAGACGTATAAGAGCTAATAATTGATTATTAATTTAAAGATAATATTTTACGAGAAAAAAAAGGAGTTTTACTCGATTTAAAATCCCTCGTGCGTGTAAAATGAAAAATCAATCTAAAATTAATATATAATTTGACTAATAAATTATATTAGAATTGGATAAATCGAATCGGGTTCGATGGTTCCGAATCGAACCGAAACGGGCCACAGACGATTCAATTTTGGTTCCTATATTTGGATAATCGAAATCACAAACAATTAATCGAAATTAATTTTAGAAATAAATATATATATTTTTTATATATATTTTAAAATTATTTTTAATTAAAAAAATTACGATTTCTAGCATCGAAAAACTAAAACAGTCAGAATATGATTAGAGCATACGTTTGTTTTGAAGGAACGAATGGGCATTATTGGCCTTTGGAGTTCCGATATGTTCTGACTGCGAGGAATGATTAGTCTATTAAATCGAGGAGAACTCAGTGCAGCATTGCACAAAGATCATCTTGTCATTGCAATGCTTGTCATTTTCTCTCCTATAGTGCCTGAATCAGTTAACTCCATGGCGACAGGCATTCATCACCCCCCCCCCCTTTCTATTGGTGATTAATTTATCTGATCTTGCAAGGAAAAAGAAAACCAAAAGGAGAGTTTGACTTTTGCTGAAACATGAGTTGACAGTTGAATAAACAAGGAAAGATCAAGCGAAATCTTCGTATCTGGTAATAATGGATCATATAAAAATAGGGAAAGAGGTTTTGTACATGGAATGAGACATCAGCAGCTATCTTGGTTTGTACAAAGGATCCTCCTCTTGCAGAGACCAGTGAGAGAGTTTGGGCAATTGCACTTTGATGCATGGAATTGACAACAGGTGTGCTGCATTTGCTAGTGGAAGAAGAACAGTGACTATTTGCTGCCACTCGTGCTCCTCCACTATTATCTATCTGACATTTTGATCCCTGCAAGTGGAAGAACCAATTGATTGGAATTTTTCCTTGTCGTCAATTCATAAGCACAAATGACAGTCTTGTTTTAAGGGAGTCATTCACATGATTTCATTGAATTCCATTAATTGCTGCACAAGTAAATCACAGCTACAGAATTATAAGCTCTTTATTATTTGTAAGACCAAAATTATGTTACAGAAGGATTTGGGAAAGCTTTGTAATTTGTAGGATCACAAAAAGAATTCTGCATCTGACTGATGGACTCAAACATGCCAACAGAGGAGAAGAAGGCCCTAAATCTTGCACCGGGAGCAGATGCCCAGTTCATGATGATGGATCTGCTCCTGTACGCGTGTGCCGGCGCTGAACGAGCGTGCATGCTTGTTTGCGTGAGCTGTCTAAGCTTCGTCCAGTTGGATCAACGCCGGAGTAGGTGGTCTCATCGCATGGATCTTCCCGCACGTAGAGGATCTGGTAAACGACGGCCATGTCGAAGTGGCATCAGCGTAAGCTTGCAGACTCGTGGGGTCGACTTTGGGTGGGCAGGAGTAGCTCCTTCGAGGGTAGTCATCGCCGCCGCTGGATGTGACCATGAATCCCGACCCTCCTTCCCGTGGCAGAGGAAGCAGCACCGGCCGGCCTTCCTCGTCCGCCGCCTTCCGGCAGAGGCTGTCTTCCTTGACGTCATAGAAGTTCCCCGTCCTCACCTCCTGAGCCAAAGAACACGACCAACAGAGCAGCCAATGCACGCAGTCCGTCACCGAGGGGTACCCGCAGCAGAAAGGATTTGCGGGAAGCTTGAATCGTTTCCTCATCTGAATCCTCCAAAACCCGCCGTAGAGCAACCCGAAAACACAGACCACGATACCGAAGATCCCCACGATGTACCTTATGGTGTCGTCGTCGATGTTGAGGGCGGAGACGCTGAAGACCAGCAAAGGGGCGACGACGAGCAGTATGAAGGTGGCGATATGGACGTACATGTTGCCGAACCCAAGCCGCTCCATGTTCCACCCGAACACGCAGAAGGTGCAGAAGAAGGAGGCGCAGCACACGGTTGGGTCGTCCCAGCAGTCGAACAGCCCTCCGATCCACTCGGGGCTGGTGACCACCACCCGCCTGTTGTATATCTTCAGCTCCGGCTGATCCCGTTGGCTTCGAGATTCGTGGACGGATTGAGGCTCCTCGTACTTCCTTCCCAGCGGGCTGAAGACCGTGTAAACACCGGCGATCACCGGAGCTGCGATTCCGATGCCGATGCAGAGGTTCTCGGCCCAGTCCGGCCTCGTGTTCCTCGTGTACCCCCAGTAGAGGCCGCAGAGGACGTACTGGGCGAAGCAAGTGATGTGGAGGAGGAAGACAACCAGCATTATGTGAGCCCTCTCGTGAACTCGATGAGATCCGTCCTTGCAGTACACCGTCCTGAGCTCCACCCTGTCGACCGATTTCCACCGGAGGAGAAGCACCAGGTGGTGGAACAGCTTGGGGTGTTGGTATATGCACATGATGGTGAAGAGGGCGTTGAGAATCTGGTTGACGATCTCCGTCCATTTCTTTCTGTTGGAGCTGCTGGGAATGGCTCCGTTGAGGATTCCCGTCATCAAGAGGAACAGCATCAGAAGCCCTGCCGCCACAAAGATCAACCAGATAAGAAGAGCTACGTTCACAGGTTTCTTTATCCAGTTCTTGAAGTATCGGATCAGAGCTCCCCAGTTGATCTTCCTCACAAACGGCACACGGAAACGACGCAGGCGGCGGCCATCGGATGGATTCCCACTGCGTCGCAAGAAGGAAAAGGGTGAGAGTCTTCCGACGAACCCGAACCGGAGGAACCAATCTTTCGATGGGTGAGCTTTGAGGAAGTCCAGAAATCTTCTCTTGTGGCGGTGGCTTTGATTCATCAGCCCCTGTTCCACCGTGGGAACGTAGATGGGAATGTAATCCACGAGCCGCATTCTGGTGCCGGTTGAATCGGCATCGAGATCTACTTGGATATCGTTCTCGTGTTCGCCACGCTCGGCGGAATCCATCTTCCTCTGCTTGCGTTCTGCAGCTCCACAACGGAGAGAGAAATCCGTAAGACTACCGTGTAGAAATCGAACGTAAAGAACCATAATTTCCAGCACAAAGAAACAAAATCTCAACTTTGTTCTTCCGAAACAACATCAAAGTCAACTTTGTCATGCTCAGATAGATTTTGACTATTTCCCCAGCCACGAAAATTCTGGTCCAAACAAGGTAGAAGTAGTTTCAGGGACTGCGAGTCAATGTTGTATACCAACATTCTATCATGGAGTTGTTTTCCTTTTTGCTTGTCTTGCTGTGTTCGACAACAGGAAATGTCGCTCTATGTCTTCTCTTGCATTAGAAGATCTCTCCATTTCCTCTGGAAATGGCACTTGTCCTAATTATTTTCTATGTTACCGTTCTTCCTTCCCACACACACACAAACACACACGGCACAAACAAAAGGACTCTTATTATTGTGGTATCGTATGGATCTGCGGTCTCCGGAGGGAGACAACCTAAATCGCACCATGCTATGATGTATGCAAAGAAAATACCTACCAAAAGCAATAACAAATCATGGAAGAGGAGAATAGCAGTACCTGATCCTTTTGTTGGGACAGGAAGAAGAGAGATGTATGCACTTCAGCTTTCCCTCTCTTCCTAACTTTCCTCTCTGCTCTGTTCTTCGATCATCCCTTCCTTGTCTCAAGAACAAGATGGCAGAGAGGGGGACGCATGCTTCGCCATGGCCGTTCTGGTTGCAGAGACCTTGCCGTGTTTACTCTTCGTTCCTTTTCCGGTGGACGCCATAATATAAGGAAAGTGCGGAGCGGCCACTGTCATCCCTCCCTCGCATGGTCAAAGCAAAGCTGATGGGTCTGGGGATGGCAGGTGGTGCTCTTTTACTGGAACGAGAAGGGAGACTCGAGAGAAGTCAGACAAAGACTGACAGAACAATGGAGTTGTCTTTAGAAGAAGAAGTCTGTGACGGGCCAAACACGGCCGGGGCAGCTGCCGTCTCTAATAAATTGCCGAAAGGCGATCGAAGAAGACCATGACCGCCAGCTTTGACATCTCCCTGATTTCAATATATATATATATATATATATATATATAATTTTCATCATAGTTGATCGAGATTTGAGATACGCATAAGGCTATAAAATATGCGACGACCAAATCCTGCGATCATTTCGAGCTTACGAATTTGTATTGTAGTTTGTTTGTGCAATCCAATATTCAAATATGATTATAGTATAGTTGTTATTATCTTGATGTTGTCAATTGGAGATTTAGTGCATAGCTCGATACTATCCTAAAGGCGTAAGCCTGTGTTGGAGGTCTACGTGATAGTAACAGAGATATTGGAGTAGAGGAAGGTTTGACTATTACAATCTCAAGATGTTACTTGTTTGTTCGAGGTGAATTCCACATTGGACTAAGATGGTTTGGGTTTCTTCGAGATTCGATGAGCCGAGATATATCTTGGTTTCGTCGGGATTCCTATACAAGCAGTCAACATCGAGGGAGTTCTCAACTTGACCCGTTTAATGGTAAAATTAGTATTAGAGTGGGAATAATGAAATTTCTTCCTTCTCCTCCTCATTTTAGGTTTTTGGGGCTCGCTTTTATATATGAGTGATTGATAGAGGGAAGGCTGATGGCCGATTAGGGTGGATCTATATGTCCTTTAGGGGCTCATTCATGTTGACGATTGGCTGATACACTTTACTATGGTGCGTCATCAACGAAGGACTAGGTCGTTGTTCGTTAGGGCTGATGTTTGTGCGGGATAAGCAGATGACGATCGCTTGCGCCAAACGATCGAAAAAAGAGAAAAAAAAAAAATTCACCACGAAGGATTAATACTTTCCACAGTTAAGTAATCAGAAAAGAAGAAGAAGAGCTTCACCACCATGGATTAATGTTTTCTACGACCAACTCATGCGATCATTCCTGAAATCATAGTTGGCAAGCGAGAAAAAATCGTTTTTCTAACACTCATCATAGGGAAAGAAAGGCGTGTAGATTCTTCAACCCACATCACCCTATGAATTTTCATTCATTCATTCAATATTCTCCGTATCAATATTCATTCATCACAATACGAATGAATTCATCCATCAAGACAGGATGCCATACTCTCCCGTGTGGATTAGCGTGGTGACAGTTCATCGTTCGAAGAGACACAGGGAGCTCATTCACTCTGCAACAGGGAGTGTGGGGGCACCTCGAAATGAATGCTGTCTGAGCTCGGACAGGTGGCTCCCGCTCACTCCCTACATTATGAGATCAGCAATTACCTCGACAGTAACAATTCATTACTGTTGTGCGCCATCGCGATCGGTAACGTAAGTGTTCGTCGAAATGCCTACTGGTTTCCTTTTTTCTACGCTGAAGACGAACACCATCCGCCGTCTTTGAAGGGTTCGTCACGGGCGACGAATGACCTGCTGCTGCTGCTGGTGGTGGTGCATGGCTACGCTTTCCCTAGCTAGCTTGTCAGCTGGGTGTGGAAGTATTAGCATTTATTGGACGGCTGCAATGTGACGTACGACTCCTCCCCAAGGAAATGAAGCGTCGTGAGCAGATTCCATGGAAGCGGTGCTCGAAGTCACAATGATGAAATGGTCGTATGCCATCGGTTTCAAGCTCGAAGATTTTTCTTCGATGGCTTCGTGGCGGAGCAATTCCACATAGTTTTTGCCATCCATCAATCAGCATGCCTAAAACCAACTATCTCTTGCCCATTAATGAGGATCTGTAATAAGTCAACAGAGATTATAAATCTTTTAGGAGATGTTGGAGGTTGGATCCATGTCCTGATTTGTGTGTGTGTGTGGAAGATTTCTCTATATTTATATGAAAGAAATTTCGGTCTTGAGTTTAGATTACGAGTTCTTTCTTATGTTTTATTATTGATATATAATAAAAATATTAAGATGGATGTAAGCAAAAGAAATAGATTGTGTATTTACTTATATATATTATTAATTCTATGCGAGGATGTGAGGATAGGCATGGAGACCTGTGTTTGTCAAAAGACACAACTTTTTTGTTTGCTTTGTGTGCCGAATTAATGAGGTAGCTATGACAATGGGCTTGCGCCTTGTAAAGGAAATCTAAACATTAAATTACAAGAGTAATGTCAATGATAGGTGGGTCTCTTTTTTCTTCATCTGATGGAGGGTTTGGAGTTCCATCCCTCTTTTGCACAAGTCAGTATGATATGATAGAAACAACTGTTGTTTGGTAGCATGGTTTAATTCTTTGATCGGATACAATAATGAAACCATGTCTTGAATCATTATAGGATGACCAACACAAAAAGAAGACTGGTGTGGAGTCCAATATCATTTCTTACCATGCTCAAACTAGTGCTACATACCCTAACATATAAAAGATTTGCCAAGCTTTTCTTTAAGGTTAGGAATACTTGCTCTGGAATGAGAGGTTGACCTTGACTTTTGAATTGGAGACTCGAATCTAACCCACTCTTCTAGAATATGAACATGAAAGCAGACTCTTATCATGATCAAGTCAAACTTTTCATCATCAAGAAGAATAGAAAAAAAAAAAAAGGAGTCTGACTATGCACTACTGGTTATAAAGCAAAGAACAGGCTTAGAATGCCAACATTGTTCTGATTAACACAGTGATTTTACAACACAACAGGATCTATGAAAACATTATGGATCCAGTTGACACAAAATATCAAGATCATGAGTAACAAATTCATAGGTCGATAAGTTACTCATTATTTGTGCAAGCGCAAAGCAAGAATATGTACACAAGTCAAATTTTCGGTAAAACAAAGATTCTACCAAACATCTTAATCTGTGAACACGACGCACTCACATAAACTTCAAGTGATGCCTTCACTGGTCTCCACAGGGTGTGGGGCCGGCCACAGTGGGTTGTATACAACAAAACGTATCTGTTATCTGCAACAGAAGAAAAGCATTAAGAGACGCACATTCGTGTACAATCTACTGTGCATCTTTGACAGCTTAGAGATCCTTTAGACATACAGCAAATGGATCCAGCATTCACGTATGCACCGTCATATTCAGCAAGAATTAAATGAAAGAGCTATTCTTGTTCCTGAATTTACAGAAATGGTTTGACAGTCACCATGGAAGCATAAAACTTGGAGCTGGCATTAGGTAGAACATTCAATTTTGCACAGAATAGACAAACAACAAGAGATGCTACATCAAAAATAAAGAAGGCAAAAGGAATCAGGTTGTTGGGGACATAAATGGGCCTAGATTTCCTACTGTTTGATCAACTCATGATGGAGTGGAGTACAGCACACCTCTAGTAAAGCTTCTGCAAGTCTTTTTAAACACTTTATTCAAACATATTAGTTGCATACTGTGACCAGTGAGATACCTGCAATTACCTCATAAAAAATTTAAATCTTGATGCTATGAACAACACTTTGGTGGGGGTTCTTTCTCAGGTTCATCATCTACAACAAGAATCCCTCTTTTCGGTGGAGCAGGCAGCAAGCCATTGGTGCTATTCTTTTTCTTCTGCAATAATCCTTCATTTGAGCAAAATAACAGCACGTTATAATACTATCAATCACAAATGATACTGATAGAGGTATACAGAAATGCAAAGGCTGAATGGTAGCTTTAAAAAGTTAAAAAGTCTTAAGATTTAGCATCACTGGAAAAGCATCTGCCTACTTCCAAATTTAAATGATAAACAATAATTAAAGTTACTGTCACAATTTTCATGAAACCTATCAGAACATTGACACGCTTTTGCATAAAATACACAGTACAATCTAGCCCAATAAATAAGGACTTTCCAGAACACAAGACCTCTGTCATTGGATGGGCTACACATGAAAGAATGTTTCTGCAACTTTTTAGTTGAACGTTGATCTCAATTATAACCTCAATGTCTTAAGTTGATTGGTCTCTTCAAATATACACTATTGCAGATTGTCTATAGTATATTGAAACTTCTAGAATGTAATCTGGAATTATACTAAAATGAACTTGAGGACGAGATGAGTGCCTGTCTCATGTAAGATGATAGGTAATTTCTATTGTTATGATGCATCACAAGTAACGAAAAAGTAAATTTGTCTATACCAGACAAAACACTGAAGTAATTCTTAATTATGTGAATGGGTAACTCACGTGTTGTGATATCAATAAAGACTTCATCTACTCCTGTTCCAGACTTGGCAGATGTCACAAAAATCTTTGATCCAATCGTTGCTGCATAGCTGCACTATAAAGATAATATATCAAACTGACAAGCTATGAGTTCAAAAAAAGGAGAGAGTAAAACATTTCTATGGCAACTGAAATTTCCCAGAATAATCCATAACCAATCACTATTGATCTTGCGAATTATAGATAAAAGTAGTAACACAATGTGAATCCAGAGGTGGAAAAAAGTTATGATTTATGACTTTATTAACATACCATGATGGAATAACTTGTAACAAGATCACTCTTTCACCATGTCATGAATTATAATGTGAAAACAAGACTTTGAAAAATACCATTCATAACTCTATTAAAACTTACAAAGAGTTCATAACATGTATAGTTGCAAACAGTATGCTATCTTGGCAACTCTGATTATATTTTCAAGATTTAAGGAAAAGGATTGAATGAAGCAAACCTTTCAGCTTCTTGTATATCATACTTCTTTGATCTAACTAAATCACTTTTATTTGCTGCTATGGCCATGACTATATCCTTTGATGCCATCTGCTGAAGTTCCTTAACCCACTTTCGGACTCGAAGAAAAGAATCATTGTCTGTGATGTCATATACTAAAAGTGCTGCTGCAGTTATCAAGAGACATTTAGTGAGGTATTTATTATCCACAATCACCAAAAAAATAAAATAAAATGTTCATAATTCTCTAAGGTAAATTCATCAATGATGCTGAAGATAGAGTTTGCAAGATACATACCATCAGCATCGCGATAATAGATGGGGCCCAAAGCATGGAAACGTTCCTGTCCGGCTGTATCCTGCATAATAAATATGATCATTCTAAGCTTTGACTGCAAGAAAAAAAACCCATAAATTGGGTGCTTTTTTCCTTGTTAATATGAATATGACTCTGTTGTGTCTTGCAAGGCCCATTCATGACTGGCACCTAAATTTATAATTCGATACTGATCTGCATCTTTTGGCTAGAAGTGCACTGGAAAATTTGAGCAACTTCTTGCTATATACTTTATGCTAAATGCCAAATAGGGAAGACAGTGTAGTTTCATAAAACCTAGAAAAGATCTTTGCATAACAAAACAAGACTACAGAAGTAGAAAAGTTCTGAACCCCAAAATTTTCTTTAGAAAAACATTATATCTGATACAGGAACATTCAATGTTGAAACTATCTGAAGTTGACACTGTTTTTATTGCAACAATGTCCTTTCACAAAAACAATATTGAATTTGCATCTAGAGAGTCCTTTCTTGCATTAGTTTTGCAGCATGCTAATCCCACTGCTTGCAGCTAAGAACATTTATTGAGAAAAATGTTCTGCTTGCTTTAGGAAAACCTTTTCCTTTTTTGGTTGTTGATCAAATCTATTGTTCCTCATTCTTAAACATAAAGCTTCTCCTAAGTAATAATCAAAATTATGGCTGCTCCACCTTATCTCAAAAAGCAGCATTTGAACTTAAGATTTTCAATGAAGCTATTTAAGAAGGTTATATGCGAAGTCATCCAAATACAAACTAACAGGTGGCTAAGTCAAAATCACCTTATTTTTTTATCTAGTTTTTTCACAAAGATTTAATTGACAAGAACCAGGGTCATGTTTGAAAAAATAATTAGTGGTAGAACTTCACAGAAAGCGTGAGTGATGAGCCATAGGACCAAAGATATGTCCACTACTAGCCTAGTGCTTTACATAAACCAAATAATTAAAAATAAAAAGACAAGAAAACGCACCCATATAGACAAGGTAACAGGCACACCTTCAATGACAAGGTGTTTTTTTAGATAGAAAGCTTGCACTGTAGCTTCTTGTTTCTCGGAGAAAACATTATTTACATATCTCAATACAAGGGAGGTTTTCCCAACTCGACCTGTAAAAAAAAATGTACATTATGAGATTCATAAAACAGAAGATTAAATTCTCAAAGAAATGTACTGCCCTACAGCATGTAGGCCAACTGCATGTGTATGCTGACCCCTTACTAACAAAAGCAATTACTAGTGCCGCGGTGTTCTTCCTTTCTTTATTTAACTATGACCTCATATTAGTAAGAGCAATAAGTAGTGCTGGAATATTTGTCTTGATTTCTACTCACTACTCTCTTTTTTTCGTCCTTCCTCTTGAATCTTTATATCTAAAGGTTGTGAGAGCATATTGTTTTTCTTCCTAAACAAACTATCAGGATATCTGCAGCTGTTTGCAGTCACGTCTAGTCCAATCAGATTCATCCTTATGGACCTATTTAAGACTAAAATACTCCAAATCAATTGCAAACAACTTTGAAGTCTAACCACCCTGAACAAAACCTGCACTTTGCACCTCCGAAACACCATGACATGAACCCACCTAAATGCAAACATGAGATCATACATTTGGGTCTCCTTGCTTAGACTAATAAGTTGTCTTGATAGCATGCATGTACACGATGACTGATGATGCTAGGGGCATGAAACATAAACATTGTCTCAGAAATCTCATAAGCTTCCTTCCATCTTTTAAAATTCAGTACATACATATATCACTCATATGTGAATATTTCCTAATAACAACCTGCAACACCAAGTATGACATAGATATGGTCAGATCAATGGTGGGAAATCCAATCTCCAAGATCCCAATTTGGCTGCAGACTGCACCTTCACTATGTCGAACTCGTGCATAAGACATCAAGGAAGCTAATATTGATCCTTTACAAAAACTTAGTTGCCAAGTTCATACAGGAAAATTCACGGAATAATGGCCCACAAATTTGATGGACCACATCTACATCAAATCCAATCCCAGACTGAAACCCCAGAAACCAATCCAACGAACAAGTATTCCGCAGCCACCTGAACGGCGCAAGGAAACCCTACGCCGACTCAACGCTCAAACATATTCAACCAAGATTCAGACGAAAAAGAAAAGAGGTAGAAAAAGATTAAACAGGAAGGGGGATTGGAGTTACCGTCCCCGAGGAGAACGAGCTTAAAGGTGAGATTTGGCGGCCGGGAGCTCATCCTCTACCGATCGAAATCGAAGGGTCTTCGGACGGATCGGAGAGTCTCGCCGCGTCTCCAATCGCATCAATTCCTTTCCTTCCGCAAGGGGGAACGAACCGACGATTTGGTCGAGAGGCCGCTTTTGTGGGCCGGATCGAGTAGGCTAAATGAACTAAGCTTTGAAACGGGTAGAATTCTTGATCCGACCCGAATCCGATATTAATACCTTTTATCTCTAATGCACCAACCTTACTTTTTATGGGATTTTACCCCCAAACCTTAATATCAATATTTTTATTATCAATTTATATGCCTGCCTTATTTATTATGATATTTATTTGAGATAAAACTTTTGAATCTCGAATTTTGATGATGAAATAAATTGATAGAGTTTATGATCTAATCTACGTTTTGAATGATTCAGGACTAGTTTCGATCATGAAGAGACAATTAAAGCAGGAAGAATCAATGTTGAGGTGAAGTGGAACATGTCAGAAGATTGGATGTCGAGCCGGAGGATCAGTTGGTGTGTCGGCAGATGACTTCGTATCATGAGTTCAGGGATCGGGCTTAAAAGAGCGGACATTGTGCCAAAAAAGATCGGAGTTGTGAAGGTCAACATGTTGATTGGGCAAAAGACCACAAAAGAGGATGATGCGACGAAGAATTAGATGAAGCGCCAATGAACCAATGACATGTTAGACAACATGTGATTAATGCTTTGTAATAATTATCTAAATCAAAATAGTTTTGAGTTGTAATTGAGTTGAAATTATGTCAACTCAATTAGAGGCCAACTTGGCCTATGTTGAGGTTGTTTTTGGTTAAGAGAAAAGTTCATTCAATGACCCAAAAGTTGGGTCAAGCGACGGCACTATCGGTCCAAGCGGTGGCACTGTTAGAAGCTCAGTCTTCGAGACACAATCTCCTAGACTATGTCAGGCGATGGTACTACTTAAACACAATCTCCCAGATTGTGTCAAGCGGTGGTACCACCAGAACCCGGGAAACCCGAGATGATATCTTTTTTAGCTCCAATTTTAAAGTTATTTGAGGTCTATAAATAACCTAGTTATTTCTGCATAGAGAAGCAAGAAATTGAGTTGAAAAAAGGGGAAAAAAATCCTTGTGAAAAAATTGTAAATCTCTTAGTATAAAGTCATATCTTCATAGTAGTTAGAAGTTCTTCTAAAGAAAGAAGTGAAGTATAAGTGTAAAAGAGAAAAGTGTAAATGTTATCTCTTGAATTTGTGAAAACGAGAAAGAGTATAAAATGGTAGTTAATATTCGTCTATTGAAAGAAGATCGGTAGTGGAAGCCGATGGCCTCGAGCGAAGAGGAATCGAGAGTGGATGCAGGTCACGAACGAGCCACTATAAATATGATTTATATTTCTTTTATGTTTTTTATTTATATTGTAAACTGATTTACTTGCTTATTACTTTCACTACCTTACGAACGTGCTTTCAAGTATCTTTTCGATCGATTTTCATCGAATGAAAATTTTCAAACCGACGTGATTTTATCGTAAACACTAATTCATCCCCCCCTCCCCCTCTTAGTGCCGACTTGGTCCGAACAAAAAATATTATGAAAATAATATTTATCTTCTTTTCTTACCAAATATCCGAAATAATATATCATTAAAATAAATATATCTCATTTTTCTTCCCCAAATAAATCTAATTTCATTACATGGACTTTTTAGCCCGGCCCATTTACAGCCCTATTAGACATGCCGCACGTCAAATACGCACGAAGGATCGGGATCGTCTCTTGGGCGGTATCCTCGTTGGAAACCCTAGCGTTTTTTCGACCATCTGCTGCACAAAGGTACGATTTTGATCGCAGCCACACGCATCCCGTCTCGATCTTTTCTGTTTCACCCGATCAATTTGGCACCTTGGTCTGAGGACGCTTTTTACATTAGAAATCTGGATTTTTAGGATCGGTAATTCCGACGTCTCCTTAATTCACTTATATCATTTCTTATCCTTGAATTAAAGGATTGATTGATCAGATCTCTGATATTTGGGTTGATGTGATGGTAGGAATTCACTAATCCGTTGTTTTTCTTCGATAGAAATGTGTGAATTTCGTGAGAACATATACTATTGTTTTGGGTTGTCAAGTTTATCTATGGAGTATCACAATATGCTCTCAGAGGGTAGATCTGTTTGCCCTGGTTAAGTAATATTTCTGGAATTACATTGAGATCCTAAATAACCTTTTGATGCTTTCTTTCAGTGCTTGATCTTCACCACCATTTGCTAAAAGACAATTTTGAGAACTAATATGTTTGGTTAGAAATTTGTGTGGTTTACTGAGTGGCGAGAAAATTCTAGGAGAAATCATATATTTGATTTGGTGGCTTTAGCAAACAATTTGGTTAATGAATTATGAACAGTCTCCAATATCTGTGGCACTTATTAATCCTTTTTTTTTTTGTTGAGCTATTTGTTTGGTCGATTGGTTACTGATGAAGCTGCATGCTTTACAGGCATCCTATCTGTAGGTATTTTAAGTATGACAGGAACTACTTTCAGTTAGATGTATTAGATTGTTAAATGTATCCGTAGAATTTATGAACACGATGCATATACATTGATGTTAAATAAAATAAAGTTGTTAGCCAAGCAGGGAATAACATTAGAAAGACTAAAAATAATTCTGATGGATCAGTGATTTAAAAAGTGCTAGGCGCCTGGGTCCCAAAGTGCTTGAGGCGTTAGGTGCTCGCCCGAGCAAAAGGAGGCACTCTAAAATATTAAAATATTAAAAATATATAATATAATTATTTAAATAAAAATAATTATATTATAATTAAAAATAATTATTTAAATAATTAAAAAATAGGTGCTTGATCCGTTGAGTCTACGGCAGAGGTAGCGATAGAAAGCGTTGGTGGCAGAGGCAGAAGTAGAGCTAGGGTTCCTCGGGGTCGTGCAGGCATGAAGCGTGACTTTTGAGGTAAGAAACTACGAACCAAACTAAACTTAAACCGGTTTGGTTTGCTTAATTGAACCGGGTGCTCGTTCAAAATGCCCAGTGCCTAGGTTCGAGCGAGCGCCCAGGCGATGCCTCATTGAAGCGCGCCGCATGGTCCACACACGAGATGCTCGGGCCTCGCCTTGCCCGAGCACTTAAGCGAGTGTTGTAGCTCTTATTTAAATCACTATGACAGACGACTGAAGCCCTTTTATTTTTTGGCCATTCTTTTTTTCATTTTAAGATAATATCTTATGATCAGTCTTTCAAAGTTGATCACGTCTAACAAAAGATTTTGTAATGATGGTAATGATGGGTGTTATTTAAGATTAATGGTTCAGCAAATAGTGGTCCATGTGAGCATAGTTTAGACATCTAGAGGCTTGTTTTTGGCCCGAAATCTAGCCGAAATCTAGTCGAAATCTAGCCGAAGCCCCAGGTGATTGTTTTACGACCACATTGGTTGCGATGGAAATTATTGTTGAATGGTTATTGACCTCAAGTTCCTTCAAAATTTTCTTTTTCCTTTATTCATTCACAAGTCCTTGATGGTTATTTTAATACTCAAGTGGCTAGGCAAGATTAGCTACAACAGGAGCAAATAGTGTATCATGCCAACAATATTTGTATCAGTGGAATTTTTGTTCATTTTGCACTATGGAGATGTACTTGTTACCTCTAACCTCCTTTGGGTTGATATTTATTAGTGTGAAATTCTCTTTTTCTTGTTTCTTTAGCTGTAATAAAAAACTAATACATGATTGGTTCTGGCCATTAGCAATCCAATCTAATGAATGCATCTTTTGCATCATAAACATGTTCACTGCATTCTTCTGCTGTTTTGGCTCCATCGTGAACACACGATCTTTCTCCATATTTAAGATTGTGTTTTGTATGCTTTACTTTTTATTATTTTTTTTGCGACAGTTGAGATGGTTGCCAATGGCGGAGCACCACCAAGAGGTAGTGCAGCAGCAGCTGCCAGCTTGCGCAGACGCAGGCCAGGTGGTGGTGGTGCTGGTGCAGCAGGGGGAGGTGCGAGCACGATGCTCCAGTTCTACACCGACGATGCTACGGGAGCCAAGATGTCTCCCAATACTGTTCTCTTTATGAGCATTGGATTCATTGCTGTTGTTGCTCTTCTGCATGTCGTCGGTAAACTCTATTTTGTTCGTCACTAGAGCTCCATGTTTGCGTCCTTACTTTTGATCTCCCTAAAGGTGCACTCTTGATTTGAGCAAAACACAGACGATGTATTGGGTGGTAGGCATTGTGACAATTTTATTATCAGAATCCTTGGAGTTTGCCCCAACTGCAGCATTTTCGTTCTATAATTGACATACATACAGCATACTTGTTATTTTGAAGTCAATCCAACCTGCTGTGAGTGTTGAATTTGTTTGTGCTTGTCATCAGAATGTTGAACATTGTGAATGAAGTAAGCCATTGAATTGTGATGAGGGTGACGAGGGGGTACTACGAATGTTATGATGGTAATGATGTTTCCGTGTGATTCGAGTGATAGTCTTCTCCTCCAATTCAAATGTAAATGCACAAGAAACGCGGATTGGCCACTGATTTGGATCCACTCGCCCACTGAAAGATAATTCCATTTCTTGCAATCATATCCAACATATGATCAAAGTCAAGTCTAAATCCAAGTTGTTTTAGTTGACCTTCCAATGTCACTTCATTTATACGCCAACAACGCAACGACTGAAATGAATGTGAGAGAGAGAGAGATGAGTTCAAGTTCTCAGTTTGCTGCGCCGTCCGGTGCCATCGTCGACCCACGGTTCTGCGTTCCGTATCCGATCGACCTCACGTTCTTCATCGATGCCGCCAACTGTGACCACCTGACGGTGACCGACATCAACGGCAACGTCGTCTTCAAGGTCGAAGCCCATAAGTGGAGCCTCAGAAACAGGCAGGTGGTCGTCGACGCCTCCGGCAAGCCTGTGATTTCGATGCAGCAGAAGGTACACCTCCTCATCTCTGCTTCGCATCCTTCTTTCTGCAAAGTCCAAGACGTTGACTCTGGTCGTTCTGTCATGCAGCTGAGCAGCATCCATGACCGGTGGCAAGTCTTCAAGGGAAATAGCTCAGATCCTAAGCATATGCTGTTTAGCGTCAAGAGGAGTTCTGCTCTCCAATTCAAGACCGAGTTGGACGTGTTCTTAGCTGCCAACACGAAGGAGGAGGTGTGTGACTTCAAGATCAAGGGAAGCTTCCGCAAGAGATCATGTACTGTGTACAAGGGCGACTCTTCCATGGTGATCGCGCAGGTACTTAACCTTCTCCAAAACAAACTGTACAGCACACAGATCTCAGCAGCTTTAGATTTAGATCAAAACATTGATTGCAAGTTTTATGTGGAGTTGCATTGTTAGAATTGTGTGATGTGGCGATGCAGATGAGCAAAGAATACAAATTGGTGAATGGATTGGTATCCAAGGATGCTTTCGGCGTGGCCGTCAACCCAAACACCGACTACTCCTTCGTTACTGCTCTGACCATAATTCGACATGAGTTCTTTAAAGAAGACACTGAAATCTCTGATGAAATCTCAGATGAAATCTCAGACGAAATCTCAGACGAAATCTCAGATGGAATCTCATCTGCAATCTCGTCTGCAATCTCAGCTGCATTAGGTGGATCCTAATTCTCCATGCCTGCTAGTATAACAACGAGTGACTTCCTCTGCAGCATGAAACCACAGATGGGTGCTTGGTGAAGACTTGGATGTTCATGGAAGACTTGGGTTGTAGTACTTAATCTTATGTTCCTCCTTTTGTGTGATCGTGGGATGGCTATATATGTATGTAAGATTATAGTAGTTTGCACCGCAGCTGAACCTGTTTAGAGATCATACATAAAGCTTGTTTGAAGAGCTCACTGCCACTTCTTTCAAGCATTGAAGAATCATGTTTCCTGATCTTTTCGGTGTTCTGTTTATCCTTTTTGTTATTAGGAGATTTATGTGTATCTTTTGATTAGGAATCTCAACTAAATATTATAGCTGATCATGCTTTTTCAGTGGACAAAAGAAAATGAAAGCTAATTGACATCGTCAACACTGAAGAAGAACCCCTTTCTTTGTTTTGTGCCTCAGATTTATTAGGCTTGTCTGCTTCCACTGATCCACTCTCTGAAGAGGTCTTTGAGAGATGACGGGCTAATTTTCTATTGCCTCCTCACTTGAGTTTGTGTCTCATGTCATCTATTTGCGTCATACCTTAAACAAATACTTGAAACGATCCACTTGATCTTTATCCACCAATTCAGCTGTAAGAGAGAGAGAGAGAGAGAGAGAGAGAGAGAGATAAGATGATGCAATCGAGTAGTCGGACTTCTCGGCCCGACGCCATCGTCGACACGCGGTTCTGCGCTTCGTACCCGATCGACCTCACGTTCTTCATCGACGCCTCCTGGTTGAACTGTGACCGCCTCGCCGTGACCGACACCAACGGCAACGTCGTCTTCAAGGTTGAAGTCCGTAAGCGGAGCCTCAGAAGCTGGCATGTAGTCGTCGACGCTTCCGGCAAGCCTGTGATCTCGATGCGGGAGAAGGTCCACCTTCTCACGTCTGCCACACATCCAACTTTGGCTGTTCCGTCATGCAGCTGCGTAGCGTCAATGACCGGTGGCAGGTCTTCAAGGGAGATAGCTCTGATCCTAAATATCTGCTGTTTAGCGTCAAGAGGAGTTATTCTCTCCAAGTCAAGACCGTGTTGGATGTGTTCTTAGCTGCCAACATCAAGGAAGAAATCGTAAGATGATAATAGAGACACTTCAACAACTAAATTCTCAGAACTTATATATATATTATTCAATAAAATATTATTCTCTGATTATAAAAAGATAAATTCAATACTTTGACTCGATAGTAACTCCTATCTTGATTAAGACTTTTAAACTAAGATCCTATCTAATCGCAAAGCTTGATTTAATATTTGAATATATTCTCTTAGATTAAAGTTTGTAAAAAAATTTATGAAAAGCCTTGAAACTTGATGCAATCTTATGTTGTTGCTATGCGTAATGTTTTTTAGAATATCTAAATTCTTAACCTTGTATTCCATAATAGTTTTCGATGTGCTCGATTTATTCTATCTTATCTGTTCTAATAAATTGTAAAACTTTAATTTATTTGGAATCTTAGCTTTCTTGAACCAATCCCTAAATATGAAATCAATCATAAATATCAGGCTTTTTTCCTCGTAGAATATTTCTCAGATTTTATAAAATTTTCTTATTTTGATCAACAACTTATTTTGACAGGTTAACAATCAACTTTCTAATTTTTTTTTTCTATAGAGAGGTAAAATATATTTATGTTTTTGATGGAAATTAAATAATCTAATCCAACATAATCATTTACTCCAATAAAATTAATATTATGCATATGGTAGATTGTATTTTGTACAATCTTAACGTCTTGTATCTTAGTAAGAATATTATTGAAAATTACGTATCTTCACTAATTTTTTCTATTAAGATATTTTCATTTTCTTCTAATTATATGTCATGCATTTTTTTTTTTACTTCAAATAATACAGAAGGATATATACCTCTTTTATAAATATCTTTTAAAATTAATGAGACTTATGTCTTAATTATATAGATTCATAAAATAAGATTTTCATCTAGTATTAAACGAGAGATCAACTTTAGTACTCTTTTATCATCCATTATTCTTCGGAGAGTAACACAAATTCTATATCATTTATCATATTATTACAAAGAGTAATAAAAATTTTATATAATTTAATATATTTTTTTTAAATAATCGAAGATAAATTTCTTTTAAACTTTTTGATACAAAAAAATAATAACAAGATCCAAAATAACATATAAAAGTCATTATCCATACCTTCGATCTTCTCTATTGATCGTCTCTGTCCTATTATAATCTAATTTATCGATTGCTTTTTTAATTATCTCCTCCTATTTTATGATTATCAGATATACTTCTCGGATATTGTGATTAATTTTTAACAATATTATCTTAAGATCTGATTTCTCTTTCTAATAATTTATTTCTCTTTTGTTTCTTTCTAGAGTTTTCTCTCTCTTTAGACTTTCGGTTACTTCTCTCTCCTATGATTTTCCCTATATAACTATTTATATCTCTAATATACTTATTTTTTCTCTCAAAGATGTAATTCTCTGGCTCTAATTATCGAATCTCATATTTTGATAATAAAACCAGTTGATAAAGTTTATGATTTAATCTGTGTTTTGAGTAATACAGGATTAGCTTGGATCATGAAGAGACAATTAAAACAGAAAAAATTAATGTTGAGCCGGAGTGAAATATGTCAGAAGATTGGACGTGAAATCGGAGGATCAGTCGATGTGTTGGCAGAAGGCTTCGTGTCATGAGTTCGAGCATCGAGCCTAGAAGAGCGGACATTGCACCAAGGAGATCGGATTTGCGGAGGTTAATATTCCGATTGGGCAAGAGGCCGCAAAAGAGAACGATGCACCAAAAGATTGAATGAAACGCCAATAAACCAATAACATGTCGGACAACATGTGATTAATCCTTTATAATAATTATTTAGTTCGAAATAGTTTTAAGTTGGAATTGGGTTGGAATTGAATCAACTCAATTAAGTGCAAATTGGGCCTAAGTTAGGACTGAGTTAGGCCTAATAGATGGATCACTCAGCCACCTAGAGCCATGCCAAGCGGTAGCACTGTCGAGGGTGGACGGTGAAACCGCTTGAGGCTTAGTCTCCTGATGATATTGTCGACAATTAATATGGTGGTATCGTCCTATTAGGTGATAGTATTGCTAGAGCCCAATCTCCGAGGCTCTATCAAGTGATGGTACCATCTAATATCAGACCAGCAAGCGATGTCATCTCGAAGGTTCATGAATGACTTGGGTTGCAGTTCTTTTCATCTTCCTCCTTTTGGGTTCTTGTGAATTGGCTACAAATTGCGATGTCAGAACGGACATGGTTGTAGTTCTTTTATCCTCCCTCTGCAGTATCAAAGGCTAAGCAATGACTCTCTGACATGCACTGTTGACATTACCAATCATTATTATGTAAAGCAGGAGGTAAGCAAAAGTCGTCCACGGATCTATCAAACATTATTTTCTTACAACATAAGACTTGCACCGTTGACGACAATATCTGCTGAATGCCACAAGCAATTTGCCATACAGCTGCATGACATGGTTGTTGCAAACAAGCAATTTGCCTTACAGCTGCATGACGTACTTAAGAGTTTACAGAACCAGAACTTACCAAAAAAAAGAGTTTACAGAACCAGATCACAGGACATAAACCATCCCGACCTCGAGAAGGGATGCAGGAGGCACACGGAGGGCCACATCAGGCCAGGTGGTGGTGGTGGTGGCGGTGGTGGTGCAGCAGGGGGGAGGTGCCAGCACGATGCTCCAGTTCCACACCGACGATGCTACGGGGGCCAAGATGTCTCTCCCAATACTCTTCTCTTTATGAGCATCGGATTCATTGCTGTTGTTGCTCTTCTGCATTGTCGTCGGGAAACTCTATTTTGTTCGTCACAAGAGCTCTATTTTGATCTCCTTAAAGGTGCACGCACTCTTGATTTGAGCAAAACATAGACTGGTAGGCAATGTGACAATTTTATTATCAGAATCTGCAGCATTTTCGTTCTATAATTGACATTACATGCAGCATACTTGTTATTTTGAACTCAATCCTACCTGCTGTTAGTGTTGAATTTGTTTGTGCTTGTCATCAGAATGTTGAATATTATTGTGAATGAAGTAAGCCATTGAATTGTGATGAGGGCGACGAGGGGGAACTATGGATTGTTTTTTATGGTAAGGATGTTTCCTTATGATCCGAGTGATAGTATTCTCCTCCAATTCAAATGTAAATGCACGAGAAACGCGGTTTGGCCACTGATTTGGATCCACTCGCCCACCGAAAGATAATTCCATTTCTTGCAACCACATATGATCAAACTCAAGTCTAAATCCTTGTTGTTTTATTTGGCCTTCCAATGTCGATTCATTTCTACGCCAACAACACAACCACTGAAACGAGAGAGAGAGAGAGAGAGAAAGAGATGAGTTCACCAAGTTCTCAGTTTGCTGCCCCGTCCGGCGCCATCGTCGGCCCATGCTTCTGCGTTCCGGATCCGATCGGCCTCACGTTCTTCATCGACGCCGCCTGGTTGAACTGTGACCACCTCGCGGTGACCGACATCAACGGCAACGTCGTCTTCAAGGTCGAAGCCCATAAGTGGAGCCTCAGAAACAGGCAGGTGGTCGTCGACGCCTCCGGCAAGCCTGTGATTTCGATGCAGCAGAAGGTCCACCTCCTCATCTCTGCTTCCCTTCCTTCTTTCTGCAAAGTCCAAGAAGTTGACTCTGGTCGTTCTTTTATGCAGCTGAGAAGCATCCATGACCGGTGGCAAGTCTTCAAGGGAAATAGCTCAGATCCTAAGCATCTACTGTTTAGCGTCAAGAGGAGTTCTGCTCTCCAATTCAAGACCGAGTTGGACGTGTTCTTAGCTGCCAACACGAAGGAGGAGGTGTGTGACTTCAAGATCAAGGGAAGCTTCCGCAAGAGATCGTTCACTGTGTACAAGGGCGACTCTTCCATGGTGATCGCGCAGGTACATACCTTCTCCAGAATAAACTGTACAGCACAGATCTCAGCAGCTTTAGATTTAGATCAAAAACATTGATTACAAGTTTTATGCGGAGTTGCATCGTTAGAATTGTGTGATATGGCGATGCAGATGAGCAAAGAAGACATACTGGTGAATGGATTGGTATCCAAGGATGCTTTCGAGGTGGCCGTCAACCCAAACACCGACTACTCCTTCATTACTGCTCTGACCATAATTCGACATGAGTTCTTTAAAGAAGACGCTGGAATCTCTGATGAAATCTCTGATGAAATCTCAAATGAAATCTCAGATGAAATCTCAAATGAAATCTCTGATGAAATTTCAAATGAAATCTCAGATGAAATCTCAAATGAAATCTCAAATCAAATCGCAAATGAAATCTCAGATGAAATCTCAGATGAAAACTCAGACGAAACCTCAGATGCAATCTCAGATGAAAACTCAGACGAAACCTCAGATGGAATCTCATCTGTAATCATATCTGCAATCTCAGCTTTACTAGGTGGATCCTAATTCTCCATGCCTGCTAGTATAACAACGAGTGACTTCCTCTGCAGCGTGAAACCACATACGGGTACTTGGTGAAGATTTGGATGTTCATGGAAGACTTTGGTTGTAGTACTTAATCTTATGGTCCTCCTTTTGTGTTATTGTGGGTTGGCTATATATGTAAGAATTGATATTTATTGCGCCGCAGCTGAACCTGTTCAGAGATCAGGGAAGTAAAAGTGAGGTGGATATTGGGTCTCTTCTCAGCACTATGCACTGTTTAGAGATCATACATAAAGCTTGTTTGAAGAGCTCACTGTCACTTCTTTCAAGCATTGAAGATTCATGTTTCCTGATATTTTCAGTGTTCAGTTTATCCTTTTTGTTATTAGGAGATTTATGTGTTTCTTTTGATTAGGAATCTCAACTATATATTATAGCTGATCATGCTTTTTCAGTGGACTAATTCCACCTTTCCCCCTAAAGAAAACGAAAGCTAATTGACATCGTCAACACTGAAGAAGAACCTCAGATTTATTAGGCTTGTCTGCTTGCACTGATGCACTCTCTGACGCGGTCTTTGAGAGATGATGGGCTACTTTTCTTTTGCCTCCTCACTTGAGCTTGTGGCTCATGTCATCTATTGCGTCATCTTAAACAAATACTTGACTCGATCCAGTCTTCCGCTTGATCTTTATCCTCCAATTCGGCTGTCAGAGAGAGAGAGAGAGAGAGAGAGATAAGATGATGCAATCGAGTAGTCGGATTTCTCGGCCCGACGCCATCGTCGACCCGCGGTTCTGCGCGTCGTACCCGATCGACCTCACGTTCTTCATCGACGCCGCCTGGTTGAACTGTGACCACCTCGCGGTGACCGACATCAACGGCAACGTCGTCTTCAAGGTCGAAGCCCATAAGTGGAGCCTCAGAAACAGGCAGGTGGTCGTCGACGCCTCCGGCAAGCCTGTGATTTCGATGCAGCAGAAGGTCCACCTCCTCATCTCTGCTTCGCTTCCTTCTTTCTGCAAAGTCCAAGACTTTGACTCTGGTTGTTCTGTCATGCAGCTGCGTAGCGTCCATGACCGGTGGCAGGTCTTCAAGGGAGATAGCTCGGATCCTAAAGACCTGCTGTTTAGCGTCAGGAGGAGTTCTGCTCTCCAATTCAAGACCGAGTTGGACGTGTTCTTAGCTGCCAACACGGAGGAGGAGGTGTGTGACTTCAAGATGAAGGGAAGCTACGGCGAGAGATCATGCACGGTGTACAAGGGAGATTCTTCCACGGTGGTCGCACAGGTTATAGGCCTCGAATTTTGTCGGAATTCTTTTATGAGAAGATGATGAGCATACATATGTCTCAAAACTCATACATACATACATACATACATAATAATCTCTTTTAAATTTATAATAAAATATTATTCTCTGATTATAAAAAGATAAACTCAAGACTTTGACTCGATAGTAAATCGTATCTATTAAGACTTTTAAACTAAGATCCTATCGAATCGCAAAGCTTGATTTAATATTTTAACATACTCTCCTAAATTAAAGTTTGCAAAAAAAATTATGAAAAACCTTGAAGCTTGATGCAATCTTATATGTTGTTGCTATGTGTAATGTTTTTTAGAATCTCTAAATTCTTAACCATGTATTCTATACTAGATTTCTATGTCCTCCATGTATCTTTTCTTATCTATTCTAGTCAATCGTAAAACTTTGATTTGTTTGGAATCAATATCGTCAACTTTCTTCGATCATTCCCTAAATATGAAATCAATCTGATCAACACTGCATAAATATCTAACTTTTTTTTGTCATAGAATATTTATCAGGCTTTATAACTTCTAGATCTTGAATAATAATGATCTTTATATCGACATGATCGACAACTTATTTTGAATTGTTAAGGATCAACTTTATAAAAAAAAAAATCTGTAGAGAGGTAAAAATAAAATATATTTATGTTTTCTATAAATATCATATGTATTCCATAAGACTTTTAAGCCAAAATCTCATCTAATCACATAATTTTCTTGCCTTTAGATTTAGATCAAAGCTTACATTTCTTCCAACATTGGATTACATGCAAAATATCTTGTGGAAGATAGGTAGTCTAGTTCAATATAAAATCATTTTTATGCTGAAACCTTGTTTCATATTAATCGATCCGAAAGGCCACTTTGTTGATGTGAGGAATTAAGGTAGGTTTGGCTCAGAAACCATTGCAAGTTGATAGAATTGTGTGACATGTCAATGCAGATGAGCAAAGAATACAAGTTTGTGAACAGCTCAGTATCCAAGAATGCTTTTGGGGTGGCCATCAGCCCAAACACTGATCACTCCTTCATAGTTGCCCTGCTCATAATTCAACATGAACTCCAGCTCCATAATGAACACTCTGAAGCCTCAGGTGCAGTCGTAGGAGGAATCTCCGATGGAATCTTCCAAGGACTCGCAGCTGCATTAGGTGGATCCTAATTCTCCCAACCTGCTAATATAACAATGAGTGACTTCCCCTGCAAATTGTAACCATAGATTGGTACTCTGTTAAGACTTGAAGAATGTTCATGAAAGACTTGGGTTGCAGTTCTTTTCATCTTCCTCCTTTTGGGTTCTTGTGGATTGGCTACAATTTGCCATGTCAGAACAGACATGGTTGACATGCACTGTTGACATTACCAATCATTATTATGTAAAGCAGGAGCTAAGTAAAAGTTGTCCAAGGATCTCTATCAAACATTATTTTCTTACAACATAAGACTTGCACCGTTGACACTATCTGCTGAGTGCCACAAGTAATTTGACTTACAGCTGCATGACATGGTTCTTGCAAACAAGCATGACATGATTCCTACTTACTTGAGTTTACAGAACCAGATTACAGGACATAAACCATCCCTACCTCCAGAAGGGATGCAGGAGGCATACGGAGGGCAACGTCAGGGCCCCGACAATTCCTTCTCAAGAAGTTGTAAGCAACGTCGATCGCCAGCTTTTTCATGATCGATGATCCTGGCTTTGCTTGAACATGAGAATGCCCCAGTATAAAGGTACACCCGAATTCGCGCGCGGCCAGTAGATCCTCAAGCTCTTCCCTCACGGCCTCCGACAATGCTGAGTTATTGTTCTCCTCTAGGAAGAATCTGACCTTCTTTACTGTAGTCTCGGGTGCCAGCTCTATTGCATTTTCCTCAGAAGGAAGCTCAGTATTATAATCGAGGTGGCGGCGTGTAAGCAAATTGCTCCCAGCAACAGTAAGTCCATATTCATAACCATCCACTGACTCACTAGACTGATGTCCACCGAGTGATGCTTCGAGCCATACGAAGTCAGATAAACTTGCAATGAGCTCAGACTCAAAAGCATTAATGTCCTCCTGGACGTCACGGTACCCATACCGGACAATACACCTGTAAGAACGATGATTCGGCGGTCCGACACGCCCCACAAGATATCTTTCGGCAGGAGGCACAAACGGAACAGGAACAGATTTCACACACACAAAGACCAGGATGCGATGGAATGCAGGGAGGTTGGTGACAAAGTGGGAGAAATTGGCAGGCACGCCAGCGATGAGATCAGTGTAAACAAGGGCAATGCCAGGAACACGTACGATACCAAGTTTCTCGCCAAGGGCAAGGAGCCAGTCCAAGGAGACCTTGTTGTGTAGGTCGAACTCATATTTCTTGATTGTGGCATAATGCCAGACAAACATGATAATCATGAGAAAGAGTGCAAGCAGGATAGGGAGCCAGGCACCCTCAAGGAACTTGATCAGGGAGGCAGAAAAATAGAGGACCTCGATGGAGCCGAAGAAGAGAAGAAACACAAGGGCCAAGAATGGAGACTTGTGCCAGCAAAGGATCATGACTAGGGAAGTGAGGCATGTGGTAACCAGCATAACAGTGATTACTGCTAGTCCTGCATTGTGCAAACAGGAACGTAAGGAATCCCTGGAGTGAAAAAGATAAAAGAGTGCTAAGTGGAAAATGGCAACAGACATCAAAGTAATATCTAAATAATTAAAAATACCAGAAGCATTTCCCATGTGCTTTATGTCTCTGAATCCAACAGCAACAGCGATACAGAGGATCATCAGCATCCAATTGACCTCTGGTATATAGATTTGACCATGAATTTTTTCGGAGGTGTGAACTACCTTGACTCTTGGAAAACACCCGAGTGATTGACTCTGATTAATGATAGAAAATGTTCCGCTGATAATTGCTTGGCTCCCGACAACTGAAGCTAGTATCGCTATTCCAAGTACCGGCCATCTTAAGCATTCTATAGAAACAATATTAAAATATCTAAGCAAAATTCTGGGTTTTCCATATTGATTAGAAGTGTCATGCACATTTACTTGCAACATAGTCATAATCAGATAAACATAAAGCCAAATTTGCAGCATGTTTTTCACTATAAGACCAGGAAAGTCGGTGTCAAACCATCAAGTTGAAATGTATACTAAAATAATTAAATTATATTCATTACACAAGCTCTCTCGTAGATTCTTTTCTAAGATGCTGGCTGAGAGTAGCATGGTAAAAACAAAAACGCTAAAGAACAATGATTTTGATTATATTTAAGATATAGTGATTGACTCTGAATGTATCATATCTGTTCTCCTAATAATACTTTAATATAATGGCAGTAAACTTTAAATCGGATCAATTCTATTACTTAATGTGCATAGTTTTTTATTTCTAAGCTGTTATCCTATCATTTAACTATATTTGGAGACAATTTTTTGATTAATGATGCAAATAAACTCAAATTGTCCTATCATTTGCTAGAGGCACAGTGGATTATCCATTCTTCTAAGACAGATTCAGCTATTGACCTAAGTATTCAGCCTTTCTGCCTTTCTCAACGTAAGTTCAAAATTTCTGAAAACACATGAATTTCATTCAACAACTATCATAATTTTCAAATTCTTTTAATACAGTTGCATATTTCTTGAGGTAGACTACAAATGTTACTTTGCCCATCGATTGGATACTTGTTCACATCCTCTCTCTTTAAGACATTCTTAATGAGTATACTTCATCCTTGGACATGTCATACAAATCAAGAAACATAATTTTGCTACATTAATTCCTCAAAAAGTAGTAGATCTTTGAAGTCATTTTGAAGTTGTGAACTCCTATCCTTTACACAATACTTTCTCAGAATCTCATTTATTGCTAGTCAGTGCCAAGTATCCTTTTACACCCTGATTTCCATTTTTGATTTCCTTTTTAATTATTTTATCATTGACATCTAAATTCATTATAAAAAAGCCTTTCATACATTACATGTCAGACCTAATTCTTTAGTCATAATCATTGATTGTTAGATACCCAAGTACAGCACCAGACACGTGATAAACTTACTCAATCCTCTCTCGACATCATATAGTTTAAACCAATTATCTCTGGGGTTAGATCTTTAACTAACAGTGACTTCATGCTAGTTCACCAGCAATCACACTCATAATGCTGTACATCCTCTCTCAAAGATACTGAAGTGAAAAGATCTGTTTGACCTCTTGAAAACAGCCAACTGGACTAGCAATCATGCACCCGCAGGAAGTTACCTAAATCTGACTTATTAGATAAATATTGTCATATAGAGAACACTAGAGTACTTGATATTATAAATAATTTAATGATTTTAAAATGGAAATATTACTTTTGTAGTAGATTGTTGCTCCATGTCATTTATGTTAAGCTATATGTGTGATAAGTGCATTACTGTGAATTAAGAGCACATACCTGGAACCGAAGCATAAAAGCCAATCTGGTAACTGGTATAGATTCTATGATGCTTCGACAAGTAAGCAGCTTGACCCATGTATGCCAAAATGAGCGAGGGATAAACTACGAAAGTGAAAGCAACCTACGATAGGCATAGAAATATAAGATCAATTACAAGTTGATAGATGACAAAGAAGATAAATTAATAAATTGCCAAAAAAAAAAAAAAGAACCTGAATTGCAGTGTACGAGAAGTGACCGAGGTCTGCAAACATTGCCTCTGATCCTGTTATTGTAGTGCTTTTGAAGTAAGTCAGGAATTGTTTAATTTGATGTGTTCAAAATTTAACTACTGGTAAAGTTATTGGGGTTTAATCTTCAATGGAAATAACAAGAAATCACTAGTTCATAGGTTTTCCATAACTACAAATGCAAGGGTTTGAGTAATTGTTGATGTGGGACACTTACATTTATTCTTTTGCATAACTAAATTTGGATTCATGAGATTAACATATTCATAATGCCAGAAAGAAGTCCTAAAGCAGCTACTAGTAGATTATTAATGAAAAAGATAATATTTTGAATTTACCTGTTATGCACAGTAATATCCCACCCAATGACATCCAGCCACCCTTTTTTGTCTTTTTCAAGAACTTAAACATATAATATGGAGAAAGTGCTTGATAGACATGTTGGTTCCAGCGGATGATATTGTATATGCCAAGGCCGCTGATGCACAATAGCCAAGTCAGAACAACTGGTGCAAACAGAATTCCAACCCGATGTGTACCATAGTGTTGAAGTGCAAACAAACATACTAAAATGAAGCATGTTATTGGTACCACCGCATCTGCATACATGGATGTTTCATCAGACAAGATATTGGTCTATGATTTATATGGTTGCTCATAACTAATTTGCATCAGACACAATTACAAGATGATTTTATCTTAGCGCAATTCAATTTCATGGGCTTATCAGTCTGTGTTCTAACTTTCCTTGGACTCCTTTAGATATCAACCAACATTAAGTTTACAGCTAAGCACTGCCATCATTCATGTTGCTCGAGAGGACAATTTTAGAAGCATAATTCATTAATTGACTAACAATCTTAAAATAACATTCTCAGATCAAGTTAGTTACTTCAAACAGAAGTATACATATTTACTATATTCAAGGTTGTGGCTGTTTTAGTTTGTGCTCTATTGGCTGTTTCATGCAGAATAATATAACTAGAACAAGTTGTAGGTTTGCAAAGATAATATTCAAATAATGAGGTCATTGATGATTTAATTGGCATTTTGCTACAACCAAATGATCAAATATATCAGAAAGTTGCATTCAAATAACAGTAGTTATCAGAGAATTACAGTTAGATGGCCATGGTCCACACTCCGTATGTAAAACCTGAACAGAATTAAGGATGAAGGAGAATATAGACACCATAAGGCAACCCTGAAGAAAGGAACTAAGAGGAACAAAAGGCTCAGAAAGAAGGAAAATGGCTCTTACACAAGGATAATTACATCCTTGAGTTTGTGAAGATTTATGCAGCTTAGATTTGAGCAGAAGCTCTACACCAAAAAGGAACATTAGATAAATGACACGATATATGGAGTTATCAAGCTAATAAGGATTTTCCTGCATATAACAATCTAGTGATTGTTTCAACATACTGTGTCACACCATGAAAAAGGTGAAAGTATTAACAAGGGAGTTTGCAACTTTCTCATTCATCGTAACGTTAGTGAAACAGTCCCTGTTACACACCCCCCCAAAATAAAAAAAAAGCATCAAAAAAAAAAAAAGAAGCATTCATGAATTAGCTAATTTTACATTCATGGTGATGCTTGGACATGGACAGCTCAAGCCCTGAAACTGCAGAAAAAACTGGAGACAAAAGGAGAAGGTTAGTAAAATCATAAGGGTATCTTTACAAAAGTATAGGAAAGCAAAATGATGATCGCACGTACCTGATATGGCTGGAGTGAGAACTCCATCACCAATTACCATACAGGTACCAAGCATAACTACAATCAACAGAGCAACATGCAGGCTCTTGTGCTTCTCAAGCCAAATTTTGATCCTTGACCTGTTTGTTGTTTCCGGAGGGTGCTCATATTTGTAAGTAGAGAGATCTTCATCTGCAACCTGTCTGTTTGGCAGAAGGCTTACGTTTGCATGTCGACATATCAAAGAGTACAATGCGAAAGTACCTCCTGCAAAATAATCAATTAGACAGTGAAAACAGGTCAATCTCATTGCTGCAGAAAAGATATCTCAATGGCTACAGACTTACCCTCGCCATTGTCATCAGCCCTTAGAACTATAAAGACATATTTGAAGAGAGGAACCAGTGTAAGAGTCCAGAATACAAATGACAGTGCACCAAAGATCTCTTCATTTGTTTCTGAATGTGTGATATCTTCCGCAAATGTACTCTTGAAGACATATAGAGGAGATATACTCAAGTCTCCATAAACCACACCCAAGCTCTGATATGCCAGAAACAGCATGGTCTTCCAAGAATCTTTCTGAAAATCAACTAAAGTCTTTCAGCAAATAATCTAAATTTCAAAGAAGAAGAGCAAAACACCAATGTCTTCATCACCAAAGTTTGTCACATCCACTTGTAAGTCGCAATCACTATCACTGTCTCAAGAAATCTGCAAGAAGAAAGTAACAACAGAGACTAATAAAGCAAAAGGCTAGACCTTCTGAAATATCGGGATGCTCCCAATCTCGGGATCCATTGTTCAACTGGAACTTTATTCTTCAGGTACAATCGCTATCTCAGAGCTACTTTCACCGGAAGATCTGCATTATGACAGCATAAATCTCCGAGAATTGTAATAGAAGCAAACCACAAAAAGAAGATTTCAGACAATTTATTTCAAAGCTCAGCAAGCAAAGATAACCTCCCACACACATAATGCTCTGCCCAATCCCAAACTTAACCCTAACACAATCAATCTCCCACAGAATAGTCCCTTGAACATCGGCTTTCAACACAATTCCTCTATTGTTAAACAAAACAATAAAAAGTGGGTTACCTTATCATTTCATGCTGATCAGAAACTAAGGAGAAGAAAGTTTAACATTGATAGAAATGAAGGAAGCCATGTGCAGCATAATCTACCAACACACAAAGTTCAAATGTTGCTACTCCCACATGGCCAACTAAATTTTTATCAGCTCCACAGACTTGGCATCAAATAGGTAGTGGATTTCAAGGTAAAAGAAGGGAGAAAGGATAGCCAAAATGTCAAAAGCAAGGAAAAAGATGGCGGGGCAATGAAAATACCAGAAGTTGGAGGAAGAAAGCTAGGGGAGCAAATCCACATGAGCTTCACAGGCACACTCGTCATATCCAACCACAAAGGGTACTGATAGCATTAATGTGGTGAGACTTTGCAACCAGAAAAAATCTAAATTCAATATGTTTTTTCAACCAAAAGCTAGTCATAAAATCCACTTATTTAGCAATTTCAACACAATGGATATCAGATTATTCGAACTCACTGGCCCTTCGAAAAGGTAGTTCAAAGAATCATAAAAATGCGATTTTTACGACGAGTTTTCACTCAAGAACGAAGCAATGAAAGCGAGAACGCCGAGAAGGGAAGCACACACACCATGTGGATGGAGAAGAGCGGATTGGAGAGCACTGGGGTGGGCCAGACCGGTCGAGCACCGCTGCTGCATTGCGACGCGACACAGCCGACAGCGATCGTTACCACTCGCGCCTAACGCACCAGGACCGACCAAACCCTAACCTTCCAAATCCTCGCCGTCGCCTCTCCTCCTCTCGCCCGTTGCTACTTTCTTTGTCCTTATCGCTGCCTTCCTTCCCCTCACACGACAGCAACACCAACGCAGAACCTAAAAGATCGAGACTTGACCATCTTCTAGCACTATACTACTCTTTAATGGAACAACTGACAAGTCCCCGATCAAACGCCTCGGCGGTCCTTCCTCATTCCCCTCTACTCGCCTTCGATATCTTCCTATCTCCTCGAATTAATGCGAGACCTGCCACCAACTGGAGCCATTAAATAGCCGCCCACCCACATGGCCCTCGAATCGCCTTCCAAAATCCCATCTTTACGAAGAAAGCTCGGCGAAATCTAAACCCCATTGCAAGGATTTCAGCTCAAGACAATCATCCAAGCAATGCTTTAGGAGATTCAGCGATCCATTCCCTCGCCATTATTGCCGCTTCTCCGATCGGTTTACCGAGAGTGAGATCTGCGAACAGGCCGGGGAGAAGCCGGCACGAAACAATTGTTTAACGACAATTGTTGGTACTCATTTACACGTACCCCTCCAAATACCCTTCTTATCATTGGAAAAGTCGTCGCTGCCTTGTGCACGATGCGGGTCGGGTGTCTGGTGGGTAGAAAATCGGCGGGTTGGAAAAGTGTGCTCGTATTCTAATATATCGCTACGTTATGTCGGCACCGCAAAATCCGAAATGTCGGAATAAATGTCTGGTGATTGGGATCACGCTTTAATTAACTCAAATCTTGTCGTATGCGTATCTTTTAGCGGTCTGTAATTGGACCAAATTTAATGTTTGTATCATTATATACATGAACAAGAAATATCTTATTCCCAATAAAAAAAATAATTTGTGGTTTGATTTTTTGGTGTTATGTTGTGCTCCTAATATGAAATTGTTATTTTACGATCGGAATTGATTCCTATGCTGATAAGATCATTTAGTCTCACATTGATCAAGTATGAAAATTAGGATTCAAACTTCGTCGAATCTTTCTTATCTTATATTACCTTTTTAGAGTTTACGAGCTTCGAAAAAGACGTCCCATGGTTCAAAACGGATGATTCCTTGCGAGTACTATCGATCGATTCATCAAATGATCCCTTATCGTATATTAATAACGTAAAATCATCTTTATCAGTCAGTTGTACATGCCAATCAACTATCGATAGTACTCTTTTCGATACCAAGCACGAAATGTATATATACATATGTATATGTATACCCAATTCTCTTTTTTACCGAGGGAGCAACAAAGGAGTCCGTAGTAGATCGCTAATTGATCGCCAAGGTTTGAGAATTCCCTCTTCCCGCCCCTCCTCCAATCGCTGCATGTTTCTTGCTTCTCGATGCGCTAAGGGTACCAATTTCGGTTCCGGATCGTGATCTTTCGCTCTCAAAACGCGCTTCGGATCGGTCAGATTGCTTGAGATTTGTCCCTTTTCTTGGCATTCCTGTCAGATTGGTAAACTGATCCGATTTGCTTGCTTTCATCTTCTGTTCTGCTGAGGATTGGATGAAAAGCCTCGTCTCTTTCTTTTCTTTTGGGGCCTGTTGCGGATTTGATGTGTACTCTGATGTTACAGTTTTATGCGATTTGATCTGTTCTTAGATCTTTGGTTGGGAACGGTTTTTGGAGAAAGAAAACAGGGGATTGTGTGATTATGTACTTGGATCTTTGTGTTGAAGGTGGGGGAGGCGTGGGTTAGTCGGGGATCTCTCAAGTATATCCCGTATGTTCTTGGGGTCTGCCTTTTCCGAGGAATGTATGATTAGCTTGTGAAACTGGGGGTCCAAATAGCTCGAAAGAGTTGTAGGTGGAAGAAGGACAACCATACGGTTGGCCCTTTTCTCGAATTACCACAACTCGATTTAATCCTCGAAGACAAATTCTAGGGTTCTAGCTTTTTTTTCTTCACATTACCTGACCTATGACCATTCAATGAAATTATTTGTACTCTGATCGAGTTAATTTTTTGGTGCAGTTCTAAAGATGGAGTTTTCCTGATGCCTCACAATTGAGATTCTGGTGGCCAGCATAGAACCAATTGAGACCTTCGCTTGTGACAAGCCACCAGGTCAGTAACGTAATAAACTTGGGTTTTATCCTCTTTTTCATCCTCAGCACGAAGGGGCATTTAAGCAATAGAGTTTACCAACGTAAAAGTTCCTGAAAAAGAATGTGTCAACTTTGCCTTGACTTCTCATCAAGATATCTCAGTTATGGCTTCTTTCGATCTTATCCTCCTATGCATGCCATTGTGGTTGTTTCTGATAATTCTGCAAGTATTTCTTTTAATTAGAATTGATGCTCCGTTGCCTTCAACAGAATAGAGAACACTTCCAGTTTTCATTCAGGACCTACAAAATAAAACTATGTCGGACAGCACCTTTCGAAGTGAATCATGATCTCATAAAATTTCATTTTAACGACCTTTTATACCTTCCATACTACAATTCTAATTGGCTTGATAAACTTTCTAAATCAAATTATATCCACATTGTGTTTTATAGATTTTTTTTTTTTTTTTGTTGCTGCAAGGATAAGTGATGAAGGCAAGATTCAAGCTCAAGGCGTTGCGATATACTATTAATGTCTTTACCAACTAAACTATGTGACACCTTCAGTTTTATAAATATTAATACAACTCAATATAGGATTGTAAAAACATCCGAAATAGCCTATAATGCGAATGATGGAAATTTTGTTGAAATTTTGTTGAAATTTGACTCTTCTCTATAATCTACCTTAATAGGATCTTTATCTTGAGCGCGCATTTGGTTTCTTTTCTAGGCTATGCATCACAGTTGGTGTTTATTAGAAATTAGTTTACTTTTCATATTCAATACAATCTGGCACAAGTAAACTAGCACTGTTATTTTGACCCTTCAAATTTGGCCACTCGTAGACCCAAAGATTAGAAATGCTTTCTAGCAAAGCTGTAACTTACCAAATGATAGTTTTGCTATCATGGCCTGTTGAATTCATCATGTATCTTTTCCTGCTGTGTAGACAAAGAGGTGGACATCTGTGTTTTCGGATCATGGCTTGTTCAAGTGATAATCTTTTCTGAAGTAATTGCTTGTGAGCAATACTTGGAAGTGCGACTTGGTAGAAATTAGACATTATCAGAGAGGATCTTGCTCGCATATATGTAGCTGAATTAACATCTGTTGTTGCCCACCTTCATGCAGATGGTATAATGCACTGGGACCTCTAGCCTGAGAATGTTCTCCTGGATGCAGATGATCATGTGAGACCTTCTTTCTCTTGTTCTGCTTTTCTTCCAATCTGCATCTTTCTCAATTTTCCCAAGAATGGGTTTCACTAGATCAAACTTCCAATCTTCATCTTTCTCAAGTTTGTCATGTTCTTTTTAGGCCATGCCAACTGACTTTGGTCTGGCAAAGAAGTTTGATGAAAACACTAGATCAAACTCCCTCTGCGGAACACTGGTATATGGCACCTGAAATCGTTCCCCGAAAAGGGCCATGATAAAGCTGCTGATTAGTGGAGTATTGGAATTCTTCTGTTTGAGATGCTGACAGGGAAGGTTGGTTTTTCCTCACCGCTCATCGCATTAGCATTTTATGCATGTTTAATGTTTTGGTTGATATGCAAACAATCTTTCTACGGAGCACGTACATTAACTTTTATGATGCTTAATCTGGAGATGTGGGCTTGCGTCTTGAAACTACTAGAAGAAAATGGATCTCTACATAGTTTTGATGATGGTTATGCTTGCGTTCAAGTGGAAAGTTCTTAGGCTATTATTTTTCCTTGGTCTCAATTGCTGCAGAGAGAAGCAAACAAGCGCCTTGGAAGTCGCAGTGGCCCTGGCAGCGGCGGCAATGAGATAGAGAACCATAAGTGGTTCAAATCTATTACTTGGAAAAAAACTGATGCATCGGGAGATCCGGCCTAGTGTTTCTGGACACGGTTGCATTTCCAACTTTGACGAGCGATGGACGACCATGCTGGTGTTGGACTCACCGATTTCCGGCCCAATTGCTGGAGAAAACGACGTATGTGAGGTCCGCTCCTTTTCTTCAGAAGCCTAGTACTATCACAAGAAATTCCAAGTGCTCACTGTATTCGTTTTGTAGGACAACGGTGGATGAATGATGCGCTTCTGTCTTGTTGCAGCACCAAAGATTACTGCTTATGAAATTGAGAAAGTGGTAAGACAGAATAAAAGGAGCAAATGTAAGGATGTAAGCCACACTGACAGCGACTCTTTCCATGAGATTGACTCCTCGTCAATGGGCTCTTGCTCTCTTAACCCGTTCTCCACGCAGGTGAAGAAAGAACACTGAATCTGGACTAGCTTGTCAAATCAGTCCTACTAGGCCGAGGAAATAAAACACAGCAATAATTTCGCCGTGCCGGGGTCCAAGCTAGGCCACCAGCTAGCGGCAGTGAAGAGGCTTCTCAGGCCATCCCACCCGAGAAAGAGACTACCGTGGAGGTGTCCAAGCCAGGCCGTTCTACTTCATCGACGTCGGCATCAGAAGGTCATCCCCGTCTCTGTCACCCCGCCAAGGTGAATGGGTTGGCTCTTCGTCCTGTTCACTGAGATCTTCTGTGCAACAGCTCGCACGTGTTTGCCAGGCGGACTGCTTCGACCATGTGTCATTTCCTCCTCTCTTTTTTATGTGCACAGGCGAAGGGCTGACGGAGGAAGAGGATAATGTGGGTCGGACCACATGGCGAGGCGGCTGCTGCGTGCGGGCCACAGTGTGACGGTGATGGATTTTTTTTTTTGTTTTTTGGCCACTGAAACATCTCATTGATAGTTGAAAAGCCCTTGAATCCGAAGTAATGGTATGTCACCTGACTTCTTTCGTTTTTAGTAATAATATATAATCAATATTTGGTTTAAATTTATTCTTATCATACAAAATATATGTTTTTTTTTTGCAAAGGATAAAGAAGGAATTTTTTAAAATGTCCTTTTTTTTTTATCCTTTAGTTGGAGAATGCTTCGGTCACGTCTGACATCACACGCTTGATTCCACTGGTTTGCTCTCCAGGGACGTGAGATCAACCAAAGCAAATTCCAGGCACGCGATCAATTGCGGAGGGACCTTTCCACGTGGCTGACAGATGGCGCTCCGCATACCAGTCTAACGATCGGACGGCTCCGCGAGGATCATGGAACGACAACCCTCCCGACCACACGTTGACCACGTTGACGAAGCCGAAGAGGAGGAGGATAAAACAATCCACGCTGGGGGCCCATTCCCGTCGTTTTAGGCGGGTGGGTTTTGCTTCTCCGGGCCCCACTCGTGCCAGCCGCCGCAAAACAACGGACGGGATGGCGCCACGTCTGCCGCAACCCTTGCCGGACCACAAGAGTCACGCCCGACAGATTATTAATATATGTCACCGACTGAGATCATCATCGTGCAGTACGACTTTCAACGACAATATCTCTTCACAACAGACATACAGTGCAATGGTAACATTTCCGCCGCTTACGGTACTCGCTCGGTATAACACACTAATACTCCGGTTTTAACTGGATAAGAAATGGAAAAGACCCCTGTTGAAGGGTAGTATTGTCATTTAAGACATTGGAAGCTGCAGCCTCGAACAGGAAGAAGTCCGCGTCGAACTCGGCGAACTCGTCCCCGGCCGCCTCGCCGCACGGCCGTCTCGGCAGGTAGAACTCGCCTGTGTACTGCGGCGGGTCGATGCTGAACCCGAAGGCGTCGACGTCGCCGTAGCCGAGGAAGTCGAACGGCGTCTGGTCGGCGCCGTTGCGGAGGACGGAGGTCGGGGAGGGGAACGGGTTGTCCGAGGCGTCGTCCCTGGCGGAGGAGGTGGATTCGTTGCCGTCGACGCCAGCCGACGTGTCCTTCACGACGGGGAAGTTGGTCACGGCCTTGGCGCCCTTCAGCCTGACGGCCGCGTCGTCGTACACGGCGGCCGCCTCCTCCGCGGTGTTGAAGGTACCGAGCCACACCCGCTTCCGCCGCGTCGGGTCGCGGATCTCCGCCGCCCACCTGCCCCAGGGCCTCTGCCGTACGCCTCGGAACCGCTTCCGGCAGCTGGGGTCCACCGCCCTCGTGGGCGGCCGCCGTTTGAGCGGCGCGCGGCAGGGGTCGGCCGCGATCCCGATCTTCAGGACATGCCTCTTCACGCGGCGACATGCGGTCCCGGAAGGCCCCTCGTCATCGCTGGAAGAGGAATCAGTAGCGTCGGCGTCGGTGCAGTGGATGAGCACGAGCCTCTCCCGGCGACCACTCGTCGCCGCCGGTACCGTCTTTCTGGTGGTGGTGACTTTCTCGGAGAACTTCACCGCGGCGCCGAGGACCGTCGGATTCATAGCACGAAGCCACGGATCAGACGGCCGGCGGCAAACTCGCAGTATCATCAACCACGTCAAAGCCAAAAAGAGACCCCCCCCCCCCCCCCCTCTCACTTCAACGACTCCCGATCGAAGTAACCAGAAGCGAGTTCATCCTCTTTCCGGATCACAGACCGACAAAATCTTCTACGTAAAGAAGGGAGGAAAGATCGAGCCAGGGTTTTAACGAGGGTTTATTCCGGAGACCAAGCAAGGATAAGGAAGGAGGAGAGAGAAGGCGAAGCCCGAGCGAAGCAACGGGAGACGAGGGGGGCATTTAACGACGGTCGAACCCTCCAGGGGCTCATAATTATGAAATACCCAAACTACCCCTAATCTGTCTCCATATGGCCAAAACTGCGCCACCGATGACTACGCGCTGCAGCACGAATCTCGAAGTGCACCCGAATGGCAACCAAGCATATAAAATACTAAATATAAGAAAAGGAATGGAAGAGCGGACGGAAAAGGCATCGGCTGCAGGGCTTGGGATTTGTCCGCGCACGTGAGGTGACGTTCACAGCACCAGCTTTGTGTCGCGATACAAGCCACGAGAGAGCAGGAAATGACCCTTAAAAAACTAATGGAAAGTTCCGCGACTGCCTCCAACTTTCCGGATCCGACAGAGAAGGAACGCTTTAGCAGATCCGGCGCGTCATAATGTCAGATTCGCCAACCTATGACTCACGATGTTCCAGGCTAAATAGTTGGCGGATTCAATCATATGATATATATTTTTTTCTTTTCTTTCTTTGGATATTTTTTTTATAATTAATCTAAAAAATAAAATCAGAATATTCTAGAAGGTGCCATGTTAGCTTACTAACATTAAAAAATGTTATTTAAATAAAGTATAATTAATTAAAAGTATCCTGTCCTGTGCATCGATGAAGTAACATCCGATGGATTCTTCGTCTGCTGGTTGAGAGATTTTACATTGATGTCAGTCCACAACCAAGGAATCTTTTCAGGTCAGCAGTGTGAGGTGGAAGTGACCTGCACAAAGATTTCTTTCTTCAAAGTTTCTCTCGCATGGAAAGTACAAATAAGTTATTCATGATTGATGAAGGGTGATCAAAATGACGGCCTACTAATTATGAGCCTTCCACTAATTAAGACAGTGGTAGGCCACTGTATGTCTAGATTTATCTCTTCTTGTGATACATGACGGATGTGACAAGCCTCGTTCATGATTAATTTGCTCCTATTTTTCACAAAGAAAAATATGTTAAAATTCTTCTTAATAAAAAGATTGATAGTGTCTATATTCGTTCTAATGACTCATTAATCTGATGAAGCTGAATCGTAGAAATCCATGGTATGTGTAGTTTTTGCTAGAAAAAGGAAGAAATCTAAAAGATACTGTCATCTTATTCGGAAAAAATTAGACGTACAGTAGTCATACAGTAATGGCAGGCAGACTGCTATCGATGTCAAAAAAAAATCAGTGTTGTCGGCGCAGAGATCGCATTAGAAGATCAAGCTGATGTTGAAGGCTTTTGGTGATTGGGTTTGGCCCGCAGAAATGATCATCAACATATAGCATATTTTGTCATGATCCGAGTCTGATGTGCTAATTGATCTATCAACTTTATTTGATCTAAATTACTGACCAAAATACTTCAACTGAAATTGATAATAATATATTCATCAGACTCTTATAGATTAATCTTAATCTTATCCACTTTCGATGTCGGACTAATCAAGATGTTACAATAATTTTAAAAGATCAAGCAGATGACCAAGAGGTTGAAGAAAGCGCAGAGAGAGAGAGAGAGAGATCACTGCATCGTCTTAATGGGGTCACGGCTGGTTCAGATTCATTGGAGGGGTGTGCCAAATTGAGAAGCGAATCTAAGTGGGGAAAGCATTTGCTTGATCTTGTGGTTGTCCTTTTCATGGCAGGGTAAGATAAAAGAGTCAATCTGGAATCAATGTCATACCTTATCTGAAACTTTTTTTTGTCTGACATAAGTACACAGATATTACAATCTTAAAAACGTGGTTGAATTAGTCCAAATCTATCTTCCCATAAATAAATAGTAAGATTCTTTCGTGTTGAATAAAAAAATTTATTATAAATTAAAATACTTGTATAAATACAAATATGAGATATTAAAATTATTTATCTGACTGGTTTGTATATATACATATACATATATATATTCATATATTCAGATATTATAAAATTAAAGTATATATATACATATATATTCACATATATTTTCAACCTGTTCAATTTGAAGTTACACCGAAGAGAGTCATTCTTCTTTCCCTCCAATTCATCCTACTATTTGATAAGGGTAATAATAGCGATAAGACTCGGGTTGACGTCAGTTGTCCCAGATGACGTCTCGCAGCACCTAGTCAATACGGACCGGAACGCCGGCCGAGGCACATTAACATCCTGCTTAGGCTCGATCCTTCACGCTATGTCAACACCGCTGTCAGACGTTACCAGGAGTACGATCCTACTCCCTACAAGCGGGCACATCAGGAAACAATAAGCTTCTATATAAATACCCTCGTGTTCTAAACGGAAAGGCCAGGGAGACAACAGATAGAAAACCCCATGTGACTATTCACTAACTTGATCGTCGGAGGGGTCGAGCCGAGCTCTCCCGACCCGACCTGTGTGCAGGTGCGAAGATGGAGGTCTCCCACTAAACGCCCAAGCGAGGAGCCCCATCTTGGAGGAAACGATGACTCCTTCGCGATCGGACCATCGCAGTCAATCTCCTGCAGTCTCAAGGGTCGTCCCAAGAAGATCCCCCATCATTCAGACCCGAATCAAGTCGCGTCGGCCCTGAGGCAACGGCTTAAAGTTGTTTATACTAATACTATTACAACTCTCTAACTATCATAATTTAAGTTGATGGATATTCCCATGTATGTATAATTATGATTTATTATACATCTTTACCCAGTAAAATGAAACATCATTTATTAGGGTAGGTAAAGCATGACATGATATCCAACTAATGCCCGACATTACTTTAGGCCCAAAGACTAATCCACTAGGAAAATAAATATTATTTTTCACATTAACTATATGAAATCTATGTAGATGCACTCTAAATGGCAAATGATCAAACTCCAATCAAGCTTATAAACTGCAGAAAAATGTATTAATATTATGAAAGCTAGGATGATATGTTTGTAAGCATAAAAATCATCATTATTCTATTATTATATGAAAAATCAAATAATAATATATCTAAATTTATGATGTGTGCCTTTTGATGTCATTCAAAAAGGTTTTATCCGATTAATGAGAGTGCACTATTGTCGAATCCAATGACTATAGCGATGCAGATATACAAGAAGAAGTAGACTAGCCTTCTCGTTTCTTTTTATCCTTCATAGGACCGTTATGAGAGGTAGATCATGAACAAATGGGAGATGAGAATAGATATATACTCTCTCATTAATCAGTTTATATGACTAAGAGAAAATGAGAGAAGATTTATAATCTCTTATTAATGTCAGTTGCTGCTTGCGACTAGGTTAGCGACCACTAGAGGTCGTTGCCCTCAATAATACTATCATCGATAGTAAGCTGTCGATGGTAATTTGTTGATCAAACTCGAGAAACCTTACATCATACATAAGTAGATGATAAGATAGACTAGATAGAAAAACAAATAAAAAAAATAGACAAATCTTCCATGCATCATAAATGAAAGTCGAATAACACCTTTTTTGAGTGAAATGTACTAATAAATATATGTAAAGTATTTAATTTTAAGCATAGCTTTGATACTAATTATAATTATAAAAAAATCATCATTATGCTACTATTATATAATTTTTTTGATACTAATATTTGAAATCAAATAACTGTAGATCTAAATATATGGTGCGTAAATTTAGATATCATTCAGAAATATTTTATATGATGTGCAGGTGCACCGTCGTCGAATCCGAAAGCTATCGTAATGTCGATTTACAAAAAGAACTAGATTCATATTCTCTTCTCTTCCTATATTTCACAAAACTTATAAGAATTATATTAGAGACAAATAAGAGATATTCATGTGACTAAGGAGAGATAAGAAAAGTTTTATAATATCTAATTAATATCATATCTTCGTCTCTTTTTATCTATTTATCTTGAATATCCATTTATTCATATATTCACACGTTATTTGTTTAGTATCCTGTCCTTTTATAAACGAGAGTAAATAATCTAAAATAAACAATTAGAAGAGATCCATCGATAATCTCCTAATGAATTCTAGAATTTACTTTCTATTGATCGATAATCATAACTAAAATACAATCATATGTATAATATATATTACCTAATTATATAACTATATAATCTAATAATATTTTATGCCTACATTGTGTTGGATATACAACAATTCAAATTAGTTTTACCTAGTCAAAATTACAATCTTATAAATTAAGAATAAAGGTATGTGTAAGAATATCCATTTATTCATGTATTCACACGTTATTTGTTTAGTATTTTATCCTTTTATAAACGAGAGTAAATAATCTAAAATAAATAATTAGAAGAGATCCATCGATAATCTCCTAATAAATTCTAGAATTTACTTTCTATTGATCGATAATCATAACTAAAATACAATCATATATATAATATATATTACCTAATTATATAACTATATAATCTAACAATATTTTATGCGTACATTGTGTTGGATATACTACAGTTCAGATTAGTTTTACGTAGTCAAAATTACAATCTTATAAATTAAGAATAAAGGTATGTCTAAATATTAGTTTAAATTATTTTTTGATATTTTATTGACAAATATTTGATATTTAGACAATTAATTTGACTGATTAGCAAAAAAAATTAACCCAAATTAAGAGGCTATCTTTATTCCATTTGCAGTATTCATTGTGATGGAATCATATCGGTCAACTCTACGTCGTCCTAAGAAGAAATTATTTGGTTGACCATTTCCAACCACAAATCTGATGGCCCCCACTGAACAGACGGTCGAGATGGGGCATGACATGTGCATTAATCGTTTGTATGCTGCTTTGTCGACGTTTCGCTCAAACCCTTAAATACTCCCCCTCCCTCTCTCCCTCTTTCTTCCCCAAACAAAGACAGATCTCGTAGCCCTAAAGAGCACCGACCTTTGGGAATTCGATCTCGGGACGCGTCATTCAGTCTTCGATCGATCCGGGACGGATTGCGACCTTCTTGATCGGTTCTAGGGTTGGGTTTCATCACAATCTTGATTTAAGTGAGGGAATCTCTGCACACTTCGGGGATTATTGATCCCTAGATTCGTGTTCTTTCAAAGGTTTGGATCTTTGGATCTGAAGATTTTGGATCTTCGGTCGTTCTCTGATGTAGATCTCTTTCTATTTGCTTTATGTTAGGCTGTTTTATTGAACTGTGAGTTGCGCCTTTCTTTCCCTGGGTTCCCAATATGGAATGTGTAAGTTTAGTCGTTTGTTTGATGTGAGGCGTTTGATTGGTTTCTTGTTGCTTTCCACCCTTTCCTGGAAGGGATTGGTGGAATCTTAAAGATTTGTATACATTGCGTATATATGTGTTCCGGTTGAGTTAATCGAATGACATGATATGCTGACATTTCTAGATCATTGGATAAGAGAATATATCTGGCAAAAGTTTTTTTTTTCACTAAAACATGATATTCTTGTTTAGCGTTATATATTCTTGATCTATCTATGAGTAAGAATATTTGCAAGCATTGCCTCAATTCTTTCTTTTCTGTATAGATAGTGAATTCGGTGCTGGAGTGAGAGAATCGAGTGTTTCTTGCTGTGAAGCTAAACAATGGATGCAAAGAAGAAGAAGAACAAGAAAAAGAAAGGCAACCAGAATAAAGTTGCAGAAGATGCCACATCCAATTCTGAAAAAGTGGCTGTGCAGGAGTCAAACAATGGTTCTGGTCTGGAGGAAAATTGCAATGCACATAATTCCACTGATGTCCATGGTCAGAATGTTGGAGTGTCTGAATCAGATATGGAGCATGACAAGAACAAGATATATGAAGAGAACTTTGTAAGTCCAATGCTGTTCCGTGATCCATTTACATAGTGTTATCGATTAAACAATTACGAATTTCTTGTTGCTCATCATCAATGATTATATTCTGACTTGAAAACCATTTGTAATAAGCTGCACAAAATAACCTGAATATTGTTTGAATCTCAATCTAATGTATTGCGGAGATAAGTTCTTTCTAGTGGAATTTCAATATATGCTGCTTAGAGTTATATTTGTCTCATGTTCAGAATGGATCCAGTCAGAATCCAAATTTAAATTAGACGATTGTTCAAATATAAACTTGTGATAGGTTATTACGTTTATATACCCTAGTAAGGGCACAATTACTATCAGATACTTGTCATGCTAATTTTTTTGACTTGTACTCAACATATATATTTGTTTTATCTGATAACAATTTAAAGGGTGTACCCAATGCATGATGCTTCCACCAATGCAGGGAGCATTAATTTATGCACCTTACTTCTAATTACGAGAGCTCATAGAGGAGCAACCTTACCATTGTACCAAGGCCTGCTTTCATATTACAACAATCTCATTTTCAGGATTTAGTACTATCCGTGCTATGTGGAGATCTTCCTTGGCTGGTACCATTTGTTAAAAAAACATCACAAACATTCATTGCATTAGTAAATGGGAAGAATTAGTGCTGATACCATTCCAAAACATGTGAAAGAAAATTCTTCTTTGAATGGTTGTAGACCACAAACTAAGTTAATATTTGCATTGTACCGTGGGATATCATGAAAGGGACCGGGTATTTTCCTTGTCTCTTCAAATATGCTTTATTATGTTTAATGGTGCTGATTTTTTACTCAAGTGCACGAATATCGATTGTAGACCATAAATTAAATGGTTGTAGACCATTTAAAGTCTTCTTTAAATGGTTGTAGACCACAAATTAAGTTACTATTTGCATTGTACTGTGGGATTTCATAAAAGGGACTGGGTATTTTCCTCGTCTCTTCACATATACTTTATTATGTTTAATGGTGCTGATTTTTCACTCAAGTGCACCAATATTGATTAAATGGGAAGACTTAATGATCAACACTTTCCTGAGAGTGGTTTCAGTCACATTTACTATATGATGTAAGGCTGAATCTTTCTTTGAAAGATCTCATCTTTGTCTATATGTTACAGGCCAAATTACAGGAACAAGTCAGAGAGTTGGAGTATGAGAAAGCTTTGTGGTTCCAGAAACAGGCAATCTATGCCCCCCTTAAAGTTAGAATTGCTGTTATAATCTCTGCAATAAATTTATGAAGAAAGAATAAGAATATCACGCCACGCATATATCAGCCATTCTCTCATCTTTTTTTTTTCGTTGTTAGCTATACCTTCACGCACTTGACAAACAATGAACAATATGGCATGATAGATCCTTTTACTGTTGTTAACTTGTCTTGAAACATATGTTTCTCATGCTCCTACCACTTGCAGGCCAACTTGGAGGAGAAAATTAAAGTTTTACAGGAAGAAGTAGACTTATGTGCGCAAAAAGAGGTAATTACTGATTATCATGCAAAATGCCATCATCGTGTGCCTCTCAAACTTGCAATTTTCCATGCGTTCAGTGTAGGTGTAGAATATGTGGAGGTTTCAGCATTTGGTTTTTCTTAGCGATTAAGGTTTCACAAGTGAATTCCATATGTGTAGCAAACATGAGTGTGTCCCTGTTTTTGTGGATACAGTTCATTTTTAGTGCACTTGCATCTTACTCCAGGCTTTTGATTAAGGACTATTGCTAATATGGGTATGCAGGCTTTTGTAGAGGAGAAACTCAAGAATGTCGAGAGTATCAAAGACAGCTTGGTTCTAACAGAGGTAATTATCGAATCACTATGCCTTTAAATGAAATATATTCTCCATTTTTCCAAGGTAGTTCCTTCTGATATCTTTAGAACAGTAATTTGGCTAGTTGTTCTGACCTGTTCTTGTTGGCATATTCACATTAATGATTATTATTTTAGATTTACAGTGCCACTAGTAGGATGACAAGATTTGCCGAATTAATGGCATTGACTGAGCATTAGTTTAGTGTCAAAGATGCCATTATTCTTTTGCAGTTGATACAATTTTGCTGATAGTCAGTCTTGACGTATCAATGCCTATAATTATATTCCAGTTTGCTTGTATAATTGTTATTATAGATCCCATGGGAAAGGTCCATGATTTCTTCTTTGACTAATTATAATCAAATTTAAACTAATAACAATGAAATGCTATGTACATCCTATTTCTTCTGAGATATCATTAATAATTTATCAAGGATTTAATAATAATTTATCGACGGTTTAATTACTGGTCCTTACTGTGTATACCATAGCATCATGTAAAAAATGTATATTTATGGTTCTCATTACTCATACTTTTCCAACAAGCATCATCTTTCTAGAACTCCATGATGCATTCAGTTCTTATGGTAGAGTAATGACTTAAAATTTTGACTATTTAGATCTCATTGAAGGAAAGGATTGCTAGGGTAGAGGAAGCTAGCACTGCACTTGATACACAGGTATGTAATTCAACCAGCTCTATTCTTCATGTTGGCAGAATAATAAGATTTATGGATATAGATACCATGCCATTAAGATATTTAGACTAGGCTAATTTACTTTGTATCCTAGATTTTATTTTTATTTTATGATTTTCTCCAAATTATGTCAGAATGTCATTTGAGAGACAGAAAGAGCACTTGAGTGCTGATGGATGTTTTCGTTTAAGTTATTAATGGATGTTATACACAATATTTACTATTGTTTTAACATCTTCTTGTTATTTCACTCGTTCAACAAGTTTCTGTTCTGAATGGTGAAAGTCATGATTGAACATCCATGCAAGAATCCTTGATTAAACATCTAGACTTAGCTTTATGAAATCCTCATGATCCTGCAACGGTTTTGACTTGTCAATATGTGCTTGATTATGTTACTATTAGGATACATCATCCATCAAAACTGAAGAATTGTCATCTATAGTGCATCATTAGTTTGCTGTTATTTATAGTAGGCCTGAAAAAAAAGATAAATGATGACAACATGTAGTGTTGATACCCTTAGAAACTTCCTAAACATGTATTTAAAACAAGTTTTGAAATATTGTAGTGACCCTCATGCTGTTTGATGGTTGGCACAGCCACAAGAATTGCCAACATAAGTGTTGGCAGAACCCAAAGGCAATGAGAACAATAAAGAAAAATTATGCTTGTTATCCAGCCTCCTTTTTGCTTCCCCAGATTCAACTTCCCACAACAAAGAAGCAATGTAAGGCGGTGAGGGCCCAAAAGAAGTTAAGGGCTTGCGAGTCCGGTTTAAAGATTCCTAGTGTCCAGGACCTTGATCAATTTGGTTCACAATCAAAGGGGTGGTTGAAGCTTGTTTGAACACTTGTTTGTGCAGTTCTGTTCATTTGTCACTAAGGCCCACAATTTAAGTTTCAAAATGAAATGACTCAGATAGTTTCACATGGTAAGAACTGCATTTTTAGCAACACTTATAGGCTTAGATTTATCTTGTTTTAAGGATCCACAAATTTAGGTTTCAGTAAACAGATGGCTTGAGAAGTTATGTGATGAGAGCAGAATTTCTAGAGAATTGAATCAATATATCAGACTGCTCAACTTAGGGAAGCACACTCGTTACTCTTATTGGTGTTTGATTATATCATAAATAAACCCCTTATTGCCAATGGTTACTTTTGGGGGAGGGACAGAGGATGATGTGGCAGCTGCATACATAGTGATTAGGCCTCAAGGAGTTACAAGAAGGTTGAGGTACAGATCATCAAGACCAGATACAACTCTCTGACGCTCAATTTTGCACTTTTTAGAGAAAAGGTAGCAACCTCAAAGGGGAATAACTGCTGATCTTGTGTTTAACTTGGCCTTGAGAGTAGAACTCCTTTAAGTACAGAGGGCTTGTCAGTTAAAGGAGAGTGTTCTTTTTCAAGGATGTCATTGTAGGAAATTAGGTGGTGATAGTTATCCTTCATATGATCAGTTCTTGGGTCTTTGTTGTAGAGGACCATTCATCAACTTGAGGGCCAAGAAACATGCATTCATGGATAACATGGCATGACCATAATGTCACGTTAGGATGTAATGTTCGCATTCAGCCACCCACAACAAGCATAGCCTGTCACATCATTTTCAATTTTGGAGCTGTCCCTGTCCATCTGATAGTGAAAGAACCACCTAAGCTAAGACACTTCAAAACAGTGTTTTCAATTTCAGGAATCATACCTATGCTGGCCTATGGCCCGACGGCCTGGACCATTCTGTTCCAGCATATCAACAAATAGTATGCCAGAATGTATCATGGTACAGAGAAAAAGGGAAGCGGAGGTAGTGGCGGAGGGGGGGGGGGTTGGGAGGTGTTGGGTTCAGGATTAAGAAATGAAACATCAAAGAAAGGAGCTTACCACTTAGTTCATAGGGCTTACTAGGCACTAAGCCCTGTACCATACATGGACCATTTGAAATTCGAAATTGGACGCTCCGCTTGCCGTTTCATGCCTGACTGGTAAGTATTGACCTGTATGTACCTTCCCAGGCAACATTGATTTCCTTGTCTCAGAGTTTCATACACGCATGTAACCTTGAGCAACAAACATAGAAAATCATGATGAAATTATACCAACCATATGCCATTTGTAAATGCAAACTCTTATTGTTATGGTTTATCCACATGTCACCGGTTTTTAAAATCTCAAGTCTTAGGATTCATAAACTTGTTGACCAGGTTCAATTTCAATCAGTATGTCCTCAACTATATTCTGTCTCTTGTGTTTCATGTTACAAACTTCTTGTGTATTCACAGAGTAAGTTTCTCAAACTCTTTAGAATCTAAATTTCTGATATGACTATTAAATAACAAAGCCTGGCAGGTAAAAGAGTTGCAAGGATTGAGAAACACTTTTTTCGAAGAAAATCAACAGTTGATGGAAAAGGTGACGGGCTTGGAGCAAAAGATTCAAAGCATTGAGGAGAGAGCTCCTTCACATGAAAACATGACTGAGACGATGACAAAGGTTGCTTTTTTATGCCAGCTTTTTAGTATAAACTATTTACTGAGTTTATTAATAAATTACCTTAATTTTGTGGTATTAATATGGTTTGCCATATCCTGAACTATTCCACAACAGTGAGCTATCCCTATTACCCAGGTTCGGTTAAATTTGGACTAGGTTCTGTTCATGGGGTCTCAAGGTGTCATCTGCTGATTTAACAAATTTTCATATATAATTTGAATTATTCTAGATCCAAATAGATCTATAATGGATGATAATTCTTGGAAATATTCCACAGTTTTAAATGTAGTGACTATAAATATGTTTGTCAAAACACTTCTTTTAATCGATGGTCATAATTATGCTTGGGACTCGGATGAAGACTGATGGGGTCTTAGAAGCATCGGAAAGGAAACCCACATATTCTAAGATTTATATGTGGATTTTGCCCTCATAGAGCTAACCGGTGAAAAGAACAGTGTGGCCGACTCAAATATAAGCAGGAGAAGGCTTTTTCTCTAGTTGTTATTATAAGCCATAAATGCATTTACAGGAAAAAGGATGGTTCTGGTAACTTGAGAACAATTCTAAATAAGCATTTGGAAGATGCACTTCTAAGGTGCAATTTGACATGGTATTCTAGCCAAATTGCAGTAAGGACTGGTTTACATGGCTTTCACGCCCTGTTGGACATCTATAGATCAGCGAAGATCCTCATTTTGATGGGTTTAATTTTCAATAAATTTCAGAAGATAAAGGTGCTTGTAGCAATTTGTGTGTGTGTATATAACTGTTTAAAATTGCACCCGAGTAATTTTCATAAATAGGAAGGAAAAGCAAGGGCCTAGAACTGAAAGTCTGCAGGATTTGAGTTTTGTGCATTTGTTTTCACTATGAAACTTATACTGTTGGCCATGTCGCTTCTTTTAGCACTATTAGTATACAGAATATTGTTGCAGCTTCCTGAAGATGATTTCTCTGCACAACAAACAGAAGCATCCAGTGCCCTGTTTGGTGATCAAACATCTGGAAGTACAGAGCTTTCTGAGAAGGTTACAAGTGAAATGCCAGTCTTCAATTCCTTCTTATTCATTTTTATGTATTTATATGGAACATGATTTATGAAGTTCATATTTTATGAAATAAGAGTACTCAACTTCCTAGTGCTACATTCTTCGTTCACATGTTTTGATTGATCATATCGACATGCCAAATTGACTTGGCCAGACTATCACCCTTCATGTATTTAAAATTATCTGATCAGATTGATAGACCAAAAATTCTTTCTTGAGCCTGATTCTCATTAAATGGGATCAAAATTGGAGGAACAACAATACACATTACTTGAATCTTCATGGTCATTGACTTAACCATCCATGTTTTGCAATATACATAATCTTTTTTCCTTTAAAACATTTTATAAGAGTCATCTCAAGGAATAGGACTGGTGTAGCTCCAAGTAGTTTGACAATCTGTTTGATTGGATCTCTAATATTGTTCCTGTTGAATCTGAAACTTTTATTATTGTCATTCAGGTGAATGAACCATACATTGTACCTGAAAAACATGGTGGTCATCCTTCTGGTACTGACCTTAATGGGGTCGAGATGCTGGATAGAGCTTCCTCTCCAAGTCATTATGTATCAGACTTCAGGGAAAAGATAAAGGATTCAGGTGAAACTGTTCATCCCTCCGTCCAACTGCAGGAGAACTTTGGTGCTAATAATGGCATCAATGACTTGGATTCTGAAACTGTTAACCGGCCAGGACCACCACCATCAGATGAGCCAAGAGGAAGTGAACCTGCAACAGTTCCATTTGATGAAATCCAAATTCACAAGGAAGACTTCACTGGAGTTAAGAATAATGAAATAGCAGAGGCAGTTCCTCTCTCAGACGCCCCACTTATTGGAGCCCCTTTCCGGTTGATTTCTTTCATGGCCAAATATGTTAGTGGCGCTGATCTGGTGAAACAGAACAGCTCTAGATCTGGCCACTAATTTGTTTGAGATTGATTTTGTGCAAGAGGGAATCTTCATATGTTATAAGTCACATAATTAATTTTTTTCACTTGTTTTGTCATTTTCATTTCACACACTAGTTTTTCAGAATGAGAAAGATATCCAGCACTTGAACCTGTAAAACATTTGAGGATAAAAGAGCTACTTAAAAAACTTTTTGCCAACATCGGTCTTTTCTGAGGACCTGGTTGAGCCACATGAGTCTTTGTTTCACTTGGATGATGGCTCTGTGATAAGTATCATGTCCACTGATTTGTTTGTTTGTGTAAGCATCTATAGCGGAATTTAGGCAGGAAAATGATGTGGCATAAATATTCAATGCTAGTGTCTCCTTGGTTTGGTTTGCTCTCCCTTCTACTCCAGAGGAATGTTTGATGATATCTTTTTGATGACTGCTTCACATGGACAATTGTTGCTGTCACTAATCATATTGGTTCCAGCACTAGTCAAGTTGTCCTAGGCATCTTTATCTCTTTGTATGATGGTGTTGTGGCTGCAGGTCATATAAAGATAAATGTTTCTCTTGGATGTATGCCTTCCTTGTCACTGTCCTATTTAGTTTGGCACACCAGTCTATGCCTCAAGACAATATTTATTTAACAGAGTAAAAGTAAAATAACTTAATTCTCGAATATTATTAACTTGGTAATACAACATTTTAATATATGTGGCTGTAGTTAAGATTTAATCTCTACCATAGCTTCTATAGGGACACCAGTATCTTTGAGGCTTTACACTGCAAGGTAGCCTGGAAGCATTTATAATTTGGGCTTTTCTTGTGGGAAATAAATTCAGTGTTCTTAAGCCTCATAGAAACTAATAATTTAGAAGCAATGATTTAGACTCTCTTATGATCAGTTATCTCTCTATCAGTTCCAGATTGTGATAAGATAATTATTAGAAGCCATAGTATTTCTGTGTTTTTGCACTGGCTGAACAATTGAGTAAGAGATACAAGAAGACTTCATCAAAAAGTAAAACATTAGGATGTGAAGAGATAAAAAAGGAATGAAATTAAAAACTACGTTTATGTTCCAATTCCTCTAATTCAAATCAGTTTTGTGTTCTCCTCAATACAAAAAATAGGTTCAGGTGTGAGATGAGTCACACCCATTCAACAAGAGGGCCAATGGAGACAAACATAATGTTTTGACAAATCAAAAACCTTCTCATCTCCATAATCTAATCGCTTCTTCATTGGGTAATAAAAATTCTCGATTTGTACTTGAATTCACATGCTTGGCACTAAAAATCTTGGAGCTTCAGAGTTGACTATTCGTATTTGATCTTCCCATGTTGGATCTGAACTCAAAGCACATCCATCATTCATGACAACAAGAACCAACAAGACTGCACTCATAGCACATCTTCAGATAAGGGCTTCATCGAGCTGCTGCTGTCTCCATCACTGGAATCAGCTTTCAGCCACTAAGGCATGCAGAATACCTTTTCTTTTTGCCCAACCCAAGGCATGGACAACAAGTCTCCCTAGCAATGACTAAGATAATGGTGCATGACATGAATGGTGCATAGAATATTGTGATTAAGATAGACTTTGTTGGGAAGGTACATTTCCAACTGTGACTCCCCCCCCACCCCCCAATACTTTTTAACTGGTTCAGCCTAATCTGCTCTTAAATGCACCAAAAGATTCTTCCCTGCATCTAGACAAACTTGTCCTAATCAAATTATAAACCTATGTGACCAAGTGAACACACAATTATGAGCATGGTGCAAGTCCATGGATTCATATAGAGTAACAATGGTCCATGTGGTCCACTTACTTGCATAGGGCTCCTAAATGATAAGATGGAACAGCTTTATGAGAATAGAGTCTTCTGTTATCCCTGTGTGTAGCCGAAGCCGAGGGCTTGTTATCTAGCATGGATCCCATCTTCTTTTCCCTGTTCCCATGCAACACACTGTTTATGTACTCACCTCATAAAGCAGCCCATTTTTCATCAGCATCAGTATTATAAGCATAAAAGCAGCTGTGTGTGTGTGTTTGTGTGTGTGTGTGTGTCCCATTTTTCATCAGCATCAGTATTATAAGCATGTAGGCAGCTCAGAGAGAGAGAGAGAGAGAGAGAGAGAGAGAGAGATGGAGGTGCCTCTGCAGGTTTTGCTTTCTCTGTGTTTGATAGGAGTTTGCAGCTTGGTTGTCTACCTCTACTACATCGCGTGGCTGCGACCCCAAGGCATCCGCAGCAAGCTGAGGCAGCAAGGGATAGCAGGGCCGCCGTCGTTGTTCCTCTATGGAAGCTCGCTGGAAATGAAGAGGCTTCTAATGGCGGAAAGGACTCGAGGAGGCCGAGGAGGAGAGGTAAAGCATGGGTTTACGCAGCATGTGTTCCCTCACTTTGAGCAGTGGAGGAAGGAGTACGGTACGCAGCATCATTCTTTCTCCTTTTTCCCCTTCGTACTTTTGAGTCCTTTTAGTACGTAACCTTCGGACTCTGTAATGATTGATAGCTAAAGAGCGCAAAAACTGAGACATCGGTGGATCTTTTCCTTCACTGTTGTATGCATCACCGAAATTACCGCAGTCGAATCTTAGCGATTCACCTTCTCGCTTAACTCGTTAGATGCAATGATATCGAATCAGACTTCAAGATGATATCAGAACGAAAGATCTTATGCATCGTCCTTCGTCCACACACGAAACAAGCGATAAGAGTTTAGAGCTTTAGTATCACAAAACGTCGGTGAGTTTGTCCTAATTGTGTCCACATAATATGCTGCTTGTCCTAAGTTTGCTGTGGCAATTCTACTTTAATGATCGTATCGTATAATAGGTAGTCAAATCATGTCTCACCTACGGACCTTAAAATTTTAGACGCAAGCGATGATGTCGATCAGAACTCTATGATTGCATCAGAACGAAAGGTCTTATAGATCGATCATATCATCCACGCACGTAAGAGGAGAGGAGCATTAAGAATCTGTAGCTACACAACAGCTTTGCGGTCGACATCTTTTAGCGTTAAGGGGGGTAAGACTTGTCTGTTGTGGCTCGATTCAAGGAATACACGTATAGGTTTAGCTTTGTCGAGGTACCTTAGCACGTCGAGGTGACAAAATACCATCGTGAGGAAACCAAGATGGACACGTATCGATGTTAAACTAGTGTTGTTTGTTCTTTCCTCGTCATATCCCATCTGCAAATATCGATAGAAAAACCAGGACGTATATCGCCATATCTCTATCTCACCGATGGTTTGTGTCTCTTCTTCGTTCCAGAAGACATGGTGTCCCCTTTCTTTTTCGCCTAGCGAAGACACTGTGAAGAGAAACAAAATAGAGACGTGATGGATGGGTTGGTTTGTGGAAAGAGACCGAGGAATATAGCAGGGAGAAGAGGAGGGAGGAGGAGGAGGATGTGGAGTCGTACAAGAAAAAGGATCCTCCTGCTTTCAAGTGCTAGGTAGAGCATGATTTGAGTAGATGAGTGGAGAAGCCGAGTCGACATCCATACCTGTAAAGGTGCAGCACATCGTCGTTGACGTCCCACAAAGGATCTCTCTCCATTTATGTTTATTCTCCTTTGCGTTGATCATCATCGCTTTACCCAACATGATTCGTAGAACATATCTGTAACATACCTGATTGGTGAGACACCGTCAGCTGGTGGCTTTTCGCCTTTGGATTACTGTTCATCAAATCAAAAAGTAGACTGGGTTTTCTAGTGCCGGAACAGTAGTATCTTACATAACCTGACAATCTTCTTCCATCGTCACATAATTATATTGCTGTTGCTGATAAGACATCAGCTTGTTCTTATCAGGTCCAGTGTTTACGTACTCGCTGGGCAACGCAGTAGTGTTGCATGTCAGCCATCCAGATTGGGTGAAGGAGATCAGCCTCTGCTCATCTCTCGACCTGGGGAAGTCTTCTTACTTGAAGAAGAGCCATGAGCCTCTCTTCGGTCAAGGCATCTTGAAATCTAGTGGTAGATCTTGGTCTCACCAGAGAAAGATCTTAGCACCAGAGTTCTTCTCTGACAAGGTTAAGGTACGGAAAGATCACTTCCTCCCTCCCAAACATAACATTCTCATGAAATGGCGTCGGCATGTCATCCGACCAAGTGCAGGGCATGGTGGAGCTGATGGTGGACTCTGCCTGGCCATTGCTCAAGTCATGGGAGGAGAAGGTTGAGCTCAGCGGAGGAACCGCAGCAATCAATGTGGACGAGGATTTGAGGCGCTACTCCGCAGATGTCATCTCAAGAACATGCTTTGGGAGTAATTACAGCAGGGGGAAGGAGATCTTCTTGAAGATTAGGGAGCTGCAGAAGGCTGTTTCGAGTCCTAATCTATTTGCAGAAATCACTGGTTTAAGGTAAATTCTATTGGCCCAATTTTCACTATATAATATATATATATATATATATATATTGAATTTTTCTCTTTTCACCTAATATAAAAATACCTCTTTTTCTTTATTTTCATATGAAACAATCCAATTTCAGTATTTTTTTATATATTGTATTATAGTGTTTTCAACAATATCATCATAATGTAGCATAAAAACATTATAATGTAATATGTGTTTTTGTCTAAGTAGTGTAACGAAGTATAAAAATATTATAAAATAATATTTGTTTTAATAAAAATTATATAAAATATATGTTTTTTTATATCATGTTAGGATATCTACTTATCCTCCTCCTTTTCCCAATGTTTCGTTTCCTTACTCGTGTCTCAACAAGTTATAATTTAATTATGCATTAAGGTGAGTATTGTTTGGTAAAATTATATTTCAAAAGTTCATTTAATATTTTATAATAAATTTACCCTTTTAATTTTTATATTTATTTAATAATGCATACATTTTTTTATTTAAATAAATAAATAATCATATAATCATATAATATAAATTTTAAAAATAAAATAAATAATAAATAATTAAATAGAAATCATAATGGTTTCTTAAGAAATCATTTTTTATAATCTTATAATTTTAGATAAAGTAAAAAAAAAATTATATTAACATCCTACAAAAATAGGTATCAACATTTAAGCATTTATTCTATTGATATTTTTGGTGCTAATCAGGTGATGTAATTTAAATAAAATTTATTATTTATTAAATATTAATTAATATTTAAAATATTCAATAACTTTGATACTAAACTTGTTTATTTGTCGCCGTCGTTCTCACAGATTTCCTACTAAAGGAGGCCGAGAAGTGCACCGGCTGAACAGAGAAATCAGTTCGCTAATCCTGAAGACGGTGAAGGACAGCAATGGCACCGAGCAGTACACTTCGCAGAAGAGCCTACTCCAAGCCATCCTTCGCAGCGCCGACGACGATCTTCCCTCCCCCGCCACCCCCGACAGCTTCGTCGTCGACATCTGCAAGAACGTTTACTTCGCCGGCCACGAGACCACCGCCGTGACGACGTCTTGGTGCCTCATGCTGCTCGCTCTCCACCCACAATGGCAGGCTCGCGCTCGCGCCGAGGCGGCGGCGGTCTGTGGCCACCGGCCACCGGACGCTAACTCCCTCCAAAAGATGAAGACGGTAAGCGAGCAGCGTTAACCCTGGAGACTGACGGCTACAGATCTCTCTTCGATCGTCTCCATGTTAACGTCGTTTTGCTCGGTTGCAGCTGACCATGGTGATCCAGGAGACGTTGAGGCTGTACCCCCCTGGCGCATACGTGGCGAGAGAGACGATGCAGGAGATGGAGTTCGGTGGCGTTCGCATCCCCAAGGGCGTCAGCATCTTCGTGCAGTCGTCGGCGCTGCATCACGACCCCAGCATCTGGGGGCCGGACGTGCTGGAGTTCAACCCTGAGAGATTTGCCCGGGGGGTCCTTGGCGCTTGCCAGCTCCCGCAGACGTACCTCCCCTTCGGCGTCGGGCCGCGGACGTGCCTCGGCCAGCACTTCGCCATGACCGAGCTGAAGGTCCTCCTCTCCCTTATCCTTCTCAGGTTCAGCATCTCCTTGTCGCCAAACTACCGCCACTCCCCTGCACTGAGATTGATCGTAGAGCCTGAACATGGAGTGGAGCTCCTACTGAAGAAGGCAGAAGACCTGGTAACCTCATCAGGTCTCTATCAATGATCGAACTACACTCTGTTCTTCAAGAAAACCATGGTAATACAAGTCTTGGTGAGAATCTACAAGTCACCATAATTAAATCTTCCACAGAATCAGATTGAAATAGTTTACCGTATGCACTAAAGCTCAAGTAAATTCTGATCACAAATAAATGGTTCACAAATCTATACTTTTGTTGGTTTGCTATGATCGAATACAACAATAACAACAACAAACCGCCCCAGACTATTTAGGATCCATCACTTGTGATCGAATAAGACAACTAAATTATCTGCACTTTCAAGAACTTCAGTTATAGAATCAAAACACTCTTTGATTCCACAGAGTAGTATAAGAAAGTTGCAAACCGAATCAGTTTTTTCGGCAACTAAATGCTTAAATCCATCAAGTTTTTCCTGTCATTTCTTGTAGTGATTACAGAGAAGTCGATCAGCAATAGCTGTTGTCTTTAATTTCTCCACTTCTTGTCCAAACCATTTGACAGTAATTGAAAGCTGGGGAAGTTCTATATAATCGGAAACAAAAGACCACTCAAAACCTGGACAATTTAGCTTAAATACGCTGCTACATGCAACAAACTAGAGATTGTGTTGAGACCAAATGTTGGATCTATGATGAGCTTTTGCTGGAGCCTGGTGGCAGAAAGGGCTCCCACCATCCGAACTCGTATTTTGGATATGGTGCCGTCCACTTTTCTGGCTTCTCGAAATTTAGATCGATGGAATTGTAGGCAAGAGCTTCCTCTAGAGTGTCTGCTTCAAAGCTGTCTGCTAAAACTCTGTCCAGTCTCAGCTTCATAAACCTGTGAAGAACCATTCTGAGCAAGTAAGCAACTTCAAGATGGAGCATATTATAGAATGTTGACCGTCTAATTTCTAGATATCTTCTTAAGTTATGTTGTCAAGGCAACTTTAGACAAGATGGATTGGCTTAAGACCTAAAAGATTGATTGACGAGTACCAAGACTGATTTTTTTTTTCTTTCTTTTGTAGTTTAAACTCATTCAACAATTGGCAACCAGGCAAAATTCTCTACATAAATGTTTATTTCAGGCATAATATATATCTTAAAAGGCACAAATAAGTGAAACAGCTGATCAAACACTCCCCCACACATGTTAAATTGAAGAAAGCAGAGTGAAAACTAGCAACACATTCTTGCATCGAAATTGATGATCTATTCACGCTTTCCTCTCAATCACTTTTATCAATCTTCAGAACGTGGTAGCTTGAGGCACCAGTACTACTAGTGTTTTCCTGTAAATTTAACCACTTGAGGTCTATCCCTCTTAAACAAAGTTATTGAGCAATGAGATCGGTCACAGAGAATCTAAATGTAATCCTGATTATTTGATCAAGAGGTCTTTTCTAGGAGCAAACCCAGCTAATTTCCCAGTTAATACAATAATCCGCTCACATTAATGCATGACAAGACAAGACAAGACAAGACAAGAAACCAGAGAGCATAACTGGCTGTCTCATAAGCTTCAGAGCATCAAAGCTGCTAATCTGATAGTCAGATATTATTACAAGTTACAGTAGCTGCCAATTTTCCTAGTTCATCTTGTAGGTTTTCCTTGCTTTGCAACTACGGCACTTAAGCAAGTAAATGAATGCTACCAGAGTTCATGAAAGTTGCAGATAACAAGAAAATTTAAGTATATTACGATGCTTACAGTTCCTAAGTGGCTTCTGTGACAGAAATATTATGTCCTTAGTAGGTGTAAACTATATTTCCTCCCAAATTGAACAAACATTCCTATGAAGGTGAAGCTTTCAAGCTTCCAAAAGATCAAAACAGACTAGAACAACAATCATGAAAAGAAGAACATAATTGAAATGAGCAACGGCTAACAGATAGAAGTAATTTGTGAGGATAATTACGTCATCCAAGGTCCATCTGTGGAGACAAGAGCCACAGCAGGTCTATTTAATCGCTTGGTGATGCCAGGGAACTTGTCTAAGAACTTGGGCTCGATGACAATCCAGAAGTCCTGCTCCCTGTTACGCTCCCCAAAGTTTCGGCGCCGCTCATACAGTAACTCATTGAAGTGTTCCTCCTCGTCGAGCATGAATTTTGCATTGGCCACCACAAAGTCGTACCTCCTTGGTTTTTCCTACAATTTAGAGTTACACATATTACAAAATCCTTGGAGAAAAAAGCAACAATTATTCTCCGTTTACTGAATTCTTGATAAACTCATCCAGAAGGTAGTACATCTCGAGAAGTTGCGCAACTATCCTAATCTAATTCTTCAAGAACTGCCAACTTCAGACAAGGTAACTAATATAGGAAAGGAGACTTCCTATCAAAGGGGAAAGTTGTTGACTTATTTTGCTATCGTACAGAAAAATAAACTAAAATGTGTCATCTTTGTGCATCAAATATTTCAGGAAAGGGATTTCAGCTTTCTTCAAATTAACCTACTAAATTAAACACAAAGGGCATCTCTACCAGGGAAATGCTGATATATCCTAATCTCACCAAATGTGTAGCATTGTCAGTTCTGTGCATCAATCAATCTAGACAAATTCTTTCAGGAACTAAAATCAAGAAAATATAGTTTTTATTAGTGGGGAAATTGAGAAAAAGAAGCAAAACGTATCAACTCTGTGCGTCAACTACTTGATAAAAAGATTTCAGCTTTGTCCAAGAAACTAACTAATTAACCACAAAAAAAAGGATCTTTACAGGGAAACGCTAATCCATCCCAATTTAAATAAAGCTGTAGCACGTTTCGATTGTATGCGTCGATCTACTTAAAAGAAACCAACTTTGGAAGCAGATAACTCTATTTCGATGGGCAGGATACCTCTTGGGCAGGCTCCGATAATCCGATCCGATCGGAGTCCACGGCCACAGCTCCGACGGTAGGGAGGGGGGAAAAGTAGAGCTTTTCTTGGAGGCGGGGAATGCTTCCTCTGCTGCTTCTGGCTTTGAGGTGGGAGGAGTTGGGAGGGAGGGGAAACGAAGGCCTACGGTTGAAGGAGGGCACTTTGGTTTGGTTTGGCGAAAAGCCAGCGGATGGGCCGAGGGTGAGAGTCGCAGGAGCCACCATTGCCCAGCTCGAGGAGGAGAGGAGTGTAAGTGGGAAGAAGGGTGGCCTTATCTCTAATAGTACTTGATTAGATAGACGTTAACTCGGCCTTCCCTTGAGATTTCGATTTCGATTTACTTTATTTTTAATTTTTTTTTAAATATCCATTCAATTAGTATTTGAATGGATATATTTATAAATTTTGAAGGATATTTGATCGTGAATTTTTTTAAAAAAATTTTATGATCGATCGATCCGGAATCGAACTGAAGTCGTCGTCGATTCCAAATTCTAAGAACAAAAATCATCGAATCGTTAACTAAATTCCATATGGATTCTTAATTGATTCGACTTCAATTGAAATCATGATCTCGTCTCGACCGATTTATATGAGTCGCCCTTATCATTCTCGGGATGGTCGTGATTCAAAATTCGATGATTTTGATTTTAATTTATTTAATTTTTTTTTATTTTTTAACAAAATTATCATCTAATTAATATTTTTTTTAAAATTATTTTTTAAAAAATAATTTATGAACTGAAGTCACCGATTCCAAATTCCAAGAACAAAAATCATGGAATCCTTAACTAAATTCGATATTGATTTTTAATTGATTCGACTTCAATTGAAAACGAACATGATATCATCTTGATCGATTTCTATGAGTCGCCCTTATCGTTCTCGGGATGGTCGTGATTCAAAATTCGATGATTTTGATTTTAATTTACTTAATTTTTTATTTTTTAACAAAATTTTCATCCAATTAATAATTTTTTAAAATTATTTTTTAAAAAATAATTTATGAACTGAAGTCACCGATTCCAAATTCCAAGAACAAAAATCATCGAATCATTAACTAAATTCGATATTGATTCTTAATTGATTCGACTTCAATTGCAATCGAACATGAAGTTGATGTGCTTCATCCATCTGAACCCATATAAATTCTTTCAATATACACATTTGCAGAAGAACAAGTGCACAGAGAACCAACCGCCCGCATGAGGAAGGACCATAGGTTGCAACAAAGTTGTGGGCATCGATCGATCGATGTGTATTCTGCCAGCTTTTCGAATGTTGTGCATTGGTTTGTCTAATACGAGAGAAGAGCGTAGCCCAATTTCATATTATGCTATATAGTTAGTTAGTTAGTTAGTTACATTTAGTATTTTAATTTTTATATTTTAAAATTTATATTAATATTCTTATAATTATGAAAGTAAAATATCTAAATTTATTTATGCCAATGATATTAGTTTTATAGATAAAAATATAAAAATAAAATATAAAAATATAAAAATATAAATTTAATATTCGATGACGGACAATATTGGTGGTTGTGGACAATGATGTCGCTGGCGTCGTCGATGCAATTGCCTAGTGATGATGATAAGGTCCACTCTCATTGCGATGCCACCTGCCTCTGTGAGGAGCATGTCGCTGGCTTCATTGCCGCTCACCCCACGCTGCTCTATATTTGCATCGACGCAGATGTAGTTGTTGAGCGACAATTGTATTGGCGTCGACGCATATGGTAGTGGCCGCCTCATTGTTGACATGTTGGGTGGATCCCACTCTCGACCCAAAGCTGGGGTTATCGAAGCTCTTACCGCTCCATCCACTGATACAAATGTCGCTTGGCAACGGGGGTCGAATCCTAACCTCGATACGAAGTTGGGGTTACCGGAGCTTGTGTCATCCACATTTGCATTGATATTAATGCATATGTTGCTCAGCATCAAGTGGAGCGATAGAACTTCGATGACCCAACTTCAAGTCTAGGCTAAGATCTGTCCCCCATCGCCGAGTGACATTTGTATTAACGTTGACGTAGATGCGGGCGACAACGAGGGGAGCAGGGGGAGCAATAAGAGCTCTAACGACCCCAGCTTCGAGTGGAGAATGGGATCTGCCCAATAGATCAGTGGCGAGGCACTCACAACCATTTGCATCGATGCTGATGTAGTTGCCTGGTAGTCATCTCGTCGCTGACCTCTTGGGCGAATCCCAATCTCGATCGAGTCCGGGGTCATCGAAACTCCTACTGCTCCTCCCATTGTCACCTGTATCTACATTGACACTGATGCAAATGTCGCTCGGCAGTGGGGGCTGCATCCCGACCTCGACATGAGGCTACGTATCTACGTATCTGGAGCTCCTGTCGCCTACATTTATGTTCACACTGATGCAAATATTGCTCAACATCAAGAGAGTGACAGGAGTTTTTGTGACCCTAGCTTCAGGTCAAGGATAGAATCTGCCCCTCATTGTCGAGCAACATCTGCATCAGCATCGACGTAGATACGAGCGACAATGGTGGGAGTGGTAGGAGCTCCGATGACCCCAGCTTTGGGTCGAGGCTAGGATTTACCTAACGGGTCAGCGACGAGGTGGCCACCACCATCTATGTCGACTCCAACACAATTATCGCCCGTAACTACGTAAATGTCAACATAAATATAGATCGATCTAGGATGACCAATGATGAGGTCGATGGCATGCTCCTCATGGAGGTGAATGATGTTGTGATGAAAGCATACTTTATCATAGATATAGAGCAATATGGGGTGAGCAACGATGAGGTCGATGACGTACACCTCATAGAAGCAAATGACATTTTGATGAGAGCAAATCTTATCGTCATCGGAGGTAGCCATACAATAATGTCGGCATCAACACTAGCGATGCTATCGTCCACCACTATCGACATCGTTTGCCATCGATCGTTAAAATTATCTTTGTCATTTATTTTCATATTTTCGTCAGTAAAACTGATATCATTAGGGTAAATAGACTTATATGTTTCACTTTCATAACTATAAAAATGTCAATATAATTTTTTAAAACATAAGGATAAAAATACTAAAGGTAGCGTATATGTAATTAATCTAAAGAGCACCAACGAATATTGTGATTGATATTTAGTAAGTTGAATTGATTTTATTTTATAAAAAGAAATTATCAATCTCAACAAAAATTCATTTCGGAGTTCGATTAAATAAAAATACAACCTTGTTGATATTTTATTTTGCTAAAAAATCAATGGATTTGACTGTCCATAATTTTGGAGTGAGAACCATGATCCCTCAAGTTTAGAGAGCAAAGTTGATGCCAACTTCTTTATCACAAATACTTTTTCTATTATCCTGCAAATAATATAAGATACTTTATAGGAGCATTTGAGCTTTTATGTTATGGGGTATCCGATCCAGTTTGCCGGTGGGTTCGGAATATTGCTTTACGATTCAAAAATATTTAGAATCTTAGTGATGATGAAACGCATGATAGATTTTTTATAATAGGATTATGATTCACAAATACTTTCTTAGTTGTTAAGATAAGTATACAATCAAGAAATCGCGAGTCCTAAAGATATATACTTATGAGAGATTGATATTATCTTTGATAAAATATAAATAGATCGATGGACGATTTTTCTTATGCCCTTCATTTTTTTATTTAGTATAATTATTTTTCTCTAATATCCTAAATGCTCCTCGTTAAATTCATCGTTATATTGCTTTTAACTAATTATCTCCGTTATACCTCTCATCGACATATATCATTTTAATTTTATGATCATTCATGTTTTTATCATCGAAAATAAAAAAGAAAAAGAATATGATTACGACGAAACTGATGAGAAACCTCAACTATGACAAACCTCACATAGGTGACGAGAAAAAAATAAATAAAAATTTACGATAAAATGAATACAATCATGATGGGTATAGGCGATAGATAATAATAAGAGATATTTGGGGTATTAAAAGAAATATCAAATGAAAGAAAATAAAAAAGAGGTTTTTCTAAAAAACTCATATATATATATATATATGTAATTTTACTCTTTAATATAAAAAGACTTAAGTTGGAAATAAATCGATTTAACTTAAGCTTTAATAAGATCATTTAAACGTTGACGTTGACATGAGTCACTTTGTTGACCGTGGATCGAGCTTTCCTTTCTTCTGCTATCTAAGCAAAGCGCTTGACACAATAAGTCAAAGTCGAACCGAATAACTGGTCAATGTCCATCTCCATGAACCTTCTTGCCCCACAACCCCACCTTCACAGTAAGATGCTTGGGGGCCACCTAATTGGGTGACAGGAACTATTCGTGGGTGAGGCGATGGCGTACCCTAATGTCGCCACGGCAATTCCGTGTGCCGAACCAACGGTTCGGATCGTGGGGTTCGCGAGGGCTCGCCGTTAAATCCTGTGCGTTGCTTCCTTTCCCCCCCCCCCCCACCTCTTCACTGTGAGCTCCGTTTCGTACGGCTTTACTGAGGATCGGCGCAGGGGGAGGCGGAGGAGGTGGAGGGAGGGAAACGCGGCGGCGTCGATGGAGGCGTCGGAGGGCGGCGGACTCGAAGCGGACCTGGAGCGGAGGGTCATGGTGGCGGTGAAGGCGGCGGAGGAACGGGGCGACCCGCCGCTGCTGCGGGCGGTCGAGGCGGCGCGGTGCGTCCAGGAGCGGGGCCTAGGGCTTCCCAACCCCGAGCTGGGTCGCGTCCTTGTCTCCAATCTCTGTTTCGCAAACAACAACCCGTCCCTGTGGAAGCTGCTCGACCAGACCATGGCTTCCTGCGTCGTCTCTCCCATCCACGCCCTCGCCCTCCTCACCCCCAGGCAGGGATGCGACCCTGACGATCTCCTTGATCGTTTTTTGTCCTTGAATTCTTTACCTTTCTTTCGTGCATCATTTCCCTCACATTTGTTGAATCTTGATGATATTTCTCTCATGTCTCTCGTTTCTCGATGAGTTCAGGGTGACCCCTCATCGACGGACGCAGCCGGAGGCCTACCGGCTCTACCTGGTCCTTTTGAGCCGGTACGCCCTCTCATCGCTCTCGGTTGAGGCTGGATCTTGCAGAGACAAGTAAGTTCCCAGCTTCTTTAAGGCTAGGTTTTTGTGGTTCAGAATTCTTTGTCTACATTTCATATCTTAAAAGAACCAATCTCATTGATTCTGTGAAGTTTGAACTCGTCATGTCGATGTTGGAGAAATGGCATCATGAGCCATCGAAGGTTTGGTAAGCTATCTTCGAGGTCACGGAAAACAAACTTGTTAGCTAACAAGAACTTTTTCACTTTAGATTTATATGTGATAGACAAAACTTAAAGGGGCAAGTTCTTGATAGGGTCTTTCTATTATTAGCAGCTGCCCAATAATTCTTCCCTGTTCCATTTCTCAGATGGATTTGTTTGAAGATGCAAAGTTTTACTTGGCAATAGTTTGGTGATTGTAGTAAAGAATGCTTTTGATTTATTAGAGAATAGAAGATAGTTCGAGACGAAGTTTAGTTAGCTGATAATAATGGATGGTTTAGTGGCATAAAGAGAAAATCTGTGTGTCAGAATTGGTTCAGACATACACATTATTCATAACTACCAGTAGCCATCCGATTAGCATTCTGAGGGAGAGGATTCGCACAACCAACTGAAAATCTTTCAGTAGGCCCATTTGCAATCTGGTAGGACATATTCCTATAATGTGGACAAGCATAATCCTGTCATGGTATGTGGTCCCTTTTGGGTTTCAGTTTCATCTCCTTAATTGAAGGCCGTTGCCATTGAGGGGCCGAGCAGCAAGAGGTCTGGTAGAGAAGAGCTTCTTTGGTATACTGGACATTGACCTCTCCAGTATGGACGAGACACTAGGTGCCATGCTGTGAAAGAAGATGACAATTTGCAATTATGAGAACAAAGTTCTCCTTTGGCTTTCGTTCACCTAAAATGCCGTTTTGAGGGCTGAGCAGCAAGAGGTCTGGTAGAGAAGAGCTTCTTTAGTATATTGGACATTGAGCTCTCCAGTATGGACGAGACACTAGGTGCCATGCTGCGAAAGAAGATGACAATTTGCAATTATGAGAACAAAGTTCTCCTTTGGCTTTTGTTCACCTAAAATGCCGTTTTGAAGTAGGAAGTTTTGCTGATGTGGCATCCCACAGGTGTAGATATTAAATTAAATGACATGTTAGTTTGAGGTTTTCTTCCCCGATAAGTATAAGCTCAGACAAAATAAAAGACAATGGAGTGAATTTGTCTTAAGCTGCTCAGATAAGGTGGATATGTCTTCTTCCATCATACTTGGTCCTAAATATTCACTGTGGCTTAACCAATGTAATCAGTGCAAATAACTGTATTGAATAAAAGTTTGGAAGCAAAGAACTTATCACATCAAATATTTCGCAAAAACAGACTGTATGCAGTTATGGGCTCCTTATTTGTTTTCTATTACATTTTATCATCAGGAATGACAGCTGGGTAATACTAACTCCTTTTATTTAATTTAATATTATGGATTAATTCACAAAAATTCATCACTCTTTAATTCAGATATCTCCTAGTAAAAAGTGCAGACCGTATTACCTGTCTACTGGCCAAGGCACCTGAACCATTGCTTGTGATCGGGCATTTCTTAAGATGATGAACTCTGCTTGGCCTCATCCTTGCATGAGTTTCTAAGAACAAAGAAATTGCAAATGTTAAAGTGTAGGGATAGGTCCTTTAAATTTGCAAAATTATATAAATGTTCAATCGTGTTGACCTTAATATCATTTAAACTTAACTTAGATCTCTATTTCATCATTGTATGCAGTACTGAGTAATATTGTTGATAAGATGTGCTACTTGTTGTTGTTGTGATAATAGTGTTATAACATTTTTATATTCTAAAAGGAATGACACAGATGGATAGGCTCTTTGGTGCTTTAGCATTCTATTCTTCCAAATTTGTGCAAAGTAAAGAGGCTGATAAATGAAAAAGAAAGCATACTGGGCTTTTTCAATTTTCCAATTTGGGTTATTTTTGGTCCATGTGCTGAACCCTATGTGCAGGCTCTCTAGCACTATGTCTAGGTTCTCAAGCACTTGGATAAGCTAGTCAAAAGAGAGGACTTTTCCTGCTTGGTAAGTTTGTGTGTTTGTTGATTTCTAAATATAAGTCCCAGGCATGGACAAACAGGAATGGGTAACTGCTTGATCACTGCATATGTTATCTGGAGATGCAGTATCACTCAGCATCTGTTATTGCATGGATTTACATTCATGTCAAAGTTCTACATATTGGAACATGATGTGCTGCTTTTTGGTTACGGCCTTGCCGACACAGTTGGAAGTCCTCTGTGATTTTCTCTTAAGAGGAGGATAAGTTTCTATTAGTGGCATTTGAAGTTAATTTGCAAGATGCAAACATGAAAGATATATCTTTTCATACCTTCAAGTTCTACAATGCCTGATTCAAAACTTGTGCGCGTGTGTAGACAAATAGATGAATATTTTCTTAATTTTTTCTGCTGAGTTCACAGAAAAGATCAGAAGCCTTTAGCATATCAGAGGAACCAAGTTGCAGCAGACGTCTTTCAGGACTTTTATCATAATATTCACAAAACTTCTGTAGCTCATTCTATCATAGGCTAAACTAGATGATATCTGATTCTTATTGCAAGTTCCTAACTCTGGAACATGATTAGAATTTTTCTGTTATTTTGAGCTGGATTTTCTGAGTTATCATGGATTTTGTACTTTGTTCTAGAAAGTTGACTATGTAAGCTAGCTTCCTGAGGGTTGATTGCATCAGCGCATGCTCCCAATCAGCTCTGGGGGAATATTTTCCACTTAGCGCTCTTGAAAGAGTCATAAGTAGCTTCTCTTGGGTATTTAACCCTGGCTTGGTCTTATATATGAAAGAAAGTCAAGCGGGGTAAGAAATGTTTGTCGCTATGCCTAACAACACATGCCTAGTATTTTTCTGGACCAAGAGTCATACAGACAATTCTCTCAATCCTGCCACTGAGATCTGAAGAAGAGACAGATAGATGAGAAGGATAATGGAGAATAAAAAAAAAGGATGTTTTGTTGCTGTAATAGCACTTCTGTGCTTCTCGTTTGCACTACTTGCTTATTTCCTCTTTATGTTGCTATGCTTGTATTTCTTGTATTCATCCTGGATCGTAAACGGGGGCTTGGTACATGCTAATGTGGGGTTTGGGGACGGTTAATAGATATAGTCTCACTTCTGTGCTTCTCGTTTGCACTACTTGCTTATTTCCTCTTTATGTTGCTATGCTTGTATTTCTTGTATTCATCCTGGATCGTAAACGGGGGCTTGGTACATGCTAATGTGGGGTTTGGGGACGGTTAATAGATATAGTCTCACCCTTATAAGTAGAGGAGCTGTTTCCATAATTTCAAATGGCCTCTATATTTGCAATCTATCTGTCCTAAAATAAAATATAAGGTCTTTATTCTTCAGTTGTTTCCTTGTCTTGTCTGGAATTTATGTGAGTCCCTAAAATTTTCTTTTGAATTGGATAAATGTGCCTTTTGGGCATGTTTAAAGTCTAACTCTCGAGTGCAAAGTGAAATTTGTAGCCTTCTATTGACCCTTTGCAATATTATCCATGTTGCAGGATTGCAAAATCAGTTGATGATGCCCTACAACTTTCAGATACATATGGGGTTAAAAAAATGGATTTTGGTCATGCAGTTGTTTTGTTTATTATGACTGTTATCACAATCTTGATTGATTGTACAATTGAAGATTATGGCTTGCGATTGGTATCCACAGACAAACATGGCAGTGTATGTGCTAATGGTGGAAAACAAGTAATGGAGTTAGATGTTCAAGGGAATTCATTTGACAAGAGAAATGAGCATCGTGAACATCTATGTAGAACAAATGCTTTATTGGCTATTGAGGTGGCTGAAAAAATTTCTTCAAATAAAAAGACAAAAGCTTTTCTTCATCTCATCCATATCAATATGTATGTATCATCATGACTTTAATGTTTCAATTCTCTTTTTATATTGTTTCATGTAGGATTATTCTTAAAGAACATACAAAATAGTAAAATCAAAGGGCTTGTCTCATTTATTTTGGAATAGGATCTCTAACGGGCCACACAAGATCAATTGCCACCATGGGTGAATCTTATAATGTCCATTGATAATTTTGGTATTCCATGAGATTTTTTTTTTGATAAAAAGCTTTTAAGTTTGTTGTGTGAACCTTCTTTTTCATCTTTATTATGTTACAAAAAATTTGTAGCTTAAATGCATCCCATTTGTGATGTTGATATTGGATAGATAGAAGGATATAGTGGCCTGAAATAACTTTCATTATATCAAGTTTTTTTGTTAGTAGATTTCTATGTATCATGAAACCATCGATTAAAAGGGCTAGGTCACTTATTTTTATTCATTGGAGCAATTATGGTGATTCCTCCTTGAATTGACTTGTTTAATTGGAAGTCATAGGATACCTGGTTATAGGCCGTAAAATAGATATGGAAAATATAATGGCAAACTATAGTCAATTCGAGCAGTTCATCTATCCTCAGAAGGGAACCTTTATTAGCTGTAATTTTGGCTTTGAAGCGTGCCTTTTCTCTTAATAGATTCCCTAATGCTGGTCTTACTAAGAGTGAATTCCCCTCCAGTGGTTGCATATAACACCAACAGCTAGTACATGAATTCACTTGCTTGCTTGGCATGATTTCTCGTGATTGCTCATATTGGTTTCGTCAACCTTTATCCTCTTCCTTGTCTGCTTTGTTATTGTAATTCCCCTTGAGAAGACAGAACTAGATTATGACAGATATTTATTGAATGATGATGTATATGCAGTGACTACTGGATTTCTACCTGAGTTACCATCTATTGACATGAGTCCTATTTATCTCCTTTTCCTGCTAGCTAGTTCCATTCCCTGAACACCTTGTTAAGATCCTTGTCCTGTACTGAGGCATTAATCAATCTTCTCGATTCGTATTGGAGCTTCTCTTTTTGTGAAGATAGCCTATAGACAACTAGCAGAGTGGTGATGCATGTTACTTACAGATATCTACTGAAAGATAACTCTGACAGTACCTGATAATTGTCATAGAAGCTTCTAAATTGGAGACCTGATTTTAAACTAGCATTTTGTTTTCAATGAGATTATTTCCAAACTATGTCGTGGTAATATCCTGACTGCTGATAAAGATTTTATTCTAAGCACAGGCCTGAGAAGTTCAATGGTCTTCTTCAGAGACTGCAAACTGTTGAATCCAATATATTGACATCAGAGAGTTTCTTATCACTCAGTCCTATTTTGAATAAATTGTTCATGAATATAAAGAAGGCAACGAATACAGAACTCCTTTTGAATAAGCATCAGCTTCTTGGAGCTCTAGCTGATGCTGGGCCATGTAGCTTGAATTCATGTAACAGTTCTGGGGCTGGAAGGGATGCTTGTTGGATTCCTATTGATATTCTGATGGAGAACGCAATGGATGGGAAGCATCTGTATGCCATATCTGCTGTTGAGGTTCTTACAGGTGCCAGTTTTCTTTCTTGAACCGTTGTGTTGGTTTGCTCTTTTTATTGGTTTAATTGAGTGTCCTTTTCCAAATATGCATATCTGTTCTGTCACAAGGACTTTCACTTATCATCTGTTCTTTAAACAGAATTGACCAAGACACTCAAAGTAATTAACCAGGCAAGCTGGCAGGAGACTTTTCAAGCTCTTTGGGTTTCAGCTCTCCGACTTGTGCAGCGAGTTGTGAAAATTCTGTGCCTGTGCCTACAACTTTTATCTGTTACAGAAATTTATGTATTATACTCATGATTCTAATATTAGTTATTCTACTTGTGCACAACTAGGATCGTGAGCCTCTGGAAGGACCAATACCTCATCTTGATGCAAGATTGTGCATGCTACTTTCAATTGTCCCTTTGGCAATCGTTGCTGTCGTGAAGGAAGAGCTTGATATACGTTATTCTGTCAACAATGGCTTTTTGAGAAGCAATTCACATGAAAATGAAGGGAATAAGTTTTCTTCTAGAAGGCATGGATTGATATCTTCCCTTAAGATGCTAGGACAATTTTCAGCACTTCTCTTACCTCCTCCATCAGTTGTCAATGCAGCAAACAATGCTGCTACAAAAGCAGCAGTCTTTGTTTCAAATTACAAGGCTGGGAATAACAATCTAAATGTCGTTGGGCATAATGATTCTTCTATAAAAGCAGGTTTGTTTGTCTTGATAATTTTCAGATTATCTTAATCTCAGTGATAAATGTAATACTCAGTTTTGATTACAGACTCTCTCTCTATCTTATGGCTTTTAATTTATCATTATAGGAGTCATGGTACTTTCAACTTAAAACTAAAATCTATAAGCTAATGAGAAAGAACTAAACTAATCAGTTACTTATTTCATGGAAGGATCAAATAAACTCAACAGTTTCGGTCAACAAGTCCTAAGGAATCTAATGGCTTAAGTCTGACTGGATATCATAAGAAAAAAAAAAGAGACATTAAATTGAAAATTACTTGCGATTTAGGTTTGTGGAAGACCTAGTCGATTAAATCAAACCAATAATTTTTAATTAGTTTTGGGTTTGGCTTAACTTTATAAACCGAGCAAATAGAGCTTTAGGAATTAGTACTAGGTTAGGTGTAGGTCAACTTTAAATCAAGATTTGACATACCGCGGTGTATCGCCCGATACGGGTGGTATATATTAGTCTGATAGGGGATCAATATGGGTGGTACATAATAGTTTGTTGGTATATCCCATCGTACAATATGTTGGTATGTCGATACATACTGTACCAACGACCGATCGGTACATCGGTATGGATCGATAAGGCAAACCAAGCTTTAAACAAAAATTTTGCGAAACTTTCACAATTTGTAAATTTTGCGAAACTTTTTTCATCATCCAACATAAATTAGTCTCAATAACACCGGGTAAAAGTGGACTCAAATTATGGCTTACAGCACTTGTAGGTTTTAATAAGGCTCACCCAAATCCAAAATAAAGTTGAGATCATCAATTTAGATCCAGTTAAATTAATCGACTTGCTTATCACACAACTAACCTAAGCTCAAACTAGACCAGATTTTGTCAAATCAAGCACTTGGTTTATCAGATTGTTACTGGTATTATTGTTGTTCTTTTATGTATTGCTTTATTCTTTCTTCCCCTTCCTTGACGTCAAGTCACCCAACAGCCGACCTGAAGCTGTGAGTTTCTTCTTTCTAATGTATTTTTTTTCTCTGCACATGTAGTTGGGAATATGCTGCATCTAATAGTTGAAGCCTGTATTGCAAGAAATTTGATTGATACATCTGCTTACTTTTGGCCTGGTTATGTGGGTCCATCTGCTTTGTCAAGGGATTCAACTTCAGTTCAAGATTCTCCTTGGTCAACCTTCCTTGAGGGGGCTCCACTAAATGGTTCTTTGAAAAACTCCCTTATGGTGACTCCTGCATCTAGGTAATCTAAATCCTTTTAGAATAACTTGTTAAGTGATAAAGTTACTGGCTGCATTTCTTGGTTACAGGCATGTCCTAGCTGTAACAGTAGTCCATGTTTCTCTATAGACTATAAATATGAATTGATATGACTGTGTATGAAATGTCCTTGCATCATATTTGGCCCTTGTTAGCATTGGTTTCTGCATCAAATTGAAAACAAGCAACAGAAATTGAGAAGGCCTTTAGCTGAAAATATTGATAACTTAGTAATTGTTACCTTAACTGGAAGAAAGAAACATAACCTCTTCTGATGGTGTTACCTTCTCTATTCGAGGAAAATATATAGTACACAAATAACTTGTAAAACTATGCATCTACTTCAAGAACAATTTTCTCCAAATGCAGCAAGCTTGTCCATGATGTCAACCACCTGAGCACAACAGTTGAAGACGAATGACAAATTAATCTTGTCGTAGTTGTTCTGATTTTTGTCACTTACCAACTTTCAATAATAGAAAAAGTAAGGCCATCGTCCTGCTAGCTGGATGGTTGTGCATCCAGGACGTCTTCCGGTAGGGCGGGTTTTGAATCCCGAGTTGCACCTGTATGTAGTGTAATGCCTAATGCATCTTGTAATAACTATATATTAGCGAAAAGAAAACAAGGGAACAAGTACAGAAAATTTGATAAATAGGTAACACCTTTGACAAGGGACATCCTTTTTGTTGTGCCGCTCCTGAGTTATAAAATATTAAAAAAAGACAAAGTACGCTGAGTGGTGCCATTTGGTCCATTGTGGATGCTTGGTTGGACTGGTAAATACTGATTGGCCATACTGGTCAATTTGTGCAGGTTCAGTCAGTATTTTAAATATTGATTTTCACAGAGAGAATATTTTTTAAGCATGATGTATATTTAATATTCGTACTCCAAACTAGCGTTCATTATATTTGATGGCATTGGTTTTGTTTCAGCTCTTTAGCCTGATTGAGTGATAGTATCATGACACTGTTTATGTATACATAAACAGTTACATTTATATTCATTATATTCATGATCTTACTCTGCTGCTCTTTAGTTTAGTAGAATTGGAGAAGATGTACCACATTGCAGTCAATGGATCAGAAGAAGAAAAATTAGCAGCTGCAAAGATACTCTGTGGTGCATCCCTTGTCCGTGGCTGGAATGTCCAGGTAAAGAACTTGTTTTCTTCTCTATTAATTTAATGTCCTGATTCAACCCAATAACTGTATAGGAAAAAAAACTCTGTAATTTTCTTTTCACCTTTTCTTTTAGTTAAGGGTATAGTTCAGTTATCTATACGATCCCAATGTTTCAAGTGGGTTATCCTTTTACAGATTAATTTCCACTTCAGGAACTTTGTATTTGTCTTCACTCTTAATTTTCTCTTTACTGGTCCAGGAACATGTTGTGCACATTGTGGTGAAATTGCTATCTCCACCTATACCTCCTGATTCTTCAGCATCTGGAGTTGGGAATTATTTAATTGGCCACATGTCTGTGCTCAGTGCTATTTTATTTGGAGTTTCTTGTGTGGACATTGTTCATATTCTTTCTTTATATGGGATGGTAAGCAAAACTTTTTTGGGTGAAATACATTTCTCCACAGTCGCAAATTTGCTGATTTGTAATTCATTTTTGTTCTGAATATCATTAATAATGTATACGAAGATATGTCTATGATTGCTGATTTTGGTTTGTATATAGTTGATGGTTTAATCAAATCCTCTATTGTTCCTTCTGTTCCTCCATAAAGTGATAGGATTTTCACCTTTTATCAAGCACAATTTTCTTTTAAGGGAAGAAGGGCATATCTGAAAATGAATGGAAGGGGTATAGAGGGAGGAGAAAGAGAGATTAGAGAGGAAGAGAGAAAAACTAGTTAAAAAGAACAGAGATGTTGGAGAGGAACTATAGAGGGACTATTGATAACTCCTGTATTAATGCATAATATGTTTGATTATTTACATCACATTCATTTTCTAACCAACAAAAGGATTTGCAAATCTACATTTGCCTGTACCTAAATATACCTCTCTTAAATTTTCTTCTCATCACTGATTCAAGATAATGGTATCTTCAGGTTCCAGAAGTTGCGGCAGCTTTAATGCCACTTTGTGAGGCTTTTGGTTCACTGACACCTCTTTCCAGTCATAGATCAAGCACATCTGAGGAACCCTCTGTTTACACAGTCTTCTCGTGTGCATTCCTGTTTCTCATTCGATTGTGGAAGTTCTATAAGCCCCCTCAGGAACACTGTATAGCAGGCCGTGGAGGCTCCATGAGGATGGAACTAACGCTAGACTATCTTTTATTGATGCGCAACAGTCGTATTACTTTGCAAAACTCTTCTCCTGTCGACAGAACTGTTAATAACATGGACCCATTTTATTCATCACCAAGTCAACCAGTTTACATTGACTCATTTCCAAAACTTCGGGCTTGGTATTTTCAGAATCAAGCATGTATAGCCTCCACTCTTTCTGGTCTGTGTAGTAAAAATCCTGTGCATCAAGTTGCCAATAAGATTTTGAGTATGATCTGTCGAAAAATGTCGATAACTGGACCTGTTTCTGGTAATCCCTCATCAAATTCTAGTAGTAGCATAAGTGGATCACCTGTAAGTACGAGTGACGATTCTTTCCAAAGGCCAATGCTTCCTGCATGGGAGATTCTAGAAGCAGTTCCCTTTGTTCTTGAAGCTATTTTGACTGCATGTGCTCACGGGAGGCTTTCATCCCGAGAATTGACGACAGGTTTGATGCACGTATTTGTTGATTGTTCTTCTTGCTTCTTGTTTGTATTTCCTATGTTTATTCGTGTTCTAATACACCTAGCCTTTTTTTCTTTTTGATCTACCACTTTCCAGTATGTTTAGTTGTAGAAATCTTAGGTTAAGTGGTAAAAACTCCCGTCTACCATGTAATAACAAATAAGGTGTCCTATAATTTGGTTTTTACAACCAATAAATTATTATTACAGAAGGATGATGAAGAGATATTTTCATAATAACATTTCATCAATTGAGCACAAATTAGAATGTTTTTATCTTGCATTAAAGTGTCTATGTTTGTCTCAAAATGCTGTTCTCTTTATTTAGGATGTAGGCAGCAACATGGTATGTACTATTTTGTGCTGTTCCTGTCCGCTGGTATTGTCATGAATATGTGGCATGGTGAAGACTTGTCCAATCCTTTAGCTCAGAGCTCATGTCGATGTTAGGACTTTTTTATTTTATGAGCTTTTGAGTAATATTTATTAAGTCTATTTAATTCAATTTGAGTCGGATAGAGGTTTATTTAATATTTAATTATTATTAAGAGTCCAAGTCCTGGTGGATTCTAGGTGGAACTTTATAAATAGTGATGTAATCCTTTCTAATCAATCAATGAAATATTATTCCAGTTTGTTATGATAAACTCTAGGAGGTCGATCTCCTCGAAACGATCAAGGATAATGAGGCCGATCCCCTCGAAGCGATCATTCCCTTTTCTTCCATCTCTTTCATTTCTTTTACGATAAGACTTTAGGTCTTATCATTTGGTATATGTTCTGATATAAATAACTTTTGAGTGAATTGTTGAGAGAGTTAAATAGAGACTCCATTTGTATATGTGTGTAAATGATCAGTGAAATGTTCCAGTGTTTGACATAGAACGAACATTTGAACTTAATAAACTTGAGCTATGATAATAGGAGGGAAAATTAGTAATTATCAAAAAGGTGCTGATGTTTGGAGCTAATACGTGAGAAAAGGATTAACCATTGGGTTCTCATTATAAAACCTCTTTCTGTAAGTGGGCATGATTGATTAGTGATGATTTATGATCAAAACATTTGAACTTAAGAAACTGGAGCTATGATAATAGGAAGGAAAATTAGTAATTATCAAAAAAGTGCTGATGTTTGGAGCTAATATGTGAGAAAGGATTGACCAGTGGGTTCTCATTATAAAACCTCTTTCTATAAGTGGACATGATTGATTAGTGATGATTTATGATCAAAATAGGGTAAAACTGAAAAAACTAAAAATGTTTTGATGGGCCAAGCCAACTAAACTATCCAAAATGAAACAAAATCAAATTTGAAATTTAAGAACTATCTAATTGGTCTCAATATAGGTTTGAATGATATTCATAGAAGTCTTAAAAAGTTATAACTATGGTAGGAGGGGCAAACACATGTTCAACTTCATCAAATCATTTTGATTTTCCCAGCAACAGTTCCATGATAATGAAGGTTCTTCCAAAGTTCATTATCCAATACACTTTGTAAATCTTCTTTTTCATGAAGATCTTGAGAATTATATCGACCATTGACCAATATCTTGGACAGAATGATAGCCCAAATTTGATATCGCATTCTAGTCAATTGTTCAACAATCAAGGTAATCTAAGGAAATTAAATATTAGTAAAGAACAAACAGAGTAATGAATACATATCACACTTACTATCTGTTATACATGGTAAAAGAGTGTCCTTTGTATAATTAGAATAAGGAGAAAAGAAGCAAGTGAAAGGAAAGTGAAATAGCATACGAAAATTAGAGTGATGATTCTACACAACATTTCCAATTTTGGTTATTGGACCTGTGCTGGTCCATGGCTGGATCGGTATGGGTCCTGTCAGTTCTGACGTACCATGGAGCGTACCATGGTACTTCTAGGGGAGGAAAGGTAGGGGAAAAGAAGGAAGAAGGAAGAAGAGGAGGTGATGCTGGAGTATACTGGAGTAGGTGGCGAGCATAGGAACGACAGTTGAAGTCGAGAAGTCACATAACTTTCAAGCAAAGCCTAGGGTTAAAAGAAGAAAAAAAATTAGAAATATATTTTGAGCCAGACGGATCACCCAGATTGGGCTGGTCCATGTACTGATTGGTGATAGAGCCTGTAAAAACTGGTTGAATCATACTGAACTGGTCAATTATGCAATTTGTGGTTCTACACCACATATTATAAAAACTTATTCACTCCATGTACATGGGAAAAAGGGTGGAAAAGAAGATTGGAGTACCTTTGGACATAGAAAAGGAGAAGAAAATAAGGAGTTGAAGTCAAAGGGGAAAAGAAAACAAAAAACAGAGAAAAGGATAGCTACTATCTATATGTTTATAATTTATTATTGCTGATAATCTTCTAATTACCACAGTGTTGATTCATCCTTGTCTTCCTGCCTCATGCTTCTCACTTGATCGATAAAAAAAAACTGTGGTTCGATGAACATAGGTGAGCAGTGAAAAGGCAACATTTATTGATAAATCTGATCCTGTGTGCAGGGCTCCTGCTATGGTGAGGTGTGGGAAGTCAATTTACACATCCTTAACCAAAATTTAACCGTGATTACTCAAGTCGTAGAGTAGCAATTTTTACATGGTGTGAAGGCTTGCCAAAATAGTATTTATTATTAATTACCTATAGTCATGTTATATTGAAGAACCTCCTCCATGTTTTTGTCTAAAAGTCTAGATTAAACAAATCACCTTGGGATAGCTTGGTTGCCTAGTTAGCCAACCTGGTGCCAAATGCTGGCCAAAGTTGGCCCTGTTATATGATACAAGGGTTAAACATAAGTTCAAGACTCTTAACTGCTTTAAGCATCACTCAAGAATTCTACTGTCCTCTGTGAAGAAAACAGAACCACAGGGTCTCAATACATAGGGGTTATCATGCTGAGGTTGAGCCCACATATAATAGAAGACACTTGGTGTTGTCCAGATTATGCATGGAGCAGTCTAGAGGATGCTTGAAGGGCTTTATTTTAAAGCGCAAATTCACTCCAAGCACAATTACAGATTTGGTCATGTCATTGATGTTAGTCCAGGTTCCATTTCAAGTCAATTACTAGGCTAGTTGTTGAGTCTAATTTAGTTGGGTGATAGCAGTAAATAGATTTAGTTCAGCTGTTTTGTTATTCTGTTTGATTTAAAATTCAGATACATTTAATATGATTGTTGATTTTCTTTTGGTGGATATTCTTTCTGTAGTGCTAGTCATGGAAGGTTTTAAGTTGGGGTCTATTCCATAAAAGGAGCATGCACTCCTTAGATGTTAATGTTTTGAGTTATTGAAAAAGTCATGTGAAAAAAATTGGCCATCAACCCTTATTTTCTTTTTCCATGTTCCATTGGTTCTTTTTTTCTTCCGTCTTGAATCCTTTATTCTCTATTTTATTTATCACACACTAAATGGCTTTAGTTTCTCTATTTCTAGTGCTCATGTCAAAGGAATTACATTACTTCATTGTTAAAGTTGATAATTTGTAAGAGCAAGCAGCACTTTTCTTCACTATTTGAGGCAAGGTTTGCTGTACCGCCCGAGTCGGTATGGTATGGGCAGTACGTACTGGTTCGACTCGCCCGAGTCCCAGTCGGCATGCCCCGGCATACCATGTGTTGGTATATTGGTTCAGACTGGTATGTATCGTACCGACAAATCTTCGAGACGGGTTTGTTGCCCGAAATGACGAACCCTGATTTGAGGTAAAATTAGCTATATCTGTTTGGAAACACATCTTGGACAGACCCCCTTGATCTCGAACAGCTAGCGGTGACATCTCTAAGAAATCAACTGTGGACAGATTGAATATCTACATATAGTAATATTTTTTACCAAATGATTATATTTTTGTCCACTTGGGATATAGTTCCTCTTGCAAAGTTAACTTTCTTTATAACTGGTGGATTTCTAGGATATGGTTGGAGTGGAAAGAGCACACATCTGAGGATGACGTCAAATCTTGGTAAGAGGTGTAACTTGGTTTGATTTACACAGAACCCTGGATGCTAGATGGTCTGAGACCTTGAACCTAGAGGGTGCACATTTGGGGCATCAAGTCACACTTTGATGAGAGGTGTATCTTGATTTATTTACTCACTGCAAGTGCTTTGGATCTTAGTTTTCTCTATGTGGCAAGACTGGGTAGTTGCTACTACTTGGTTGGCCTTAAACAATCTTTCTATTGGTAGCTTTTGCTACTTCGGCATTGACAAGACACATCTGCTACTCCAAATGGCATTTGTGGTGATCTAATGATCAATAAACTGGTGGAAAGTTATACTCGTAGTCTAGCCAATTCCATGGTCTAGTAGTTGTTTGCTTGGAAAGGATCTCTTGTTTGACTGAGAGGGGACAAAAGCGAAGGATATTGGATTGTTTTACCAAAGTCTGAGCTTTACTACAATTTCCCTTGTTTGGCAGCTTTGTTGTCATTTAGTTTGTATTATCATTTGGTGCATCGATCCAGAGGGAGTCAAATTTCAACATAAGCCTTTTGTTCTGGGGAGTATTATTAATTTTAAATACTGCATTTGTTAGGATTAGTTTTAATTTATATTGTGCTAGAAAAATGATAAGATCTTATCTTTAGGAAGTTAGATGAGTTTTAACTCGAAGATGAGATAAAGTCCCTATTTTATTGAATCTTATTAATAGTTGAATGGTTAATGTATAAATAAGCCTTAAAGGGTTTAAAGATGCAGTAAAACAAGAACAAAGTTTTGAATGATCTAATATTGCTGTCTTTCTCTCAGCTTTCTTTTTTTTTATGATAAATGCTTCCATCAGCTTCTTTATTTCTCAATTCATACTCCCCTACCATGTTGCATTTTCATTCTTAATTTAATTATATTTGGTATTAAAATGTTATCTTAGACAAATGATGGATGGATGGATGGATGCTATTCCAAATTAGAGCATGGTTTGCACTACCACATCACTCCCTTTAGTGTCATCATTGAATCTATGCAGATAGACACTAAGCATATGCACATGATTAAATTCATAGTGGGAAAGAACTTGTCGTTTCATTTCACTAAAAAATATAGTGTATACAAGATGAAGCCATTTCATTTGACTTTAAAATTTATTGTATACAAGATGAAGATGTTACATTTCACTTTGAAAATAGTGAGTATACAAGATGGAGACAAGCACGTATCTTTCTTTAGTTATTGTGTGGACTATTAATTGGCAGCATTAGAAAGTAACTAAACAAAAAGTCACATTATGCCTCTGCATTGCCATTTTATATTCTACTTATCTTCTTTTAGTACCACTAACCACAACTTTTGTAGGTTTGAGAGATCTTGTGGATTTTCTGCCAGCTTCTCTTGCTACTATCATTAGCTACTTTTCAGCTGAGATTACTCGTGGAATATGGAAACCAGTTCCAATGAACGGAATTGACTGGCCTAGCCCTTCTCCAACTCTTCTGTCCACTGAATCTGAAATAAAAGAAATCCTTGCCTCTGCTGGGGTTCATATTAAGAGCTGTTATCCACGTATGTGTTTTGTTTTATGTTCTGTGGTTATGCATCTTCTTGGTCATAAAAATATTTCATTTCTGGTTCTACTTTTACTATTAGATTCTTTCTTTTTCTTTCTCTATTTTGGTTGAGCAACATTCATCCAAAGACTGACATCAGTTTAGACTGAATTGGGCTACTTGACTAATTCCTTTTTTTTTTGTGCCTTTAGAAGCTGAACATAAGAATAAGAAGTTGAAACATCATAAGATATTTATTTACAAATGACATAAGAGACCACCTGGTGTTATCTGGAGCAGCAATGTGTTATCTGTGCCGTGGTATATGCCATATATCCAAACAACCATAGTCTTGGTACAAGTTGTTTAACATATCACTTGATATACCATCCTCAAAACAGTAATGAAATGTCTACCACAGAAAAGAGAGTACGTTATATCTGAAGAATGTAGGTCATACTTCTGGGTTGGTATCTGAATATATATATACTGGAAGGAAAATAAGAGTGAACTAACTACAATTTTATTGAAGATGTTCATCCAACAATTCAGTTACACGGTCTATGTTGCTGAAAAGTTAATCTAGATTATATTTTATTATAATTTCATATATTTTTCTTCCTTCTTGACATAATTTTTAATTATATATATATATATATATATATATATATATATATATATATATATATATATATTTTAGTTCCACTTCCTCTACTAACATAACTATTTCTGGCAGGTGGGATGCCACCAATGCTCCCATTGCCAATGGCAGCTCTTGTGAGCTTGACAATAACATTCAAGCTTGACAAGAGCGTGGAGTACATCCATGGAGTTGTCGGTCAGGCCCTTGAGAACTGTGCAACGGGCTGCACCTGGCCAAGCATGCCAATCATAGGAGCATTATGGACTCAAAAGGTGCGAAGGTGGCATGACTTTATCGTCCTATCTTGCTCACGCTCTCCCTTCTCAAGGGATAAAGATGCTGTTGCGCAGCTGATAAGAAGCTGCTTCACAGCATTTTTGGGTCCTTCCGTTGTTGGAGGTTCTCACATTACAGCACATCGTGGAGTCAATGGACTTCTAGGCCAGTTTATGTCCGACCAGGGTGTCCGGCTACCAATTGCACCAGGGTTTCTCTACCTCCGGACTTGTCGAACGTTTCATGATACCCATTTTGTCAATGAGGTGATTTTCAAGCTGGTCATTGAGTGGGCACACAAACTGGCAAATGAGTGGGCCTCTGATGGGCCTACCCACCTGAAATCAAGTCGGATATCACTTGCAGCTGCTGCATCAGGAGTACAGCAGGTGGCAACACTGGGAACGTGCCTTTTGTGTATTGCAGGTGGTGTGGAGATGGTGCAGGTACTCTATGAGGAGACCTTACCAACAATGCTACTGTCAGCCGGGGGGGAGAAGTTAGGTGGTGCTGGGCCGGTATCCAACATCCTACAAGGCTACGCTTTGGCCTATATGCTGATCTTGTGCGGGGCTCTTGTTTGGGGGGTCGGAAATACATCCCCAGCATACGCATCGGTGTTCTCATCAAGGCGAGCCCGGGTTATAGGAATCCACATGGACTTTGTAACCGGTGCTGTGGAGGGCAACATAATTCTTCGGTGTGATCCGGCAACGTGGAAAGCATATGTTTCATGTTTTGTGGGCTTGCTGGTGAAATTTGCACCAGCATGGGTGCATGAGGTGAAGCAGGAGACTCTGCGAAAGTTGGCCAGTGGCCTGAGGGGGTGGCATGAGTGTGATTTGGCTTTATCACTGCTTGAGCGTGGCGGTCCCTCATCCATGACAGCGGTGGTGGAATACATGTTGTGATTTATCCCATTCGATGTTGCTTCTGTAGATTTTATAGAGCAGATATCCTGATCTTGACACCCGTGTTTCAGGCTGGAGCAGTTTTGTATCCAATCCGGTTCATGTTCCGATGGCTTTCGGTTGTCTGATGAACGTGTTTGTGGGGATGAGTTATTTGATATCAGTTGGTACGTGTTACCTAAAGAGCATCAAGATCAAATTTTTTCTAACCGTCCACTTTGTAGAGGTGTTTAAAACAAGTTTTTGAGTTGAAGCTCGACTTAACAGTCTGTAAAGGTCTCTCTTACTGATGAAGGTAAGACGTTTGGGCGCAATTGCGCCCGGTCACCAAAGCGGGCGCAGGCGCACATATCTGTTAGATGAGTAGTAGGATTGGTTTTCGGTCCAAAGCTTTATGAGCAAATTTAGGAAGGATGTTACTTGGGAGAGATGACAGGATCATATGTGTAGTAGTAATGGTGCTGACGGGAGGAGGGCATGCGAGTGTTTATGAAGAAAGAAGAAAGAATTGGAATCTCTTTTTCTTTTCTTTTATAAAATTTATGAGAAATGGATAATGTGGTAAAGACTTTTTGATGATACAGTACTGTTTGGTCCAAACATTGTAATTACACTACTGATTACAATAAAACGTTCATTTACCACTGAGAATATCGATTGGCAATCACCTGTTGTTTTTATCTGCTCGATCGTTCTATATGTTTTGCTTGTCAATTTTATTATAAATCGACAACCAATCAATTATTTTTGGATCATGCTGTGTGTGCGGACATCAAGCAGATGATCTATTTTTGGTTGGCCGAACCTAACAGATTAGGGTTCGCAGAGCTCGGATCAAGCCCATTCATTGTTCGTGTGCTCGAGGACAGAAGAGAAAGCAAGAGAGAGAGATGGCATCCATCGCATGCAAACTGTTCATCAAGTCACATGATGGGTTTCGGATGCACCCATCATCTGTCCAAGTCTTATTTGTTTGTTTGGACATTCGACTTGTCACTCCTTAGACAATGATATAGATGTGTATATACAACATATAAAGAAGAGAAGGGGAGAAAGTTGAGGACCAGACTGTCGTGCAACAACAATGTCAGTGCTCATTGCAATGAAAGATGAGGAGGACCACTAAGGAACATTTTGTTTGTGGATGTAACCTGTCATGGAAGAAAGCCATGTAAATGTGAAGATGATCCATTATTTATCTCCTTAACCCATTTATTTTATGTTAGGTCATATGTATATATACTTTTTTTTTTTTTTTCGGAGCATGTAAGATAACACTTCTCATAAGTATAAAAATCATGATTATATTATTATTATATAAAAAATTATTATTAAAAATTAAAATCAAACAACGATAGATCAAATTTACGATGTATATATTTTAATATCATTAAAAAAAATTTATTTGATTTACAAACGCATTATCATTGTATCCGAAAACTACAGCAATATATAAGTGAGAACAAAAGGTTTAAAAATTTTATATATAAATTTAAAAAATCATATAATTTTCTTACGAGATCGATATTTTCCTCTTTTATTATTTTTTTTATCAATATTTCTCTTCAATTATAACGAAAAAAATTAATATTTTACTGTGCTAGACTCACTCACATATCAATATTCATATTGATAATAGAATTTTGAAGTCGGATCTCATCTTACCCCCCCCCCCCCCCCCCCACCGTCGTCTTGTCCAGTGATGCACCGTTCGGTAATCCACACGATTCACATCGTACCAGCGGCTGCTTCTGCCTGCCGTCCGACATGAACACTCAATGCCTCGCACGACTCCCACCTCAGTTTCACCACCCGCCGTCGTGACTCCCATCTCCGATAAACCCCAACTCACTCCAACACAGAGAGAGAGAGCAGACACTAACATCATCCGAATGACAAATGATGAACAAGAGATACATATATAACGTATGAGGGAGGGTTCCTTTGGATGAGACTACTCTTTCCCCAAACCAAAAGTGCTCTACAACATGATGATGATGAAAAGAAGAAGAAGAAGAAGAAGAAAGAAGCATTCTTTTCGTCCAAAGAAACCATAATTAATTTACAATGCCATCATTATCCATCTGCTTTCCGCTACTTTCTCCTCTTTTTCCTCCGTCCATAATAACATAAAATATATTATCCGATAAGATACATTTAAGTGAGAGCGAATTCTTCGAAGAACACAACTTTCATTTTGAGTTCTTCCGCAGAGGTGTTCTGTCATAATTCTTGAAATTCCTTTTGACAATATAATAATAATAATAATTGATTGGACCAATCGACTGTACTGTACTTGTCTTTTTAGAAGTATTTCAAAAGTTATGGTAATTTAATTATTTCTATTGATAATTTTTTATTATTTTATAAACTTATTTTAATTATTTTAATATTTTTAAAATATTTCTGGAGATATAAATATATTTTTCTTTCTTCTTCTTTGAGGAATCTTATCTGATCTTATCATATCCCTCTCTCTATAGATGATAAATAATAAAATTATATTTTATTATTATTTTTAAGGATAGCTAATATCAGTCTATTATCAATAGCAAAAATAAAAAAAAAAGAAAAGCAAATAGTAAATTTTGTTTCAAATTGATTAATCTAATTAATATTTTCACATGAAAGAGATTTATTTACGGGTCCGACAGGTGGGTCCCGTAAAGGGCTTATTTTAATCAAGAGACTTCGCCAGACACGGTTTCAATGATTCGGTCACACGATCGCTGACGCGTGTCGACGAGTAGGCCGTGACCGTGATTCCTGCACCGGAAAACTCGGGTAGTACCATTTACACGAGAAGGTTTACACTCTCCCCCCGCTCGCTGCTCTCTCCGCTTTCCTTATTTTTTTGTGTTTGCGGAGCCAAAGCGAGTGAAGTGAGAGGCGAGACTCTGAGACCGGATGAGGAGACGAGAGGAGGACGTTGGGCTATGAAGAGTTCCGTGGCGATCTCGACCACTCCGCCGGCGAAGCGTCGGTGGCGCGCCCCCGCCGCGGTGGTGCTCGTTCTCGTCTTCTTCTCGCTGCTCGTACCCCTGGATTTCCTCCTCGGTCTTCACGACCGCTTCCCTTCCGGTGAGTCGCTAGGCGGCATTGGCTGCTGCCTTTCTTTCTCGCTTCGATTTGTCCTCCGCTGAGGCGCGGCGAGCGATGCTCGTTTGATCTGCATTCGGGTCGTGGGTTTTGGATCTTGGTAGTTGTAGATCATCCTGGTTGGGAAGTCCGAGAGTCAGAGATCTGCAGTGCTGATTTGTTGGAATTAGGGATTTAAGTGTTACTGGGACGAGATCTTGATGTTGGTTTTTGTTACTTGCGCAGGTTACTTGACTGATGATCGCCGACCTCCGGTAAGCTTCTCATCGGACTGTGATAGTCTTGAATAGTGTAAGTTCACCTATTAATTGACATGTCTACAAAACGTTGTGTCGGCACAGGAAACTAGTTCTTGGAACTTTGGTCGTTTGGGTGGTGTTGGTAGTTCTTCTGAGGTTACTTTCTCACCGTACTACTGATTTACTTGATATAAGATGTACTAGTATGGTTCCTTGACGGCTGCTCTTCCTTTCGGCTTGCATTGGCTCATATCAGGGTGATGTATCAAGCATTGAGAGGCTCGTCAAAAGATTTGAACCCACCTTCTCAAAGGTCACCTTTGCTTTCTTGAAATGTCACCCTCCATCATAAATTCTTTTTTATGAGTGGCCTTCTTCTTCAGTTTGAAGTTTTGAGTTTAGTGAATGGATGGTGCGGCATCCAACTACTTATTGTTGTCTCAAAAGTTCTTTTCAAATTTCAGTTCACAAAAGCATCATGCGTGTGCAGTTCTGTTTTTGTATGGCATGGGCTTAATTCGTTACTTATTAGATCAACATATTCTTGTTTTGTTTAATCAACATTGAAATGCTATCCAACTATGTAGTGCATGGGAATTGTCATGCTTGTTGCAGGAATCCATTATTGAAAAACAGCTTTTCCTCTCTGGTGGCAAATTTCCAACCATGTCATTGTTGACTGGCACAAATTTCCAAGTTTGCTCTACCCAAAGTTTAGAAGCATATATATATATATATATATATATATATAGGACATCCTTCCGGAAATACGTGGTTTCATGTTTTGGTTCTATCTTCTCAAAATTATATATCTTAGTATTTGTTGATGTGCTTTACAATGAATCTGAATTCAACAACTTGTCATTGTATTATGTTGATGTGCTTTTAAATTTGCCATTGAGCTAAGCTATTCTCATGGATTGAATTGCATAGTTATTGTTATGCTACTACAGAGTAATTTTTTGCATTATTTTGAGGTTCATTATTTTGCTAGGATTGAAATCTGTCAGGCTGATAGGATATTCTGCAGTAAACTTCTTGTCTGGCTTTTCATTGTGTTACTGGCCAGTGTGCTACTTTGGTCGAATTATAATCTTCTTTATGTGGTTATTTCAGTTCTCTAATCTACATCTTAGTGAGATGTTTTATCCATAATATCTATCAGTCTACGATCTGTGAGTTGTCTCAGTAGCTTCCTCAAAATCAGCTCTTTTTTTGTGTTTTTCAGGATGCTAATGGGAGTGACCTGTCCAAAACTGGTGATCTGCTAAATCAAAGGCCTGACACTAACTCCACAGGGCAGTTGGTTGTAGCAGGGAAGGGCACTGGATCCAACTCAAAAGAAATAAATTTGAACTCTCGCTCTCAAATAGAGAATACCAGTACCCACTATAAACCAGAAGTCATCATTTCTCACCGGAAAGGTATGCAACATCAAATATTCGAGGTTTTTTGCCGTCACAAGTTTCCAGTTCCCATATTCAAAGATATAGGGGAGAACATAAGGACCAAGTTTAGACTTTGATGCATAAAAACCACAAAGAGATTTAGGTTATCAGGATGTACCTGGGCTAGGCAGTTGGTGACCATTTTCTTAAGATACATATTTGAAACTGAGGGAAGGTGGTTGCAAGAAAATGGCAACCTACCAGGGTGGTGCTCTCATGTCTTGCCCTCTATTTGTCTCTCAGCAACAGACTTTCTTTGCTAGCAAGAGATTCTTAGTCATGACAAACATCCAATATATTTCATATGGTATGGACTATGGAGTAATAATTATAATAATTTACCTGCTGGATCTGGAATTTTCTGTTTTCTGGTTATGTACATTTATCAGGAACAGTAATGTATTAGTATAAACTGGTTTAGGGAACCATTTTTGTTAATATTTTGACTGGTCCATGTAGATTAGTTGTGTTCTAGTTCATCAGGAAATTTCTCGATGCTGTTTACTCTCTGCTTAGTTCTTATTGTGAACTTTTTGTAGAGATCCAAATGCTATTGATGTTCCATATTGTTTTATTTTTTGCAGCTTTTCCTAAACCACAAGTAGTTCCATCAAGATCACTTCCAGACTTGACTGCAAAGGTAAGAGTTACCTTTCTGTAATAGCAAATTGTTATGTTTGTATGAACGAATGGCATATTCCTAAGAAATTGGAACAAGATTTATGATATATATTGTGAGAGCTATTTCTGTAATATACTAATATCTTTTTTACACAGACATACTACAATCAATTAAATTCTATGCATGTTGCATTACTTAATTGGCACTTTGAGTGTTTCATGACTGACTGTTGCTATTATGGATTCATGTCACTAAAGTGAAGCCATGTATGTTGATTGTTTATTTTGTTTATTATTTCACAATGTAGAACTGACAATAAAATTTGCACATTCTCCTCCAGCTTGGTAGCAGGGATGTCAAGAAGAGTAATGCTGAAGGTGGAAATGGTGATGGAATCAGAAAAGATTGTCAGTTTACATTTGGAAGCTATTGTGTTTGGTCCACAGAGCATAAAGAAGTAATGGACGATTCTACTGTGAAGAAACTCAAAGATCAGCTCTTTGTCGCCAGAGCTTATTATCCAAGCCTTGCAAAACTTAATGGACAACAGAAGTTATCTCATGATATGAAGCAAAACATACAGGAACATGAGCGCATGCTTAGCGAAGCCATTGTTGATGCTGATCTTCCAACATTGTAAGCTTTAAGTTTGGTCATACGTTAAGTTTACAGCCTTTCATTTTTTAAAGTTTGCATGTGCCATTTCAGATCTTTAACTGCTTTGCAAATGCATGAAAACATTCTTTTTTATGTTGAACTACAAAGGTCAAGAATAGATCTATATCCTCCGCTTTGCCATCTGAATTACTTTTATAATAATATCTCATGTTATAGGCATTGACCCTCTTCTTGTTTGTCTAGCAAAGCATGCTGTGCTAGATCTCATGCTATACTGTCATTGGTGTGTCATGGCATTCATTGTCTTCATGTAATCTCTAATTGTTCTATCATTTGGGTCTTTTAAGCATTGATTATATATCTAACCATAATATTTTGTCTAATGGCCATTGATATCAGTTGCTGCAGTGTAGTTTGAGAGAGTTGGCTTCAAATATATAAAATTTTTTGCTGAATTAACTATGATATCTCATTATTTTGGCAAATTTGATAATGCATGCCTTTAGCCACATGGGCCAATACTGTGCCCATTTACTTATATACACCAATCTGTTTTATCTTGCTAATGATTCCTTATGATAGAAAATGAATAGAAATTTGTCTTGGTTTTCAGTGTGGAAAAGAGAATACAGAAAATGGAGCAGACTATTGCAAGAACTAAAGCATGCACTGTAGATTGCAAAAATGTTGACAAGAAACTTAGGCAGATCCTTGATCTTACTGAGGATGAAGCCAATTTTCATTTGAAGCAAAGTGCATTCCTCTACCAACTTGGCGTTCAGACCATGCCCAAAAGTCTTCATTGCTTGTCAATGAGATTGACAGTAGAGTTTTTTAAATCACTGTCTACAGATTCCAAGAACTCTCATCCTAATAAACTTGACAGCCCAAATCTTATGCATTTTGTAATTTTCTCCAAAAACATACTTGCAGCTGCAGTTACTATAAATTCAACAGTTGTGAACTCTCAGGTGAGTAAATTTTATCTTTATAACAGGGGCAATGTTATAGAAGTTGTTTTATCTGCTGGTCCTTGATGGCATTTCTTTTTGTGATTTAATAGGTCAGTCAAAATATGATCTTTCATGTTGTCACGGATGCACAAAATTACTTCGGTATGAAGCTTTGGTTCATCAGAAATTCTTATAAAGAGGCAACTATTGTGGTCATCAATTTTGAAGAACTTAATTTGGAACACCTTCATAATGATGGCCTCACAAAGCTATCATTGCCTGTGGAATTCCGTGCTTACATTCATAAAACTGATCAACCAACTACACAAATGAGCACCGAGTACATAACAGTTTTTGGTCACTCCCACTATCTGCTTCCAGAAATATTCAAAAATCTAAAAAGGGTGGTGGTTTTAGATGATGATGTGGTTGTTCAGCATGATCTATCATCATTGTGGAACCTTCACTTGCAAGGAAAAGTGAATGGTGCTATTGAGTTCTGTAGGCTGAGATTTGGTCAGCTGAAAATGCTTTTGGGCAGAAACAGTTATGATGCTGACTCTTGTGCATGGATGTCAGGATTAAATATTATTGACTTGGAGAAGTGGAGAGAGCATAATGTCACCGGGACATATTTGCAACTCCTCGAAAGTGTAAGTGATATAACTTCTGAGATTTTAAGTCAACTGTGTTGAATTTTATGATTTTTTTAAACCTAAATTTATGAATATGGAATCATGAAAGAAAAGTATACTTTTTCATAATTAAGTTATTGAGTATTTTTAAAGGTTTATCTGATTTATGCATTGCCAAATTATGGAAGCAGGCAAAAATGCTTTTTCATGCAATGCAAATCATTAACAATTATGTATTCCTAGAAATCACTGAACAATTGTGCATAAAATTTTATCACCTGATTTTTTGAAAATATTAATTCTTAAGTGCATTTCCTAATTTTGTTTTTACTCTTTGGATATTTTCATTAAGTTATGCATCTAATTCTTATCTCTGAATATATTTTTTTAAAGAACTGATTCTAATTCATTATGTTGCTTAACCATTATATGCAATTTCCCACCTGTTAGAAAATAGTTTTCACTGGATGATTCCAACCACATGCCTGATGTTAACACTGAAACGAATATATTAGTGTGCATGTCATTCTTAAATAAGTTCCTTTGGTTCTTGGTAGGATTATATATATACTTAATGAGCTTTTTTGCGAGTCTAACATACATTTGAATGTGCTCATGACAGTTTGGAACAAAGAATGAAGTATCTCTTAGAGCTGCAGCTTTTCCAGCAGGCTTACTTGCACTTAAGAATCTTATATACCCCCTCAGTGAAAGGTGGTCTTTGCTAGGGCTTGGCCACAACTACAGTGTCAATGTAGAGGATATGAAGACTGCTACATCATTGCATTACAATGGCCAAATGAAACCTTGGCTTGATCTCGGTATACCAGAATACAAAAAATACTGGAAGATATATCTTACACAGGATGAAAAGTTTATGGATGAATGCAATGTAAATCCATAGCTGATACTGTATCTTTGCGTAAAGTTTCGGCATGTCCCCAACAGTGCAGGTAGACCGGTGGCGGATGACAAATTAATCTTTCGTTTGTTCTCTGATACTAGAATATATTCCTGTATGTTGGTTGTCAGAATCTAAGGGTAGCCGCATCAGGTAAAATGAGGACAAGAAGCATTCTTAGAAAATTAAGAGGTTTGGAAGAGAGCTTTGTAAAGCCATTACTAGAGAAAGCAGCTGAGGGTCCTGAGACTAGACACTGTCATGGTGATAAGTCAACGGAAAAAAATCCTGGTATAACCAGAGATGTGATTACAGAGACCGCGGAATGTAATGTCGCGGTTCTGGTAATTGTGTTCTGACTATGAATGTTGATTTTGCCATTCATATTCTGATTTATATCGTGATTATTTTTCTGGTACCATGAATCTGATTGGTGCCGATTGCATTTAGAGTAGATTTAATTTTTTTTTCCCTCCCTTTTCGGTGGTCTGCCATTGTTTAGTTATCTTCCTGAAAATTGTATGCATGATATAGATTAGAACTTTAATGGGTGGCATATTTATTGAGAGACTTATCTGAATGCAAATTATCAGCAGAAGATCTTGTTTACCATAGTAAAATTGTTTATCCCACTTCTTTTTAATCTCACCTGCCCCTCGGACGATCAAAATTACTATTTGTTTATTAGTTGCTATTCAAAAATGACAGTAAGATTGAGATAAGAAAGAAAGTGGGATGAAGCCTTTATATACTCAGCTTTGCAGTTTAGCCTACATTTCTGTGTTGGACTATCGTACATTGGTATAAGCTAGTCTAACAAAGCTTGGAACGCCTTATTTGTTGATTATAAATATACAAATTGAAAGAAAGCTGTGACTTTTATACTTCTCTTTAGAATTGTTTATGTTGCATAAGTTGTTTTCGTGTACACTAATCTTATTCTGCTACATTCAGTGTAACCATATGTTCATGACTGTAAAGCAGGAAACCGAATGTAGATCAAGTACTGAGGCTGTGATTGCGTAAAAGATGGGAATTAGTTGTCTATCATCAACCACGGCATGATGAAGAAGAAAACATTAACAGCAACGGAGGTAAATCTTGAGGCCTTTTGTATATATAAATCATAACATTTTACTTGCGATGAGGAGAACCCGTCAAATTTAGAGCCGAATACATCACAAGACTAAGAGGCCCTGCAAAAAAGCCACTTATTAGTCTCACATGCCTTTCTCCTTCATCAGGTATCCTCTCGCTCCCTCTCCACCGCGGGCGGCGCCTGTTCCCGTCCCTGCAGTTAGACGTAGGGTGGCGGCTTCGGGAGGCTGGCAACCACACCGCAGAGCAACGTGTTGTCCGGGATGTTGTACTCATCCCTCAGGGACCTCGCCGGCGACACTACGCTGATGTAGAGCTGCTGTCCCAGGTAGTGCCTCTCCCACAGCTCCGACCGCAGGCTCCACATCCCCGCGTTGTCGAACGTCAGCATGATCGCCGACCATGACCTCGGATACACCTGTATCGTGTGCCGGCTCACTGCGTCGAGAAGGTTGTACGTCTTCCGGCTTGCCGGCGTCCACTTCCCATGCCCCATCCTGCATCCACAACGTCAAACACCGACCTCGTCAACCATGGACCGGAACTCCTCTGCCGAACTCAGGCGAGCAGTCAGATTAGATTACCCGACGGCGAAGAAGGAGTAGCCGTCCAAATGGTACGACTGAATGCTCCTCTCAGGGTTCTCGAGGATGATCTCGATGTAGTCCCTGAAGGTGGCGTTGAGGACGTTAGGCGCGACCGTGATGGTGGCACTGCTTTCCGGTGGTTCGTCGCCGATGGTGTTGTACTTGAACACCTTGTCGGCGACGCCGTAGTACTCGGCGAGCTTGAGTGGGGTGGGGGACTCCACATGCGACGCGCCGTTGAGCGCGAAGCGGCGCTTCCCGTTGACGAGCCCGACGGAGCTGGCGAGGTTTATGGTTCGGGTGATGTTGATACTCCCGTAGTGGTAGGAGCCCTGGGGGTTGGGCCGGGCGGCGCTGGCGGTGAGATTCCACCGGAAGGACCGCCACTGGTTGAAGGACCATGCCCAGCCGACTGGCCCCGCGGGCAGCTCGGGTGACGGAGGGACGCTGGAGCCGGCATAACGGATGATGCCGGTCGCGGTCCGCATGTACTTGGTGAAGCGGGTGGAGGCGACCATGTAGTAGTCCTTGGGCTCCTGGTTGGCCGTGACGAGCACCGAGAAACACTGCCCGACGTGAATGTCGAGGGATTTGTAGTCGTTCTGCACGGTGTGCGACCCGTCCATCTCCACGAGCTTCATCAGGTGGGACTGAATCCGGAAGTTGAGCGACACCTTCAGGCCGACATTGCAGATGCGGTAGCGGTACGTCTTCCCGGCCTCCATGGTGAAGAGCGGAGCGTCATCTTTGCCGGCGGCGTCCTTACCGGGGCTCCCATTGATGATGACGCCGGCCGGGTTGCCGATGCTGCGGCCTGCGTCGAGGAGCTGGGCGAGGACCTTGTGGCTCTTGGTGTACCAGTCACCGATGAGGACGGTGTAATCATCAGCAGGGTCATCGAAGGGCACGGGGATGAGAAGGCGGCTGTTGACACGAAGGCCGCCGAAGCCTCCGGCCGCCCTGTGCATGCCGACGGAGGGGAAGTAGAAGTAGCTACCGATCTGGTCCTTCACCTGGAAGTGGTAGGTGTAGTTTGTGCCAGCAGCAATAGGGCAGTTAGTGCCCAGCATGCCATCTTGCCATGAGTTCTTCCTGTGCTGGATTCCGTTCCTGCCACCACATAAAGCATATGTATGAAGAGAGCAAGCTTATCAGCAACTTGCGCCTCGAGGTGCATGGAGATGGAGAACAGACCAGGTGAAGAGGAAGGGCTCGTCGAGGTGGTTGAAGACGTTGATGACGATGTTGTTGTTGGTGGTGGAGTTGATGTTGGGGCCGGGGAACTGGCCGTTGATGAGGATGACCTGCTGAGGGACGCCGAGAGGCGAGGCGGTGCCGTACGTGACGTTCCACGTGAAGAAGAGGTACGGGTCCTCGGCCTTGACAGCGGAGAGGCAGAGAAGAGAGAGAAGCGCAAAGAGCACGACGCTCGACATCTTCTCGCCCGTTGCCCTCCCTACGCTCGACGCGGAGGGAGGAGAGCTCGGCTCGTGGCTTTACGAGTTGGGCTCCGGTGGGAGTCATAATTTATGATGGATTTGGCTTTGAACCTTTCAAAGGCTTTCTCTCCATTGCTCGGTTCTCCGTGCTTCTGCGTCCTGCTCCTCAGGCTGCATTCCACCAGATGAGGAGGACCAAGGAAACAGCGAGAGGGGCGGGGGTAGCAGAGAGGATTAACGCAGTTATGGGGCCAGAGTGGGCCACTCGCGGAGGCTACGCGAGTGCAGGGTCTCGTAACAGGGAGGAGCGCACGGATCCGGGTTGTGTGTTAGAGAACTCCGGATCTGATACCACCAACGAACCAACCATTCGGTAAAGCTGTGGCCTTCCGCGGCAAACTTTTACCGTGTTACAGGTTTTAGTCACCCCGTTTGGATAGGATTCGATGAGCGGTAGAACTAAGTGTCGCGGGAAGATATCATTCACATCTATCTATCTTAGTCTTATGTCATTTAGATTTATATGCATAGGTTTATCGAGATATCATACGTACGAAGACTAAGATCGAGAGAGATTTCTTGACCTGATCTCTTCGACACTTCAAAAATTAGTAACCCGATGAGTATGAGTGCAAACTTGAATAGTAAAAAAAAAAAAAGATAAGATCCCACTTAGAGATGAATTTTTTTATATGATTGTAAAGAGATAGAATATTCTATGAAGAGATAATTTCTAACCACTTTTAATAATCTCTTCTTGGCCTCTTATCCACGTGGGCAAGAAGGAAGGGGGTAACATGTAACTATCTACCTTGGATATCTACCCACGTGGGCAAAAGGATGAAGGGTGACATTATCTTCTTCTACCTTGGATACTATGTGGCGGTTGTATGATGAATGATAATTGGTTAATGACATACTCATTATTTATACCCCCTCTCTCAAGGCATGCATCGGGGCTCTTGTCAAAGGGGTTCGAAGTATAATGTTTGGTTCATCTGACATATTAAGCTCATAGCTCTTCGTTCCATAGTCGGCCTGCTGACATGTTTAGTTCGTTTGGCACAAATTCATTTAGCATATTTAGTCCATTATACACCTCATATCATTCAGAATGAGTTCGCCCAGAACATCGATCCAGAATCCCCTCCTCCAGCATTGTTGGTGGCGATCCAGTACTAACTTGCTCCTCGTATTATCAAGGGACGTGTCTCGATCGGATGTGGTCGGAGTTTCTAACCTCCATGCCTTAGGCGAAGGTAGAGGTTGGGTACCCCGACCTCCACACCTCCGACGGAGGTGGGGGTCGAGTCCTGGACCCTTATGCCTCAAGCGAAGGCAGGTGTCAGGCTTCTCGACCTCCACACCTCTGGTAGAGGCGGGGGTCGAACTTCCTGACCCCTATGCCTCAATTGTAGGTGGGGGTTAGACTTCTCAACCTCCATGCCTCAAGCAAAGGTGGGGGTCGAGCTTTTTGACCTCCATGCCTCGAGTAGAGGTGGGGGTTGAGCTTCTCAACCCCAACGCCTTGGGTGGAGGCGAGGTTGGTCCTCCTAACACCTACACCTCGGGCAGAGGCAGGGGTCGAGCTTTCCAACCTCCGCACCTCAACCGAGGTGGAGATCGAGTTTCTTGACTTTTGTGCCTTGGGTAGAGGTGGGGTCAAGCTTTCCAACTTCCTCACCTTGGATAGAGGTGGAGGTTGGGCTCCTTGACCTTTGTGCCTAAGCCAAGCCGGAGGTCGAGCTTCCTGACCTCCATGCCTCAAGTACATTTTATTTTATGCTTCTCGTCATGATGGGTTTTTTCTGACACAGGTCGGGTTTTTTTTTGACTCGTATGCCTCATATACATTTTATCTAATGACTCTTATCATAGCAAGTTTCTTCTAGTACGGGTTGGATTTCTTGACTCTCATGTCTCGGACATATTTTTATCTTGTTTCTCTCATCATAGTGGATTTTTCTGATGTAGGTTAGACTTCCCGACCTCCATGCCTTGGGTATATTTTGTCGTGTGCCTCCCACCATAGCAGGTTCTTCTGGTGTAGGTCGGAACTCCCGACCTCTATGCCTTAGGCACATTTTGTCTTATGACTTCCATTATAGTGGGTTTCTTCTAACACAAGTCAGGTTTTCTCAACTCTCACACCTCGAGCATATTTTGTCTTATGCTTCCCCCCTAACAAGTTTTTTCTAGCACGGGTCATAATTTTTCAACTCGCGTGCCTAAGGCACACTTGTATGTTCCTTTGGTCTTTGTGCATCGGTCACTTTTGTATTTTCCAAGATGGTCTTTGCATATCGATCATTTGTGTGCTTTCCAAAGTGATCTTCATATATTGGTCACTTGCGTGCTTTCCAAGGTATCCCTTCGTCAATTGATGTTCCTTTAGAATCGACCCAAAGAGACATTTGTAATTATCATAGGAGGAGAGAGATTGATCACCTCCTTATAAATTCCTCTTGAGTATGGTGAATTGAGGCATATTCTTCTATTTGAGCCTCCAAAGCCTCCTTAGGAGCTACCTCTACTTAGCCTCGATTTTCTCTAAGGTGAGTTGATTCTTGGGTTTCTTGTCTTCATAACACATCAGCTCAACAATACTTTGGTCTTCCAACATCCTGCACTTCCTCCTCTATAGATTCCTTTCTCGCACCAGCTCCTCCTGGTCTCACAGTCACCGGTCAATCGAGGAGGTCAATGTTTTGTCCTTGGATAGCCCAAGGGTAAGGGAAGTCCCAACCTCCCCCTTATCAATGGAGTCAATTCTCGTAAACCATATGGTTCTTTGGGCCTTAGAGTATATAAAAAGTACATACGATACAAATTCAATGGTGAGTGCATAACTCCTGGATCATTTACAAATCAGGTATTCCATTCCAGTCAAGTTTGATATGCAAATCCCTCGGTCTAATCACCATCTGTTCGACCCCATGTTAAAGTCCTTTTGCTTGTCTTCTAATTCTTTAGAGATGAGACTTCATTTTTTTCCTCCACCCGATGATAGTATTTTGCCTCCAATGGTGGAGGATATCGCTCTCACGAATGGTACCCAACTCGTGACTCAGTAATGTTCATTAGAGAATATTGACGTGCCGGTATTACCCTTACCCGTAAACTCTTTACTACTTGCTTTAAGCTGTGTAAGGGGAAAAGCGACTATTGCTTGATTACTAGGGAGGATTTCAGAGTTAGTAGTGCCCCTTCTAACAATAAGGGTTACAAGGAGTGTTTCTTCCATATAGATTCAGGTCGGGATTGGGGGTTCAACCTCGCTTAGTTGACACATCCCATAAATAACACACTTTCATTCTTGTCAAATGAGGAAGTTGATCAAGTGCTTCGATTGAGAGATAAATTCTCTTCTTCAAAGGTTGTCTAAAAGATGGATGAGGACTCGCTGATCAATGCAGGTCTCAACCTAGCCCCATAAGGTATGACTTAAATGTCATATATGTAGTTTTAATCTTTTATAGGTACACCTTTGAAGTATGTCCTTGCCCTTCTATAAGTAATCTTCTATAGTTTTAATATTGAGGTATGTCATTACCCGCATTACAGATAGTTGACCTATCGAACCTGGCTTTAAGTACATCGCTACAGTCAAGATGAGAGGGTTTACAATAGGGGCAAAAAGCATGGAGTGAAGATATATGCATAGTATTACTGGGTCCTTTTGCTTACGAGTGGTGAAGTAGATTTACCGCTCCCCCTTGGAGGTCTTGATTGACATGTGCTACCACATTGAAGTGCTTGTAAGTTAAGTCATAGTTAGCCCCTTCATTTTCTCATTGCTTACCCCTTTGTCTTTGGTTTATAACATCATGATTACGTCACAACCCTCATTAACCATGTACAGAACGTCAACTCTATCATTCACCAGTAGTTGCTTATGATTGACAATCTTCGTAAAGAAGTAAAGGGGCTAAAAAAGGAGAGAGGGGACCCTGCACTTATTGCTAAGATAGAGGCTCGAGGGGCTGAGCTAGCAAGGCAACTATAGGAGGCTAAGCGACACTTTACCGATTATGCCGAGTAGTTGAGAAAGGTCTAGAGCAACAACCAAAACATGGAGAATGAGCTACTATGACTCACCCGAGAGCTAGATTCAATGAGAACATATAATTCGGAGCTCATTGCGTAAGTCGACACAGCCAATCAGTAGGTCATGAGCATCACTAAGTAGGTTCGTGGCCTGAAGGAGGCGTTGGAGACTGAGCAACGCATGATACTAAGGTATTGGGAGGAGACAATCACTGACTACAAGGCCTTCGCTAGGTTTAGGAGGGGCTTCGAGAGATCGAGAGTCATCTTATATTAGTATATGTAATATATCGCCTTAGCCTATTCCAGGAATAGATACATAAGGATGTAGCTTAAGGTAGATTCGTTTACTGATTACCTCGAGGATCAGTACATCCCGATAGCGCCCGAAGTGCCTTTTAACGATGGTCTTGACTCGCTACCTCATCTTAATGCGTAGCCTATTACAAGTCATCGAGTCTATCTGCATGACTTGCTCCTTGTGTCTTTTGTTTGTAGCATTATTAGGATTGTTCGTATGACCAGTCCTGTATCTTGGTAGGTTGGGACCTCATTTTAGATGCAGAGGCTCGACTAAATTGATGTAATCTATTTTAAGGCAATAGAACTTTATTTCTTTAGCTTACAACACTAACATCTTGTTAGCTATAGGTGCCTTGTAAGCCAATCGCGTGAGCGATAGCACGTGTGACATGCTATGTAGTCTTTTTACTTATTATTATTACTGGTATTTTCACACTTTATGTTACATGTTATGCATATTATGGTATCCATGAATCTATACAATGAGAATTAGATCGTGATAAAATCATAATAATTAGATTGATTCATCTTTAAACACATACCCTAAATAATCTTAGTCGTAGGTTACTCGAGAGGGCCATCGAGATAACTGGATAGATTAGTATATTGTATACTCGTTTATATGATAGAGGTAAATGTTCTCATAGTTGTTCATATAAGGACACTAAGGATACAGTGCAAGTGCTCATTCTAGAATGAGTTCATAGATTAATCAACTCACAGAATATTAGATGGTTAATAATACCTCATTGCTAGATAGCGATTTCGTGATCTCAATTGTATGTTTGGTCCTTAGACTTGAGACATCAAAGATGCCCTATAAAAATACTTCGTTCTTTGATACTAGACTTATAGGTTTAGTGGTTCCAAATCTAACATAACTAATCATCGGGAGTGGTAGTCAATCTTATGAGGGTAATTGAGTATCGATAGAGGATCATCCGCTCTCGATATCATAAAAGATTCTATGTGTTTTTGCTCAAGTAAATCCCTAACCAAGGTCATTCGGATTGAGAGAGAAAGTCCTCCGGAAGAATTTAATTGAAGCGAGACTCGAGTAAATTTCATATGAGCCTGATAATACCATGCTCAGTATATGATATTTGGGATATTAGATTGATGAGAGACTATAAATACTATCTGTATCGTCTAGGGACTATGATATAATGGCTTAATACGTCCGCAATCGATAGGTTGAGTGATATTATAAGAAAATAATTCATTGAGTTAGAAGAAGTTCTGATAGATATGACTCATAACCAACTCGATATTGATTTTAAAATATCACACACATATGATAAGTGTTGCAACGAGTTGAGATTTAGATATGAGATATCCGCTAGAGCCTCTATCTTATTATAATATAATAAACTCCTGAATTATTGTATCTCGTGAATAAAATCTAATAAAATTATTAGGTAAAGATTAACTAATCAAGATACTTGAATAATTAGATAAAGATTCAATACCCAATAAGAGAGAACTAAAAGGACATAGCCTATATATTTCAAAATAAAAATCTACTTAATAAGCAAAACAATCTACAACGTTCTCCTCCTTAAAGGTATAGAGGTTTGGCAGCTGCATACACCAATCTCAGGTCTATTGATGTTGTGAATATGGACAAAACATGTAAGCATGATTCCTAGCATCCATGACCCCTATGAGGAACCAAGAAAAATGAGATCCAAAAACCTAGATTGATGGAAACTCATCACAGATAATAATCATGCAAGGCTAATTCAGAATGCATAGATTGTGTAGGAGATGAAATCTCATGCCCACATGGAAAATGGATCTAAAACAGAGACAGGTCTCTGTCTCATGTGTGGAGGATCCACAGCTATAGCTGGTTGAATGCTTGCCTTTGGAGTCACCTCTACGTTGGCCTAAGAGCTTATCCACTCATACTGCCAACTCTTTATCTCATCCTGTTTCGAAATAGTGACATCAGAGTCTGCACCCTGGTCCTTCATTTTTCCCTCTCTGCTCCCAAGGCTTCAAATAAGAACATAATTAACCCAAACATTTCTTATAGAACAACCCAATTGGAGAAAACAATGAATCAAAGATGTGGGTTTTGGCACATGGACCTCACAAAGTTTTTAACATGTATAGTCTAGTCCTCCATAATACTATTTACACTGTTTCCTGCAAATAAAAATTCAATGAGAAAGCCCAACATATTCTTTTTCTCACATCCTAGCTCTAGTCTTTTCATTACATACATGCAAAACACTTCAGCAAAACTAGAACATCTTTTTAATAAATCCTTTGTCTACTATATTGATGTCACCTACACTGGATCATCAAATAAAAGTAAAAGGTAAAGTAAAAGCCATTTGATAGTGTACAAGAGAGAGACTACCATCAAGGAGGAACACGAACGCTTGCAGGCATGTACAACTTCCAACTCCTCTTTTGCTCTCCATACACCCTGACTTGGAAGTAGTCCATCATCTCTGCTGCTCTTTCTTTTCCTGCTGACCTATTCCGTCACAGTAATCAGTCTGGCTTTATGTCATGTTCTTTGTCGTCTGTATTCTGTGTAGTAGATTATTATATATCTTGGTGGGTTGTGATGGGTAGCTATAGATAGTATTAGTTGGTGGCAATAGCAATATCAGAGGTAGGGATGTATGGCTGGTGTATTGGCTGATTGATTGCTCATAGATGGCAGCTATTCCTTGTCATAATTCTCTAATTTTCTGTAGATAAGGGAATGTGAGGTGACACTGGAAGACCTTCCTATAATGCTTACACTTAGAAACTATAAGGAAAAAAATAGAAAAAAAAGGGGGGAACCATAAACCTTGAACCATTCTGCAGCTTCTCTTTTCTTATGTTCCACTATCCTTTTGCTTTACTAGGAGATACCTGATAGAAATCAAGCAAAAGTTCCAAAATGAGAGGAAACAGCCATAAGCTACTAGTGAAGTTTTCATGTAACAAAGGGCAGAGATCGAGGCTCACCTTTAAGGGGAGGCCTCGATCACTCCACTGGGATTCTTCTCGTCTACATTCCAATTTCTCCTTGACCAGAGAACCTGCTAAAGGTCACAAATGATCTGTAGTAAGTTTTATGTAGAAGAACCATTGCAAACTTAGTTAAATGAATTTGTTCAACAACAATTGTGCAGCTAGTGTTTCCCTTTTCCTTTTTACCTTGGCATCTGGAAGAAGCATGAGCTGAAGGAAGGCATGTCTAGTGACAAAGTGGTGGGCAGCAATGTGGAGGCAATTAAGTAGTCCTTGGTGCTGCTGTTGTTCACAATGTATGAAGTAGCCACGTCTTCACTGGCAGTGAAAGAGTCGAGCATGGATGAGGATTTTGTTGGGGAAGCAAATGGGCTATCAGGCAAGTTATGCTCAATGCTGCAGCCAAGTTATAGGCACATTAAACAAATTTAGCCATCTTGCTTCGGAAGGAGAAGAAAACATGACGGAACACATTATTCACTCATTGTTTGTTTATGTTGCACTTCAAAATATTGCAACTGTAAAAAGAATTATATGGGAGAGAACAAATAGTAGGTTGTTTGATGTTCAAGCAATTACCTTGGTTGGAAATCACTGTCTTCTTTGGGGTTCGGCTCACCGGCAGATTCCTCCTTATCTGCCTTCTGCTGGAGAAACCCATCGGAACTGTTGGGCTTCTCTTCTGGTAACACGGCACTGAGGCTCTTTTCTATATGAAGAGCATAAAGTCAACTACTAGCAAATCAAGCCATTAACTCTATCTTCAAAAGAACAACAAGAAAGTGGTCATGATAAGTTAACATACCCTCTGTTGGTGATCCTTCATGGCTACTGCTGCTACTACTGCTGGTATTACTGCTCCTATCAACATCACTAAGTGATTGAGTGACTGCGATAGCGGGGGAGTTGGAGAGGCCTCTTTTGTTGAGATTGAGCTGGAGATTCATAAATCGACTCCCTTGCAGCTCAATGGCTCGCTGCAGTTCTGCTGCTTGTTGCTGCTGCTCCATTAGCTTCCTTCTCAGCAGTAGTTCCTGACTGCTGCCGTTGTACAACCTCCTTGCTCCTGTTATGTCATCAGAAAAATACTTCACTAACCTTAAAAACAAAACATAATGATAACAAAGAGAAAAAAGGGAGAAAAACTGGTTAGAGGATCTAACCAAGCTGTTGAAGGTCATAGGCTTCGGTAGCGTCCAGGGCTGTGGGAGACATGCACATAGAGAAATCACCTCCTCTCTCAGCATGCTGCTGCTGTTTCCTGAGGTCAGAGGTTGCAAAGGCCACCATCAAACATGGTTACAATTCAGTGGCACAGATCAAAACCCACAATAAAAGATACTTCTTATTAAGGATGAGGAGGGAAGAGTGCCTGTACTTGTCGGGGACTTTTCCCTTCTCCTTGTAGGGCTTGACAAGAACTCGGGAATCACATACGAAGTGCGGGTTGCCCTTAGCCAAGATCAGCTTCACAGTCTCCGGGTAGACGAAGGTCACGAAGCCAAACATCCTCTTCTGCTGGTAAGGGATCCTCACGTCGTGCACAGGCCCATAGATGCTACGAACCGAACAAATAATCGCTAACTAAAGATTAGAACATGAAGGCAGAGGAAGGGAGATCATAAGCATTGAAGAACTGTAAAGCCATGTAGCGATCTGTAGGAACAAGAGAATTATCAACCAACCTAAAGTAGTTAGAGACATCCTCCTCGCTGAAGATGCTGTCAGCTGGGAAGGTCAAGTAGATCTGCCTCGAACCAGGATTTGCCATCAAATCGTTTCTTTCGAATCTTGATCTGCAGACAAACTTGTGGGTATCATCCCCCGCCAGCATCAGTGCTGCTGCCGCCGCCACAGCTGTAGCCCTGCAGCAATTTGAGATCCTCGAATTCAAAGACGCATCACTGAGACAGACGCCAAGTTGCAAACAATTTAATGCGAGAAAGATGGTACCTTTGGCTCTCATTTTGCTGCTGCTGCTGAAGCAAGAAGCTCAGGGAATTGCTGGAGGACAACGACGGAGATGGTGGCACTGAGCCCGTCTGGGAGTATGGAAACGCAGAGGCCATGAGCTGTGAAACGCCATCGATCCTCTGGCTCTTAGACCTTAGTAGCAGCTCCTGGCACTGCGGCTCCAACACCGCATCCATCTTGGTGACGCCGACCACGGAGGGCGCGACCACAGCTTCCTCTGGGAGCCCATGGAGGAACCGGCACGCAGTACCATTCTTGCAGTAGCCCCTAGCAAAGTAGAGGCACGGCCTCCATCCGAACCCGGCAGCGGGATCACCGAGGCCGAGGTCCGCGGCGGAGCAGCTCCGACGGTGGTAGTAGCCGTCGACTCCCGAGCCCACCCCGTAAGGGAAGAGCGTACAATCGCCGTTGCTGCTGGGGCTCCGACACTCGAGGTCCGGTTGAAACACGTCGCCTACGTGCTTCGAGGCGAAAGAAAGGGGGTAGCTGTAATCAGAGGCGGCGGCGGCGTCGCTGAGGAAGGAAAGCTGGTCCGAGCGATGAAACTCATCAATTAGGTCCCCACCGTCGCCACCGACGCCATAGAAGGGTGACGCTCTGAGATTACCGGGGCTCATGAGCTCGTCCGAGTTCTGGAATTCGTCCGACGACCCATTCAGACCGTTGCAGCCGCTACTGCTGTCGGAGCGCCATGAGGACGGGGAGGAGACAGCGAGCGGCGACGGGAGCCCCCTTGCGGGAAGGCGGGAGGCGGAGTTCTGGCGGCGGAGGAAGGGGGAAGCCGAACTGCCGCCGCCGAATGGCGTGCAGGGGGCAGAGGAGCTCGGGTCCGGGACGAGGCCGAGTTCCTTCCAAGCTTTCAAGACGAGGGAGCGCAGGAGTGACTCGGGGCCGAAGGCCAAGCGAATCATCTCCTTCTCGCCGTGCTCCTGCAGCAGGAGCAACCCCATGATCTTGGCGGCGTGCTCCGGGTCCAGGTTCTGGATCCTGGAGAACACTATCCTCGTCGCCTCGTAGGCGTCCATGCTTAAATCAATTGATTGGAGTGCTTCCCCTCCTCCTCCGCTTCTCCTCTTATAGCAAGACTGCAACAAAGAAGCCCAACCAGTGAGAGAGAGAGAGAGAGAGAGAGAGAGGCGAGTATTAAAGGTTGATGTTCGCTCTGCGGGGCTCCCATTAAAGGACATCAGAAACAAGTGATAAGAGAAAAAGGAGAGCCTAAGCATGCCTTCCTTCACAATTGAGTAGTAGTACTCGGGGCACTTACCCTGTCTTCCCCTCACTTGTAGTTCTTCAAGGTTGCAGCTCCCTGCCACCGACTGACTCCATTTCCGACGACGAGAACAGCTCTTCGACTGCAACGCCACCGTCTGCTATTACTTCGCCTGCAGAGTTTAGCCTCTGACTCGCGTATGGTCCCTATGCTCCTTCTCTTCACTTCTCCCGTGCTTTAGTCACACGGAAGAGATTAGTGAGATTTAGCAGACAAGGCAGTGGTTAAGACAGATCCCTCCACTCCACCCCCCCTTCCTCTCTTTCCTAACCTCGTTCTTTTGCTGTGCATGTTGAGCATCATACTTCATACCACATTCCGCAACAGGAGCTCACGCATCACTAACATTAGCTTCCTTATCACAGAGAATGGGATGAAAAGGAAGCTCGTGCAGTCGTCTTCGCCAGCTACAGCTTCTACCTTACTGCTGCAATAATTTTGTTGAGTAGACGACAACCATGGATGGTAAGTATCTGCTCAAGCAAGCTTAACGTTGCAAAGGTGGAAATGACTTGGCTTTACCCAAATCTAAAAGCAATAAATGACTCAAGACCTACCAAAATCCTTCTTCTGCCAAGATAGGAACTCAAAGAGTACTGGAGCTTCTATTATATGTCTGACATCATTATCAGATGGCACAGTGGCAGCTTGCAGGTACTACTGCAACCTGCAAATGCAAGGTTATTCTGCACTTGGATCTCTAATAGATAACTCAGATAGATGCATAGTGTTTCAGGAACGAACACGGAGTAGTAACAGGGAGCTGATCCATCTCCGGTGGCAGCGGTCCTCGGAAAGCAATGATTAGTGGTGGCATTGGAGACGTCTCCTGCTGCTGCTAATTGTTGCTCACAGTAGAATCTGGGAGCCACCTACCATACCTGTGGTTACATGTGTCCGATAGAGACGCAAACTGAGTAGAAACGTAGCCGCTTTTTAAGACCAAGATGTCGCCATTACTACTGTGGTGGTTGTGGTCTTCTTCCAGGAAGTGCCTCGCTGGGAGACTCCTCTTATTAAGGACTAATGTCCTTCTCAAGCACATCCCCCTTCCAAAATCTTGAGCATCTGCAAAGTACTAGATATATGAGAAATATCTTTAATTATATGAAACCAATCGTCTAACTCAAGAATAGCCAAACTTATACCATACTCACATCAAGCCAGCTAGCTCGCTAGCTACCTGCTCTTCCAACTTGTACCTGTTGGTTGCTTAGATTTTTCTTCCATCTGTTCTTCCATGAGAAGAAGTTCCTTCAGCTCTGTGGAAATTTCTTTCTCAGAACTGGATCTTCAATACTCTTGATGATCACACAGGTAACAAACTTCAAAATCTGAAAAATTTAGACCAGGATTTTCAAACTCATGATCACACTGTGTGCTTGATGACCAATTGAAATATGTTCGTCTTGCTCAAGGCAGTGAACTAGGCCTGCTCAATTTAGCTAGGTTGAGAAGAGTCAAAACGGTAAAAAGAATAATAGTATGGTTCATGCCTCGGAACATGAACTACAAACAATGTTGTCTCTAAAGATTCTTCAGTGGCATAGGAAGTGATCTTGCTTCCAGTTCTTATCAGTTGACAGTGAGATCATAATACGTACAGAGATTACATAACTTATGGGGACAGATAGAGCTGTCTTGGTGGACTCACAACTGATGACAGCACTCATTTGTCACTTGCGCAGACAACGTCAGGGTCAGGACTCAGCAAGATCGCTAGATAACAAGTTCGGTCACAAGATCACCATCAAATTGCCTGCGTAATTGGCTTTTCCCTTTCTCACTCTCTCCTCTTGCTCTCCGGTCACTTTTTACTGCGTAGCATTACTGCCCTTTCATTCCTTACCTTTCCTAATTCTTTCGCCCTTTTGATGAGAAGCTTCGTAGGTCTCCAAAAAGCTTCCTCCCTCTTTCTAGTTCTCAGACAATGCATGCAGTGGTGGCTCCATGATTCTTTTCCTAGTGGGAGTTTCATATCGTATGATAACATCATTAACGAAGAAAGTGGTGGAGATATACCACATACTGCTCCAAGGTGACATGATTGAACTACATCTCCCAGCCCCACCAAAGCCTCTCCACTGATTCAGCACCATGTGACAGTGTCAGACTCTCTGAGCTGCAATAACCTCTGCAATCACAGGAGTAGTAAATGACGAGAAGTTGCACTGTGTTAGATATTAGGTTTCACATTAACAGAGTACTATAACACATAGCTCGGCAACATAAGATTACATACACCAACCTGACTAATTTGAAAACCATGACCAAATTAAATAATTGTGGCACTACCCCCTCTTCAGATGTTTAGGAATTAAAACTTTGTAGGCTTGTTCCAAGAACACTCTGGCAGATTGGTTTCAGGGAGACCAATAAAATCTTTTAAGGTGATCCCCATCCCTCACCTTTATGGTCCCTCTCATTGTCCTCTAATGATATCTAGTATAATGACCAAAAAAGGCTACACTCTCTTCCAAGAGATGGAGAAAGAAAGTAGTGACTCTTGACTTAGCACTCCAGTTACCCAAGCAAGGATTATTCTGAAGTTGGAGTGACGAGTTCATGTCTCTGTGAATTCCCATGGAAACATCCTTTCAAGTGCCAGGGGCATACACTAAGAAAGGTGAGGAAGTAACCATCCTCCCCTGTGGGCATCAGCTGGATTCTTAGGTCACACCCCAACTTTAGGGCCAAAAATACAGGGAACCTTTTTTATCCCCTTCTTTCTTGTACCTTTTCTTCTGGAGGGAGAGGGTGGGTGGAAAAAAGCTGCAATCTTCTGCTGGGTGCAAACACTGCTCGACTACAGACAAACTTCATTTCCATGGCTTTTAGATAGATTACATATTGCCTTGATGCTTACTGTCTCAACAAAAAAAAAGATTTTACTTGTTCATTGTCCATCTACATGTTCCTCCCTCCCTGCCTTTTTCTTTTGATAATTGGAGGACTATTATATAAAAAGAAAGATCAGAACAAAATCATCATATCATATGAGCCAAAGTCACCGCACAAATGATGCCATTCATCTAAGGGGCTGGTGCTGTCTTCCTAAGGTTCAACCTTAATAATAACTATCAAAATGAGCTCACATCCCACCACTAATAGTTTAAACAAATCTCTACAACAAGGGCCAGCCGATGATAATTAGTGCTAGACAATCATGTTTTTTTTGCTTTTTAGGTATCCATGACTTCACTTTGTCTGCTTTTTTAGCTTATGGTATCATCTGCATATTTTTGTTGTATCAGCATATCTTCGGGGTAATCCCTTTTCTAAGGTGCAGCACCTTCATCTGAAGCCTTACTCTCCTCTAATTTGTAGACAATAAAATAACTGAACACAATTATTGTAGAAGTACGCTATGAAATGAGTGATATAAATTTATGCATAGATGAAATGAACAACTGGGTAGAAACAAGAATGCCAAGTTTCAGGTCAAGATTGAAAAGACTATTACTTGGAAGGAATCATAATTCAATCTAATAGCCCTCTTCAAAACCCCAAACAACCAAAACATACTTAATAGTTGGGAGTACTAATTTACTGTAACCACTCTCCATCCTGAGGTTTTAAGGCCAGCTATGTATTCACACAAGCAGAGAAAGCGAAAGAATAACAGAAACTACCACACAGTCCCTCTGGATGAAGTAACAAATTAAAGAGAGATACAAAAGCATTGCAGAAATAGGTTGCGATCCACCAAAGTATTCAAGAAATAGGTATTGGTTAAGAAGTCGTTTTCACTATGCATGGAAGGCACTCCATTAGTTCCTTTAGCACCAAAATTGACAAGCAATGAGGAGCAATGGAATAAAATATACACCCAAAGGCAGTCCAGCTAACTTCAAAAGGGCTATTTGCATCCTCCTTTCATCTGATTATTTCTTAAAACCAAGTACGGTAAAATTTATAATTTCCTATTGACATTCCACATTCATTTGAGTCTTGGTTTGTCTCCTAATTCTCCTCCATCTCTTGAAAGAAATGTTTTAGCTCCGCCTGCTGCTTGCTGCTACTTAAAGCTACAGCTTTGTCTAGGATATTTTCAACCATCGTTTTCTCATCTCTCACCTATTGTTTTGATACCTACCTTTTCTTGTTTGCATGAAATAACTAATAACACTGCTTGAAAAGCCTTGGTACTAAATTGACAGTGTCAGAAAATCCATTACTCACATTGTTGTCTTGGCCCATGACAATATGTAACCGATACCACCAACCTCCATGATTGAACTCTATAAGTGAAAGATTGCATACAAAAGAAAAAAAGGAAAATAGATACTGCTTGATGGCTGTAAACCTCAAAGACAATGACAACCACCATCCAGTTCAAAATTTTCATTATTTACAATCAACTAGAGCATCAACTTCCCCGGAACATTGGATCGACCTTAGCCACCATAATTAAGATTAATGGCTGTTCATTTCATGTTCATGTACCCTTTGTCAGGATCCAGCTCAGAAAGGTCGCTAGGTTCGTGAGCCTACCCACAATAATATAATTATGAACCCCACATAAACTGCTACGCAATAGTATAAGTTACATGTTGCATCAGTTTCCGTATCAAATGGCCCCTCAAGTGTGTCACGTTAAGCCATGGGGCAATAGTTGATGCATCATTAGACCAGCTATCAGTGAGCAGTATCACTAGAACCGAACCCCAAAGCAACAATCTCAGATTTTTGTATCGAATGACTCCTCAACCATGGAAAAAAACAACCTAAAGAACTTGCTAAAAGATTGATGCAAACATGAGCAGGTTACCAATAGAAAATGTTGGTCGTACAAACTGTAATGCTGATCGACTCTTTATCCTAACTCTTTATCCTGTCTTAACATTGCTACAATCAAGGGTTTACTTTTCCTGCTGAGCAATGGAGGAACCCAGGACTTAGTTACACAAAGCATCCAACCATATTTGCCTGTGTTCTTGACACAAGTCAGAGAACCCTTCCCAGGAGTTGATGAAAGAAACAATCTTTATGCTTGGCAAAATTTATGAAAGTAATTAGCCTCATGTGCTTTATGTAAGCAAAAGCCAGCTTACTTCTCTAGTAGAGCTTTTCTCATAAGAAAAACAAACTCAACCAATCCATTTTCTGCCATACCTCTGTGGCTTCAACTGCCACAACAATCTCAGCATAACTGAAATGGCCTTAATTATGGACCTTGCAATAATGAACACAAGCAGGCATGCATGCGCACACAGAAAGAAGAAACAACAATTTTGGTGCAGCAACCGTAGTCAACCAGTCATGGACTTCCACTAGAAGATTGAAGTTTAACATGTGCAAGAAGATGAATGATAATGTGAAATAGAAGGTCAAGAACAATAGCTGAACAGAAGAAGAAAAGAAAGATGTAGATAGAGTAATAACGCATACCTCTATATAAATATAGAAAAAGAATATACATATCACAAAAAAATTGAACAAATCAAACTTTTGAGAAAACATTAAAAGAACAAATGATTAGGTAGGACTGTGATTTGATCTCAGCATTAGTAACAGACGATCATTGACCATGAATCAATGAAGAACTACATTTTTTTAATTTATCAGTAATAACTTAAAAAGGCCTACAAACGGTTGGTAAATGTTACGAGGGCCAATTAACAAAGGGCACATGCTTTCCTAATGTGAGAGTACTTGATAGAGTAAAAGAGAATCATAACAAGGGAAGGAACGACATAAAGAAGAACCATAGTAACTTCATGTGTAAGGTTAGAGGTACGTAAGTAACAAAAGAAAATGCAACTGCTTTTATTAATTCGTCAACAGAACTAGCATACTAAGCAGAATAATCATAAAGAGAATGAATTAGCTTCGTAAGATTTTTCCCTCACGATTCATTTCCAGTCCAAGAATATGTATGTAACATGAATGTTGAAGCTTGTATATACTTGTAAAACAAATGTACAAGTACAAATGTCTACTGTTATCCATTGCATGGTGCTCATCAATGTAAAATTCATCAAGAGAAAAACAAATCCAGACATTAAACTCTTACTACAAGTTCCTCTGAAAGGAGCAGAAATAGGAACCACCATGCAACTGTCCTTTTCATGCAACCACATTGTGTGGTTGGAGATTTAACAATCAATGTAGTAGTATTTAGGGGAATCTTGCGGATTCTAGAATGAGGTAGAATGCACCCCGGTAGAGTGATATGCAATGGATGGACCTCTAGGAAACCACTAGGAAAATAGTATGTGCTATCATATTGTATAGTGTTCTTTCATAGGTGCCAAAGCAAACTAAGTGAATCCTCAGGACATATCTGATTATATGGGTGTCATCTTAAGATCAGTAAGGTGACATAGGTAACATCTATAATGAACTGGACTCCGGTGTAGCAGGGTGTTTCGTGAAAGCATTGTATTGACTCGGTGTTAAAGGCCACAACTAAGGGCCTAAGTGCAGTAAAAAAAAAATCCAAGCAAATACATGGACAAAGTTTACCAACAATGATTATGAATGCCATAGGTTAATGAGGAAAAGTGAAGGTTAGGAGCTATAAGTACTCCACTTCACCAAACATTCTACTCTCCTAGAGTGACAACTGAATCAGAATACTTTGTGTAGGTCACCCACAAGTGAAAACAGCCACATAAGCTACAGGCGACAAAGAGATCATTGTCTATGAAATGGTCAGGATCCACATATATGCATGGTGCAACACAAACTACAATTCCAATCACATGTGATGATATCCTCCAAAATAAATAAACAGCATCAATGTGCACTCCCAACAAAGATTTTCACCCCATCAAGAACAAGAGGAAAAAACCATTACTTGCCTTCAAAGATTAAAGAAAAATTGTTCAAGAATAGGATTATTTCCACATTAAGTGCCAATAACTCAAAATGTTAGTTGTAACACAACAGGATCAAAATCCAAAGATACAAGGAAGAAAGATTCTTAAAGATTGGAAACAAATAAAGCCCAATGATGCAACCCAGAAAAATGTCCAAAGAGAGGCAGAAGCTTCTCATGCTGGTCCCTTTCATGTACATCAAGGAACCTAAATCAAGCTCACAACAGAGCTAGGGAAGAACATAGAAAGAGAAAGACGGTCACACATGATCAGGCATAGTGACTTCATGTGATTCAACAGATAGGCCTACATCCATGAGTGAAGACAATGAAGAAAGCTTCATTAAGTGGAACTAGAAACCCACACCAACATAAGAGTCTCATGTAACAACAATAGCTCCTCTGAAATCCCACAAAAACAAGAAAAAGTAAAATAGATACCCTGACATAGAAGAGGAAAAAAATACAAATAATCATAACCAAACAACGTAGTAGATTCATATGGTTCAATTAATATATCTACATCCATTCCATGGGTGAAGTCATCAAGGTCAAATATGGTATCCAATATAAGAATGGAACACAAGAATAACAAAGTCTATCAAATCCCCATATGCAAGATCTATAAACCCTCAAATACAAGATAGATAAAGCCCCAGATACAATATTGACAGAATAGATGCCCTTAATCTACATGTCACCTACATATATATGCACACATACATATAAATGCATATAAACAGGATGTATCTAGACAGACCAAAAATATACAATTGGATCGGCCATTGGCCTCCTAAGGCTAAGACCAACTTATGAGGCTCCATCCTCCATGCTCTATAGCTGGAGTACTGACTGCAAAAAATCATATCAACGAGGTTCTCTCTTGTGAGATATTTCTCTTGTTAATTATACAATGAAAAACCAAATAGTAGGATATGCAACATACAAGAGATGCAAACTCAGGATCATAAAATGGCATCAAAAAAGCTACAGAATCCTGTCAAACTGAATATTGAAGTGAAAACCACAGACTGTTTCTAATTTTTTTGTGGTAAGTTTCAATAATCATTTGAAACCATATAATTGAAAATATTTGCATGAATATGTGATTTTAATGATGCAAACGAAATGAAACACATTAAGGAAATTAAACAGTTCATTTGATAACTATATCTAGAATAAACATTGCAGCTGCATTTTTCCTTTACATAAAATAAAAACAACTAACCTTTGGGTATAAAAAATATGTACAAATCATTTACAACAGTCTCACAAGAAAATTTGGCGTTTGAGATTGGTGTCAACTTGAGAATCATAAAAGACAAAAAAAATTATACACACAATGAGCATCAGATCCACGGTCAACAGTAAGGACAGTACCTTGGTTTGATTCCTCCATTTAGACCTTATAAGAACCCAGGTCTTTGTACCATGAGTTAAAAGCATGTGAGCTCAATATAATATAGTCCATAAGAGTAATTTTTGTATGCTCTGCATCTTCCAGTGAAAATGTTTTCATCCACTTGTTCAACTTTTATGAATGATTCGATGTGAAAAACAAAATTGGGTGGTCTCACAGCAAACTGGAATGTATTTGCACAGCTATGCCCATCAATCTATGAACGAAGAGCCTATAGAGAATAGGAAATGCATGATCTTACCAGCATAGGCTGCATTACTTCTGAAATCTGACCTCATATATGCTGGTTACTCATATAGACCTCACAATGATTTGATTTCCAATACCAAGTTCTTTAGATTGGCCAATATGGACATGCAGTCGATGCCCGTAACAACATTAGTAGGGCAAACTTGGGGCTTTCGGAGAAACGAATCTCGGCGAGGGCCATTACATTTACGATCCCATTTGCAAAAATTACAGCACAAGGAATTTAGATAAGGCCGTAATGGTCACCTCGTCATGATGAATGTCTCTGTTATTTAACCTCGCGGAATCTCTGTATCTCATGCCACACCTCATCTCGTTCAGATCCATCTGAAAACAAAGGGGGAAAAATAGGAGACAACACAGATCACACGAGCTACAAGTAACAGCAATGTGGACCAAATCGAATCCCTTCAAGAAAGTCCTTCGAGAAAGGCTCAGATTGAACTCCCACACACATTTCTTGGAATCAACAGACTCCAGGATCGTAATCCCACATGATATCGAGACACCGGTGATCTGCTCCTCGAAACCCCTCCGCGCGTTGCGAGATGGAATCAGACGTCTGCATCCAACCATCGACTGCATACCCGTTTCCATCGGCAACAGCCACTCTCCTTCCACAGACTTAAACTAATCATAAAACATTTAAATTATATTGAGCGATTTCACTAAACAAACCTCTATGTTAGGTCTCGAGGCGTCCTTATAGAGTGACGGCGATAGAAAAAAATATGCGCATCATCTAAGAAAAATGAAAATAGGGACATCTATCCTGAATTTTAAAAAAAATAACGAATAAAAAAATAGGTTTTTTCTTTTTTTTTTAATCAAGGGAGATGCGTTTGGATCAACCTACTTGAGTTGGTTGGTCGATGATCACTTGTCTGAGATGCTTTAGTATTATGATAAAAAAACTTCGTCTCTATTTCCAAACGCATCTCAGTTAAGCGATCATCGACCAATGATTCAAAGTAGGTTCTATTGTGATTTGATGTCTCAGGAAGTGATCGTTGGCTGAATTCAACATCCGATATATATCAAGGGTTGTCATCAAGACTCAAGCATCGATGAATTTCATACTGAAGCTAACTCTCTCACTTAAGATTGAAGTCAGATGAGCACACCCCCTTTATCTAGATCTTATTAGTTGATGGTTTCGCCACATCAAAAAGGGATAGTGCCTAACTTATCTTGAAATGTTCGAACAACTACTTTGAGTTCAAAATCTGTAACAATAAAGTTGAATATTAAGCACTTCTCTTAGGGCTTCGACTCATCTGGAAACTCCAAGTGCAATACTTGATGATGTTTAATAACACACAACTAGTCAAGTAGTTAAAAGCTATGAAACTCGAGATCTGACCATAGCGACATTCTTTACGAAAGTGCGATAGTTAGCCCGAGACTTCTCTCGACTCAACATATTGTGAGTTTTTCTCGTAAAAAATATCCAGGCTGATGCACTAACTAGATTAGCCTCAAAACCCCACAAAGAACCACTGATCCCTGACCAAATCCACGACTCCATTGTGTCTGTAACACCAAAATCAAAACCACAAACAAAAAGAATGAGAACAAAAAGAGAAACTTGACACTGATCTACGCAATTAAATCGAATTAACACAAATTAAGACGAACCCAGAAGGAGGAGCATGGCTTACCTCTTGAGAGAGAGAGGAACCGAAGAGGGGAGCTAAGTCGAATGCGAAAAAGAGAGAGAGAGGAGATCGCGAATGCCTCTTCTCCTTCTTGCTCTGCTACTGTTACTGTTTTCTTGGTTTGATTTGTTCAGACTACTGCTACTGTTTTCTTGGTTTGATTTGTTCAGACTCGTATTGTAACCGTTTCTTTGTATTCTGATGCAGTAGTCTTTGGTCCCTTCTACAGGTGATGTGAGACGCTTGTGATGATCCAAATGAAACGATAACATAAAGAGGAAGAACAGAGGATGATGTGTTGTATTTGTCAGGTTGTGAATCCTTTAAGTGCTTGGATAATTCTCTTCTCAAAGCAAGAAAGCGTGATGGAATCCAAAGAACCAACCCATCCATGTCAAGGAGAAAATGGAGAACATGCTCCATTTTGGTTTGGAGTTGGCTAAATACTAATTGGATCAATAAAACTTGCTGCATTTGTTATGAATCACCTTCGCACCATAGAATTATCGTAAAGACTAAAGGCTATAACGTATGTGAGTCGAAAAAAGAATTATTTCTCTTGAGACGCGCGTCCTAAGAGTAAAGGACGAACTGTCACGGACAAACTTCTAAACAGGGTGTTTGATGTAATGCTTGGGCATGTCCGTGTCTTTTGTTATGTTCATGCTTTGTACAGCATGTAGAGGGACGGCCGAAGGCTTATAAGTCCCATTTTAGTTGGGTCGGTGGCCGCTTTAGGCTTGTAAATAAAGGTTGTGTCATGTGGACACGTAGGAGAGATTATTCGGTCTGTAATGGACCATTTTACCCTTTGTTGTGCCACTATTCAGAGCTTGTAAAGTCTGTTTGTAATTTGCATTGTCTATGAAGTGTTTTTCGGACATGTTTGCTTGTGGATCCCGATTGAGGCGTTCTCTTTAACCCGTTCTCTCTTTTGTTGGTCCTAAGGGACAATGGGAGGCTTCGGGGAGGCTGACCTTTGCGGACGGACGCGCGAGGGTGCCGCACGCCTTAGACAAAACCAGCTAAGGTCGTGACAGAACGGAAGATATAAACCATAATTATAAAAAAAAAAAAAGGGAAGAGCTTATCAATTCAAATATATATCTAAAAATAATAATTCTCGAATTAATGATGGCTTATCATGTCAATTATGGTATTCTTTTGATTCAAGTTATGGTATAGGCTTTCTGGAAGATCTATCTTAGTGGATTGGTATTAAGCTCATTGACTCTATAGCAGACGCTTTCAAGGTTCTATGGATTAGGCATTGGGCAGATAGCTAAAGCAGGAAAAGTGACAAGCAAAGTAAAAACTACATTATGAAACGATAGGGTGGAAGCAAAGCGAAAACGAAAACCTGCAGAGGGGCCCAAAGACTACTGCATCAGAATACAAAGAAACGGTCACAAGACGAGCTTGTCTTGTCGAACGCCGAAACTTAAATCAAACTAGAAAACAGTAGCAGTAGAATCCGAAAGTGGGGAAAAGGGGAGGAGAGGAAGAAGGGGAAGAAGAGGCATCGCTTCCCAATTCCCACTCTCTACCAACTCCGTGTTTAGTAGAAGAAGTCCATCACGGGCTGGCAATCCATCGCATTCGCGATCTCCTCTCCCTCGCCCCCCTATCTCTTTCGCTTTCTACGTAGCTCCCCTCTTCGGTTCCTCTCTCTCAAAAGGTAAACCATTCTCCCCTTTTCATCTTAATTTATGTCAATTGCGATTTAATTGCGTAGATCAGTGTCGAGTTGCTATTTTGTTCTCATTCGCTTTGTTCGTGGTTTTGATTTGGTGTCACAAACGGAATGCAGTCGCGGATTTGGTCGGGGGATTGGTGGTTCTTCGGGAGGGTTTGGTGGATGGTGGACGAGGCGAGGGCGCGGAAGCCCACGCCGGCGGCGGGCAGGGCTTCCGGCGGAGGAGGGTGGCGAAGGGCCGCGGTGCGGACGTGGATGTTGCGAGTGGGGTCCAGCTTCCTCATCTGGACGGCGGTCGTGCAGTTGACGTCGGTGTGGCAGCCGCGGCTCCCCAGGTCGTGGCCCGCCGCCTGCTTTGACCGACGAAGCGCCGGCGCCAACGCCACCGTTGACCTCTCCGTCATCGGTGGCGAGGAGCACGGTCTGTCCGGGTCCCGCTCCTCCCCGCCCGCCCTCCTTCCGCGGAGTGAGTCCCGGTCCCTGCTCTTCTCTCTTTCTCCAACCTTGCATCTTTGTTGTGGTTTGATCCGTTTGGTGCCTGCTTTCTCGATCCCTTGCCTCGACTTAAAAGTGCGCCGGCCTGTTTGATCTCTTGGTTCAGTTGAATACGGATGACCTGTCTGTTAACTGGGAACACGAATTACGTTTTTATTCACCGTCTTAGGTATTGTTCTTACGATCTTGGAAGCTTGTCATCAGAAGAGTGCCCGTTCTTTCCTGTATGTGAGATGAAAAATATGTCTACCAGTGGCCTATATTTTTCGTCCTACGCTTTGAAATCCTTGTTTCTAAATTTTTTTGTTGTCGTCAATGCATTCGTATGATTGGATTAATATCGAGCACGGATACGATGCTATCGTTTAACTTATGGTTGATGAGATTAGGTTAGAAATATGCCAGTAGATTCAAGCACCTGAACTTTCTTTCTCTTGCAAGTCCTTCTGGAGCACAAGTCACACACATATGTCTGCTGCAAGTGGACATAAAGATGGAGCTTCCTACTATAAGAAATTTGCAGTGAGATAAAGATTTTAGTGGACTCGATGAAACTTGAAGAGTCTCAGAAGGCTGTTATGCAAACTCTTTTTTTTTTTTTCCTGTTTCAAAAGTTGTAGAGAAGCATAACAAAAAGCAAAGGGGAACCAATAATCTGATGGACTTTAGGAAAGTTGTTCTAATACTTTATCGTATTATGCATGTGGAAAATCTATTCTACAAGAAAAATCAAATCTTCAAGGTGTAGATCAAGTAACTTGGACATCCAATGCTATTTTAATCAATGTTTTTTTTTGTATAACATTTAAATAGAATAAATTAGTATCCTGACATTTCTTTAACCTTTGGTTTATTACTAGAATATTGTATAATTTGATTTATTCACTGATATGAGCAAGTTGCAAAATCTTTATTTGGCATTGGTTTCAGCATTTTGTCAGACCAGTAAGGTACAGATATATCTGACTATATAGCATTGCTGAAAATAATCATAACAATAAATGAATACTGTTCATTAACAAGCTATATGGAGGGTGTCTGTCATCGGTCGGATCAGTACTATGTACATATCGGTCCTACTGGAATTTGAAACCTTGATTAGGCCTTTATCCTAATCTGGCATCTTAGTAAACAAAATACCATATGTAACACTGCGTTTAGTTTATTTACTGTAATAATACTAAAGAAGTAGACCTTTCTATCATTTTTGACTTTCAAAACTCTCAATGGTGTTTTGAGGCCATCTGGGAGTTCCAATTACAGAAACTAGGTTATCTATGCGATGGATAGCTAGTAAGGGTTTATCGATTGGTTTCTCTTAGTTATTTATGCTGTTACTCATTTGGGTTATGACAATTGCTTATGGTCCAAGCTTTATTCTTTTATTTCTGAAAATTTGCCAAGAAAGCATTGCTACATGCTTTTCAAGTGCCAAGAACTTCTATAGCATACAAATTATTCTTTCAGACAATGATGCTGTTATTTGCATTGATATATTTTTTTTCTTAATATATTCTATTACATCCTTTTTCTAGATTCACAATCTCATTGGTTATCTTATAAGTAGCCTTTGATTATGGAAGTTTAGTGAGTAATCCTCATGAAGAGTAATTTATTGCTGGATCAGTTGCAGGTCTTCTTAGAAAGAAATAAATGTTGATTTTGGCTGTGCAGATTAAATGGTAGGTTTAGACATTTTAACTTACATCACAAAGTTGAATGTTGGAGAAACATTAGTGATTCTTAGATGAAGATGCAGAGGCTTACAGCAAAAGTGGCATTTCTATAATTCAAGATTGAACTTATTGTGCCACCACATGCATAGATCCTAGCAAATGTGGTGGTATGAGAAATAAATGAGTTTGACATAATCAAATTAAATTTTGGTGATTGAATCTTTTTGTTCTGTTGCATCAGATACATACATATCCTCTGTATGTAGTTTATTGAAATATTGTTGTCTAGAATTATTTTTTCCTTTTCTTTCTTGTCATATTTTACTTTGACATGTTGACAACATATTTTACCCTTGTTTAGGAATTTACAAAAGCAATGGTTATCTTAAAGTATCATGCAATGGGGGACTAAATCAAATGCGAGCTGCGGTGTGTAAATCGTTATCTTTTTATATTTCTTCTGCTGATTTAGTCTTTCATTAATGCCATCATAGTTCATATTGCTGAAGTTGCTCTTATGTTATAACTGTTATTGGTTCCTGCAGATCTGTGATATGGTTACTATAGCACGTCATCTGAATCTAACACTAGTAATCCCTGAACTTGACAAGACATCTTTCTGGGCTGATCCTAGGTATGGACTTCTTTGCTAGCTCGCAGCTTACTTCTTCTGTTCTGAAGTTATATTTTTGAAATATACATGCATTTTTTACAGTGATTTTGGTGATATATTCAATGTAAATCACTTTATTAATTCTTTGAGAGATGAAGTTAAGATCATAAAAGCACTCCCAAAAAAGTTCAGCAGTAAAATCCGCACTGAACCATTCACGATGCCTCCAGTCAGCTGGTCTAGTGAGAAGTACTACTTGAAGCAGGTTAGCTAAGAAAGGAAGTATTTTTCTTTATGGGTATCGTAATATTCCAAGCATGCAATCTTTGAACAAATGTTTTGTTTGCAGATTTTACCACTTGTAAGGAAGCACAAGGTGATTCATTTTAATAGAACCGATGCTCGTCTCGCAAATAATGGACTTCCTTTACGACTCCAAAAGCTTCGTTGCCGCATTAATTATGAGGGATTAAGATTTACACCAGAAATTGAGGCCCTAGGTGATAAGCTTATTTCAATTCTCCGGAGAAGTGGTTTCTTTGTTGTTCTTCACCTGCGATATGAAATGGATATGCTGTCCTTTTCTGGTTGTACACATGGATGCTCTGACAAAGAAACTGAAGAACTCACGAGGATGAGGTTTGCTTAGTTGTTTCCTTTATATTTCTTTGTCATCTGTATGTTTTTTTGAATTACTAAAGCTATCTGTCGGAACCTTTGGACTTCAAGATATGCATTTCCCTGGTGGAAAGAGAAGGAAATAGTATCTGAAAAGAAAAGATTGGAAGGCTTGTGTCCCCTTACGCCTGAAGAAACAGCATTGGTGCTACGAGCTCTGGGCTTCACAAGGGATTCCCTAATATACATTGCCTCTGGTGAAATCTATGGTGGTGAAAGAAGGATGGCTGCTTTGAGGGCTTCGTATCCCAAAATTGTAGGCCTTCTATTCTCAGACAGTTGAATGAAATATCAATATAACTTTCTTATCGACAATATAACTCTTCAGGTAAGGAAGGAGATGCTTCTCAGTGCTGAGGAATTGAGGCCTTTTCAGAATCATTCAACTCAGATGGCTGCGTTGGACTATCTGGTATCTGTTGCAAGTGATGTTTTTGTCCCCACTTACGATGGGAATATGGCCAAAGTTGTAGAAGGACATCGCAGGTTGGTTCCTTCTCTAGATTCAACTGTTTTGATCTGATTTCTTGGTCTAGATATTTTTCTTAATATTCTTGCTTTTCAGTAATATAAATATCAAGTATGCCTCATCTTGATCAGAAAATATTTCTATGATGTTATACATTTGGGGGTTCACTTGAGATGACTTATCAGATGGCTTCTGCTGAATTAAACCTTGTTATTTGTTGAAGCTGGTGCAATTGCTAGGTCTGGCAGATGTTTTTTACCTAATGCATCTCCTATGGAGCGAGATATACAAACTAAAATCATGTGTATTACACTCGTTGCCAGAGATCCATTCTTCAGTGTAAATCCAGCTCAAATATGTGCTTATAGGTTTCTCTTCTTCCCGTGTAGGTATGCAGGATTTCGCGGGACAATTGTGTTGGATAGGAGAGAAATTGTGGAGCTTTCGGATCTTCTCCAGGATGGGAAACTATCATGGGATCAGTTCTCAACTGCAGTTAAGGCAGTGCACAAGAACCGAATGGGTCAACCAACACTAAGGAAAGTGATTGCTGGGAGGCCAAAAGAGGAGGATTACTTTTATGCCAATCCTCAGGAATGCACCGGTCCTTCAAGGATTTCAAGCATCGAATCTAGAGAATTCAATATCTAAAGCTGTCGTTGTAGCTGCTTCTTTCTTCCCCGATCATGGGATTCTTTGATTCGGACTATAAGGCTATGTCAGCAGCTCCTTGTACAGCTGACTAGATTTTAAATATTGCTAACTCTAGTGTCTGGGCAAACCAAAAGTCCAGATGTTTTACGACTGCAGCTGTGGAAGAGGATCAACAGAAGCCAAGGTTGCGATCGAGCTATGACAATCAATGTCAGGCGAGGAAGCCAAGCAGTTGGGTTTGGCACAAACTAGTCTGCCCCTGGGTTGATTCGCCATTCTTTAATTTCTGGTCTTCGGATTCTTGAGATGTATTATTGGTTTCGATAGGTATGTGACTGTAACACAAAGGTCGACTAAAATTTACGGTCTTTTCTGTCGCAAAATATCATCTACAGCGGCAATCGCAACTGCAATTGTAACAACAATATGTATCGATGATGGTAAGCTTATCATTTTTCGATGCTAACTGTTGTATGAAATAAATTTAATGTTAAAAATTAAAATCAAATCATTATATATTTAAGATTAGATTTATATATCTTTTGATCCTGTAACAGAATATCAAAATTTTTGACTTGAGAATGTATCATGGTTTGCTCGTATGAAGCAGTGGCATAGATCTATTCCGAGAAAACTAGTCTCTCCACAGAAAGTAAAAGGGATAGACCATGATTAATCCTATACATATATATATATATATATCTGTTAGAGCGCTTTGAGATCAGTGTCATCCTCTACCACGAAACCAGCTCCATGCCTTCGCTCTCTCCTCCTCCTCCTCTCTCTCTCGCCAATTCAGAAAAGATTTCCCTTCTAGCTGTATAGTTTTTCTTTTAAGATTGTTTCCATTTAATGTTAGATATAGATATATATATATATATATATATATATATTATAGAGAGAGAGAGAGAGAGAGAATGCATGGTCGACGCAAGAAGTCAAATGCAGGAAAAGAATAAACGAGAGCAGGGAGTTCGCGTAGACAAAAGCATCCCCAAAAGCGGAGCAGATGTCCAGCGAGGGGCCTCCACGACCGCAGCCTTATAGAGACACGCTGATGCCGCAGAGACACATGGCATAGGAAGGACGAGACGATGAGATGCTCCCACTCGGAAACGTCAAAAGCCGTCTGCATCAAAAGCAGGAGCCGACCATACGGAACGACGCCAACCTTTATCGACAAATGCGCTTGCGAGGGAGGGAGAACGGAAGCTTTCTTTGAAGCAGCAGACGCCTGCCGCTCTGCATTGTCCAGCCAGAAGCAGAGGCTGCTCATCCTGTTCTGCTTGGAGTCGTTCCTCGTTTCCGATTCCTAACTGATGAAAGGATTTCAACCGTTGATGATGTGCTTTAGGAACTGTTTTTTATATTTGATCAGAAAATAAAGTTTCTCCTTTAAAGTTAAAGAATCGGCTACTATCTAAATATTCAATGTATGCTAATATTTTAATAAAGCAGTAAGAATAATATATATATATATATATATATATATATATATGCTTCAAAGATATGATATATTGGGATATAAATTTAAATTGACTAAAAAGATTGCTGTTCTATTGGGAAGATTTTGAGTCTGCCGTGTAAATATAAATAAGATACAGTGGATTGCATGAAATCTGCCTCAATTAATTATCTTTATTTTTTATATTAATTTTATTTCTCTCGGAAAACATGATCGGTCACACCTAACCAACCAACCAACCAACCAACCGCTCATTCTTCCTTCACGTCTAAGCAAAACAGTAACAAATTGGATGCCCGCTGAGCCCACCGACAACACGAATCAACCACCCCGATCCACTACTTTGACTCACGCCGCGTTGCTGTCGACATGTGCCCACACTTCTCCTCGCCTCATCCTCCATCGATCCGCCGCGTGGCACTGTCACCTACAGCTTCCGCTTTCCCCGCCATAATTTTTTCTAATATATAAATATAAATATATTTTATAATACTCCCCCACTCAAACACGCACATTTGTTTTATATATATATATATATATATATATATATATATATATATAGGACAATAATAATAATTTAAAGATCAAAATGTTCTCCGAATTGCGTGTCCTTTTGATGCGCGCATTGTTTTGTTTCATCAGAGGGGTTAATTAGAAATATAGATGTTGATAGGGGTGTTTATGAGAAGTTAGCTCGACTTCTCTATAAAATCCCACGCCGTCGACAGAGACTGCCACCATGGCGCACTTCTTCCACCACCACCACCACCACAGGGAGGAGCACGGCTCGAGCGCCGGCGGCAGGTCGTCGCCGCGCACGGTGAGGGTCTACACCAAGGCCGACCCGAACTACTCCCTCTCCATCCGCGATGGCGACGTGATCCTCGCGCCTAATGATCCCGATGATCCCTACCAGGTAAGCGGAAGGATTCCTGCTCGCTCTCTCCTTCCTCTGTTTTGGCCTTTCCCCTTCTCATCGATGACTGCCTCCTTCGTGGATCGCAGCACTGGTACAAGGATATGAAGCACGGCACCAGGGTGAAGGACGAAGAGGGCTTCCCCGGCTTTGCTCTCGTCAACAGTGTCACCGGCGAAGCCATCAAACACTCCCTTGGAGCTCAAAATCCAGTATGTGTAGCTTGCGCTCGTTTCTGATGCTCTCATGTTTCCTTCACCCGATTTGTGATCGTTGCAGGTCCGGCTGGTTCCTTACAACCCGGATTACCTGGATGAATCTGTTCTGTGGGCTGAGAGCAATGACACTGGTAAAGGCTACAGGTGCATCAGGATGGTGAACAACATCCGCTTGAACTTTGATGCTTTCCATGGAGACAAGGACCACGGAGGAGTGCGAGACGGAACCACGGTGGTGCTATGGGAGTGGCTCAAAGGGGACAACCAGAGGTGGAAGATCGAACCCCAATGTAAGTTCTACCTCAAAAAGGAGAAACTTTGAGCTCTTGCTGCAGCGTCTGCTAAGAATTTTGTCCTTGATTGATCTCAATTTCTCTATGGAAGTAGAGGCAGCAATCAGCTTCGCTGATCAATTTCCATGGCTTCGATTTCTGTGCTAAGAATGAAGTAGATCGAGCATATTTAGCTGCTCTTTGTTCAGTATTGTTTGGTATACCGTGCAGCCTCCGACCCTCCTCCCCCCACCAACTACGCCGGCGGCAGGCCGCCACAGCGTACTGTTCGGATCTTTACCAAGGCAGGGCCGGACTACTCCCTCGCCGTCCGTGATGGAAGAGTGGTGCTTGCACCCACTGATCCCAACGATGACTACCAGGCAAGATTGATCGGTGCCAAGTCTTCTCTTGGATTTCGTGGCGAGATTTTGGGCTGTTGTCTCACTTCTGTTATTTTGGATTGCAGCGTTGGTACAAGGACATGAGGTACGGGACCGAGGTGAAGGACGAAGAAGGTTTCCCAAGCTTTGCTCTCGTCAACAAAGTGACCGGCGAATCTATCAAGCACTCCATCGGAGCTACGAATCCAGTGAGTTCAGCAGCTGAAACACCACTTGAATTGCTAATTCCTCACTTCATTCCTGGTATTTGTGTGTCTCAGATCCGACTGGTTCCATACAACAAAGAGTACCTCGATGAGTCCGTTCTGTGGTCTGAGAGTAATGACACCGGTGAGGGGTACAGGTGCATCAGGATGGTGAACAACATCCGCTTGAACTTTGATGCCTTCCATGGCGATAAGGACCATGGTGGAGTGAGGGATGGAACCACTATTGTGCTGTGGGAGTGGCTCAAAGGGGACAACCAGAGGTGGAAGATCGTTCCTTATTGTAAGTAGCAGTTCCTCTCAAGACTTCTTGTAGCACTAGTAGTGTCTTCCTCAAGCATGTGTGTCTCAGCTCAAGACAGAAGTGGAGCCAACACCGATTCTATTTTGAGCTTTTGCATTAACTTCACCTTCTTCCATGACATTGATCTCAGCTTCTAACCATCCATCTTGTGCTGCTGCAGGAACAATGCGATGGCGGCATCAATCGCAATCTCTTGGTCTCGGTTTGCTGCTCTGCACAGCATTTACCAGCTAGTAGACGTGCGTTCCAAGAATAAGCTGTGCTTTAGGGCCTCTGTGTCCCTCTTTTCTTCTGGCATTTGCTATGTTATCGTGGCGCTATGCCACTACTTCGGGGAGTTGATCTCCATGCTTTCAGCTTGGTTATTGTACTGGCTAAATATTAATGCATCTATCTTATGACACCACCATGTTTCTTACAAGATCTTAAAGATTTGCACAATTGCTTAATCTCCTTATTTAGCCTCTTTTATTATGAAATTTGATTCAAGCAGAGGAACAAGGATCCCTGCTGGGTCTCCTCCTCTGTTTTGATCTGCTCTTGTGGTTTCCTTCTGGATCGAAGCACCTGTAAAAGGACATGAACCACTTCACCAGGATGAAGGACGGAAGGACGTTTATGGGCCATGGCAACTGACGACCACAGTAAGTAAGCAAAACATCAACCAATCTCATCATCCTACAAATCTCACTTTAGAACCCGAGTGGTATGGGATTGGATGAGGCTCTTGTGTAGGAGGACGGTGTTGCACCATGCTCCCCTCATTAGTCGCTTATCACTTATCACTTACTCGTATTGTTACGAACTTAGTTAGAATTATCTAAGCTATGGGGTTTTCTTACGGTAAAACCGTAAACTTAGCTTGAATTGCTTAAGTCGCGAAGCATTCTCGCGCCAACTTCTTAGACTTAGCTAAGATTGTCTAAGTTATGGCACGCCATTGCGATATGCGTTTGCAAAGGGTCAGCCAAGACAAGTCCCGAAGAATTTGTAAAAGAGAAAGTTGATTAGTTCGAAAACGAGCGACAGACAAGTCCCGACGTCTTGCAGAAAAGAAAACTTTACAAGCAATTCAGCGAGCACCTTGCGTACATAAGAGAAAAGAGGGAAAGGAGGAAAATAAGGACTTTAGAAGGTAGAACAAACAGTTACAAGTCCACAAACAACTGCTCACCGGGTATCGGACGCGAAGGCAAGTTCTCGTCAAGTTAACATGCGAACTTATGAAGATTTTTCAATGTTCGACAATATACCGAAACCTCATCCAGCCCTGTGCTACTCGGGGAGTTCCAAAATGCTGAGATGGCTAACGTTTTGATGTGCAACTGCAGTTTGCAGAAAATAAGCCGTGGTACACGAAAACGGAGCTATTTTGGGGCATTTCGACCCGGCGTGACGAGCGATCGCATTGTAGCATTGCAACTTGTTCGAACATACATTTTTACAAATAAAAACATACAAAACCAAGGCAAAACATATTACCATATCTGCATGCAAAAGCGACGAATGATTTATTAAGATGATCTTTCATTAAGCATGGTTAAAAATAATTTATTCTAAATAGTTTTTGGATTGTTTTCACGTGCTACGATGATCATGATGAGTAGTGAGTACTCTCAGGTGACACAAGGCTTGATAGGCCTCTCGGGTAGCATGATGCTTTAGCAACATGAAGGGGATACGAGGAGCATCGCCGAGTGAGAGATGGAACTTATGTAGGGCTGTGGGAGTGGCTGAAAGGGGACAACCAGATCAGGAGGAAGATTGTTCCTCAGTATACGATCGATGTTCCCCGCAGAAGCTGCTCTTCTAAATTGCCTGCCTCCTCTTACTAGTTCTTGAGTTGCACATCTGCCAAACTTCACCTTCCTCGATTTCATTGATCTCTCCGTCTACCTATTCATCTTATTCCGCAGGGACAAGTGTGATGGTATCAATCTCGATGCCACTTCTGGAGTTGAACCCCAAGCTTTTTCCTTGGTTAACGCTGTCTTGAAATATATATCCATCTTTCTTATAGCACACTACGTTTGCCTACAGGTAGAGTGTGTCGTCTCTTCCTAGCTTTCTTCTGCGTCCATTGCATGTTCAGTAGTCCAATTTAAACTCGGGTTTGAAGCATGAGAGAGAGAGAGACCACTGTAATACTTTTTGATACCATTACTCCAGTACTAATCATACATAATACATGAACTCATCAAGGCTACTGCACTAGGTGGCTAATAGTACACGGCAATCCATCTTCCACACTGGGAGTGTGATTCACGGTTTTCTAGGGTTCTTAGGATCATGGTGGCTGTTTGCTCCAGAACCCGGGTAGTCATTGAGTTCAATGTCCATCGCCCCGCTCACAGGAACTCCTTCCGTGACTATCATCTCTTTGTTAATCACCTGCACAAGGAAAACAGAATTCAATGAATCAATCTTACACAAAGATCACTGCTTTGCAAAGAACAAAAAGGTGTAATGCTCTTCTGAGAGAACCTGTTCTGCTGCCTTCGTTACTGCTCTGTCTTGGTTCCTTGATGCAAGGATTCCTGCAACACAAACCAGAGAAGAGATCAGCACTCGGGTGACTCCCATAGGTGAGAAGAAACCTTGAAGAACTGTACTTGACAGTGGAGCTGCTTCCAGGGAGAGAAGGCATGAAAGGAGCAGCAGCAGTGTGAAGAGATGATTCAGAGGCTGCTTCTGATCCATAAATGCAATATACTTCCTAGAGAAAACCAAGCTGATGAAATGAGTGTAATATATAGCAATTGTATGATAGGTGACACTGCAATCTGCATAGAATATATGAACATAATTGGTTCCACTAATGATGAAGCTTTAGGATGACTCATACTAGAATCTAGTAGTAATTAAACAGGGCCAAGTTATATGTGTCACATATGGGTTAATGTACATGCCACTTGCATTATATATACAAATGATAGAAAGCTGATAACACAATTGTAAGATTAAGACCATTCATACATGTAAAGAATAAAATTCTTTACATGAAAATAGTAGTATCCCCACACAGATTTTGAAGTGAAGAATCTTCATGTACTAGTAGAGGTTGATGCAGCATTATTGTGTGTGACAAGTTGTTGAGAGGAATTGACCATCATCATAAAGAGATTAACTTGAATGACTTATTTTGAAGTGTATGATTTGAGAAGATTTTTTGTAGTGCCTCATTTGATCTATTCTTTTTTATTATTATTTTTGACATAATTAAATGATGTAAATTAATTGGATTTATTTATTTTTCTTCTTTTAACTCTTACTAGTTAGTCTCCCAAGTGCATTAGAAGCCAAATTATAATCCCGATGAAAGACAAATATGAGTAGATAAAACGAAAAAATGATTTCGATTAGTACGAACGAGGATGTTAGCTAGTTTAATTGGTAAATAATTCGACTGTCGATAGTATTGTCCCTTATACTCGCAAATAAAAAGACACAAATACATACAAATGGTTGTATGCTTGAGGAATAAATATGATATTGTTGCACTTTACAACATGTAAAGTGCATTCACTCAAAGGAAGCATTGTTTCCTTTTCTATGATCAAAGATTGCAAGTACAATATCTTTCCATTTGCTTTTACAGCTCTTTTCTTCCATTAAACCACAATGCTTGCATGCTTTGTGTCACCTTCACTTTCGAGTTCGCCATTCGCCTGCCCAACTGAAAGCCACAGCTACACGAAATGTTACAAGACAGAGATGAAGCAAAGGAAGGAAAAGCTGAGACATGTGGCTCCATTCCCCTCATGGCAACAACACTTACGGACTTTGAGCCTTACCTTTACACATCCATGTTAAAGCTAGAAGAAGGCTCCATAAAAATGCTCGAAATTGAGGAAAGTTTAGCTCCTTTTGTTGTATATGTTCTTCCTTCTCCTACATATTGTAAATGCTTTCGACAAGAATGAGGAGAGCAAGCTTGATCTACGCTTGGATCAAAGTACGGAGGCTCCAAGAACGATCGATCCTTTGGTTGAGCTCTCTCTGCAATCCACCTACTGAACAAAAGGAAAGGAGTAGCTGTATCTTCTCTTGCCATGGACATGAAGTTGTGGATTCTTTCCACCCTGACAACTCGACACGTGGACTGAAAGATAGATTCTATTCAAGTTGCCTAGATTTAAAGGAAGATCTTGTCCGATTAATAGAGTTGGGTCATCCTCATTGCACAAGATGTCCATAATCATGTGGAGCTGCTGAAACTTATCATGCACATCAAGTTGTGTAAGGCAGCTTGAAGCCTATCCTACCCTCCAAAGTCATCTACATAAATCTAGTCAAACAAATGTACCAAAATGGAGAAGAAAATGATGTAAAATAATTAATTAGAGAAGACTTCCAAATTGAAAGTTATGTGGGGCACAACTTTAATGAATTAATCAATCTAACTCCCACAACTTGCAAAACACTCTTCTTTTTTGTGCTTCTCTATCACACTTCTCTTTATCAAAGTGATGTGAATCAGTAATGAAAGAACAACAAAACACAAATTATTGAGTTCTTTGCTTAACTTTAAGTTTAAAGTCCTTTATGTACCTTCTCATATGAATCATGAACAATTTTCTCTTATCTAAAACTTTTAGATGTGTAAGATTTTAAAGAGTAAGAAATCCTAATTTCTGTAGTTTCTTTTTTTCATGCTTAAATTTTCTTATCGCTCGAGTAATTTGATTCTCAAAATAATCTAATTCCTATTAAGACATCAAAAATACTTATCAACCCTAATAACATCAAACACTTATTCAAGCCACAAATAGCTTATTAGGAGAAGTAAATAGAAAAAGGGTAAGTTGACATTAAAAAAAAGGTACATTATGAGTGAGAGCCACAAGTAGCTCACAAAAATAAACAAGAATGTTACAGAGTATGTTAAAGCAATCTCATGGTTTCAGAACCACCAAAGTAAAAGGGAAAAAGGAGAAAGGAAAAAAAGGCCATGGGAAGAGAGATTCTTATCAAAGCTACCTTTTTCAAGAAAGAGAAAAGTTGAATGGATGCCCACATGAACTGCAGGTCTCTTTGTATGACTTTTGTTTCCAGATTGTGGTTGAGATCTATTAGTTGTAGTTTGTCACAATTCAATTCAATCCAATCTAAATTGTGGTTTGTGAATGGATTGAAGTAACAACACATGAAAAAGAAATCCTTCTTTTTTTTCTAACTCATCATCTTTGTCTCTTACCCTCCTTATACTTACGCATGGCAATGATCCAAAAAGCCCAATTCATCAATCTTAACTAAAAGTATTTGGAACATCTAAAGCCTCGAGGCACCGAGTATACTCCATCATACCACTCATCCAATGAGAAGTATGTTAGGTCTCTATAAGGATATTGTACTTTTTTTTCTAAAAAATCTTGTTTCAAAACATGATGAAGAATAAAATTGTCAAGTGAGCATAAATTTAACACCCGATACGTATGATATAACATAAAGAATAATGATTAAATCGATAGTTTAATATTTTTCTAATCATAAATAATTATATGGTCATGAGTATATATCAAAAGCCCTTCGATTATAATCTTTTTTTTTTTTTTTTGTACTCACTCTCCTTACTTTTCACTTCAACTTCAAGAAACCTTATCACATAGGTATCAAGAGGATCAAATCGTCAATACACCCAACGATAATCTTCTATTATAAAAATAAAGATCTATCGATGATTACTTCAACTTTTGAGATTCTCATCCTCCGTCTTTTCTAGGAACACACGGACGATTCCATCTTTCATATTTTTAATTTTGATTAAAATAATAATATAAGATATTGACGAAACAAAGAATAGATGATAAATAACTTTATATTTTAAAACCTAAAAATATTATATTTTTCTTTTTATTTTTTGACATGATTTCAGAATCCACTAGATTTTCGAAATTACCAATTTATATAATATAAATTTGAAAGAGAGAGAAAAAAAAACATGCTGTCGTAATTATCTCTAATGACGAGGGTCTTCTTGGTATTTTGCAAGGATAAAAGGCCCGACCCCTGAAAAGCTATATCTCTTTTCCTGGTCGACTTCTGGTAGCATTTTCCTTTTTCCCTGGCTGACGTCAGCCTCCTTAATCCACAACCACGAGAATTAGTGGCTCGGAATGCCTCCCGTCGTTGACTCCGACGCTTACCTGGCACTCGGTCACCCGCTACTCCCGGTCTCCCCCCTCCTCCTTCCTTCCGATGGAAATCGGCAATAAAAACCCCCCGTTCTTGAAACAAACAGACAATAAATTGCTACTTCTCTCTCGCGCAAAACAGCGAGGAGAAGGCGGAGATGCTCTTCGATTCCCTCTCGGAAATCGATCGGACGGCGCAGAGAACATGTCCGAGCCTGGGGACCCCGCCATCAAGCTATTCGGGACCACCATCCCCATGGCCGCGGCGGCTGATGAGGAGCCCGATGTCGAGGAAGCGGAGGCGAAGACGCAGCAGGTGAGAAGAGAAGCCCACCTCTCCTCTTTTCTCGATCCGTGCTCTTCGTTTTTCCTAGTATTTCCTCTATGAATCTTGTCGGGGTCGGCGAAAGGTCGTATCTTTTTTCGCTTGTTTTGCCGTATGGGTGATTTTTTCTCCTTTTACAGCTACAAGTAATTTGGATTCATTTTGTTGAGTAAGCTTACTGATGTTACATGAGAAGATTGACGACCTTGCATCACACTCTGGACTTCTCTTACTCGGAAATTTCATGGATGGTGTGACTTCAAATATATTGCTGACATCATTGTCCAGAATTACATGGCATAGCAACTTAATGTGGTTTGAGCTTTCTGTTTCGTTCATCTTAATTTCTTTTGCTCATTGAGTGATTATAATAGTTGATGTTATGAGGAAAGTAAAAAGATGACGTTGTTTTGTTCTGCTGAATACTTTGATCTTCTTTTTCCCGAAATCTCCAGCAGGTGGAAAAAATCGAGTCTTTGGTTATTCTTGATGATTTATTCCTTTTTAGGGGGTTTCTTGGATCTCAGTTAATACAGGTGGATCAGCAATCAGTTTTGCGAAATCAAGAAAGAAAAAGTAATGAAACAATTCCATATAAATTGTACTGTGCAGATCCATGTCATACTCTGCAGAGGGGTCCAACAAAGTAGAATAACGAAAATGATCAGTCATGTGCATGCGAAAGGGGGATAAGAGGAATGCATATGATTCTTAAATTCATATTATCTAGCAAAAGGGAAAACATTCGTAGAATTCTATTCATGTAAAGAAGAAGTCTAAATTTGCAAGGCAAGAGAATTTAACTGTAGCAAGAAGCCATGTAGCAAATAGATTGTCTGTAAAGGTCCCAACTATTTGAGGTTGACTGCATGGATCTTTTCCCACCATTTAGCTTTGTTGAGTGACAGATCACTTTTTTTAATAGTAACCATCCAATCTCTTCAACTATTCCTAATAAAGTCTTCTTAGGTTTTTCTACTAATATCAGTTAACTCACCGCAGCTGATGAGTGCATCCAGGATCTCCTTTCCATTCCAAGCAGTTCTTTCCTTATTCCATTCTTGATTGGAACTAAAAACGTAATTCGAGAAAAAAGTGGATACATTCCCAGTCTATCAGACAAGAAATTGTACTGTATAAGGGGTAATATTTGTCATTTAGGAGTGTTTACTTTTCATTGTAGTTTAAACTTTTAACATTGATGCATTAACTGGATTATGCTTCTAACCTGTAATGCATGACAAGTGTTTAATTATCTTGTTTTGGTCTTATATTTCAGAATTCATCAAAGGGAGTAACAAATATGGAAGTCAACAATGATTCTTCTATATCAGCTGAAGAAGAGAATGAAGGTGACCCAATTAGTTTATCTGGTTTGACCAGTGGCAATGAAGATGACCATAAAACATCCGTTGAAGCTGAAAAAGAAGCAGCAAAGAGTGAGGCTGATGGCTCTGTACCAGAGAAGGTCCTCAAGAAGCCAGACAAAATTCTACCATGTCCTCGCTGTAATAGTATGGAAACCAAATTCTGCTATTACAACAACTACAACTTTAATCAACCTAGACACTTTTGTAAGAATTGCCAGAGATATTGGACTGCTGGGGGAACAATGAGGAATGTTCCTGTGGGTGCTGGTAGGCGTAAAAGTAAGCATTCCAATTCACCATATCATAATGTAGTGATTTTGTCAGATGGATTTCAGAGTTTTCAGTCAGATGCTCTTAAATCTATTCATCATCGGCCTCTTCCATGTGCGTCTTCTACCGCTTCACAACCTTTGATAAGAAAAGGGACCATCCTTAAATCTGATCAAGAAGATCCTCTTTACGAGTCTGTGACCTGTGCATTTAATATCAGGGAGCAAGGAAACAATGCTGCTTCTGACTCAATGATATGTGGATATAAAAGAGAGGAACCCTCCTGTTCATCTTTTGCAACAGCCTCCAATTTTGTCAAAAATGTGTCTGCTGAAAAAGCAGTTCATGTGCGATCAAGTGGCATGCGAGTTTACTGTAATGGACTAGCACCTCTGCCTCATTTGCAGTATTATCCTGGGGTTCCATGGGCTCACCCATGGAGTCTGGCATGGAACAGTGTTGCTGCCATGGAAGCTGGTAGATGCTCATCTGAATATTCTTGCACAGTGGAGAATGACAATTCAAGTTCGGTTTCATGGAGTCCCAGAGCATTGATGGCAGCTTCTCCTTTTTGTGCATCAACACTACCTTTCTCTTTCATGCCGGCTCCATTTCTGGGCTATTCCATTTTGCCAAATGGAACATGGAATGTACCATGTGCTGGATCTAATGGTTGCATATCACCATCACCCTCTACGAGCGATAGTGGATGTTCAGGAAATGGCTCTCCAACTTTGGGTAAGCATTCCAGAGATTCTAGTATACAGGGAGAGAATAATATGAAGAAGCCTTTATGGGTCCCTAAAACCCTTAGGATGGATGATCCAGAAGAGGCTTCCAAGAGTTCCATATGGGCTACCCTTGGTATCAAGCCTGAAATGGGCAGTATCTTCCAGTTCAAGTCTGAACACAAGGCTAAAAAATTGGATGGCGCACAGCTATTGCACGAAAACCCGGCTGCAGTATCTCGTTCTCATTGCTTTCAGGAGAGCACATAAAGAGCTCTCTCTGAAGTCGTGTGGAAATGACTCTGTATGATGCGTGCCATGTGATTTGGGAGCTCACTTGGCTGGTGGCCTTAAAACCAGGATCTGAAATTGTTACAAAGCTAGCAGGGGAAAGGGCCAAGCTTGTTTAACATATCTAAAATTGTTGAAGAATTCGTGTTGTAGATTCAAGAGGAACACAATTCTTGTTTATAAGTTTTACTTCAGAGAGTTCGTCATCTCCTGACAGAATTAGTTTACCATGATATGAGGATCAAGTTGAAAAAGGTGAACATAAACATAGTATCGGAACTGAAAATTCTTAATCTTCAAATGGCATCCTTGTTCTAATACGGAAAAAGAACTTTTGCTTTTATATGGTTCTTGGCTGCGTTGTTGGATGCTTCCTTGAAATTTATACAAATAAAGGCAATATCATTGATTTTCACTGCACATCGATAACTTTGTTGTCCAATAGTCTTACATCTCTTCTTTCAGTTACTCAAAGACTATTGTTATCGGCTGAGGTCATGGAAATGCTCCGATATCTTTTGGTCGACAGTATTCTAATGGTTGTCTGTAGTTGTTTGAAGTGTGTTTTCTTTAATTATCATAGTCTGTGGAAAGTTTTTTACCTGTGCTCAGTGGCATTACCTCTATTGTCCTAATTTTATGAACTTGTACAGGCAACTCGAACTTCTGTTTGGATTGATGGCTGATCAAAATATGTGCTTTATCTTTGCTATATCATTGGATCAGTTCTATTAGTATTTCATACCTTTCATGTCTATTCAAATTTTGGAGTTTGATAATTAATACCCCAAGGCCCTGACATAGTGATTCATTCATTTGTTAGGAGTTGTAAATATGATGTTCTCAATTTTGTGCCAAAATAATGAAAGTTGATTACAACTGAAACTATTCGAGTTATAATTACTTGACCGAGATCTTATGTCGCATATAAATCCTAATATCTTCTTTGCTGATTTCTCATTAGTTAGTGAACAGCTTGCATGTCAACTCTTATGACATGAAATTGTTCTTGTTTTTTTTTTTTCTGTGTAGGAAAATAAAATTTCTAACACTTGTTGGCCTGGTTTTTCCTCCTCCTGTGGTATAGCTGACACTTCTAAATTTCATAACAGTTGGTTGTAATTAGATTTTGCTCAGAGTAATATGAAACAGTGTCAGCTGCTGAGAAACAAGTGGTTGCATGTTGTGAAAAGGTTTTAATATTGTCCAAATGATAAATGTTTAATAATTCATAAACATACTTCAATATTTCTTTTTTTTCTGAACATCAACAATAATAATATCATTTGAAATATACTTTGGTATTTTGATTTCTCTAATCATGACAAGATTACTAATTTTGGGAATTAGGGATTGGTACCATGGAGACTCAAGATTTTCTCTATGGATTCTCCAATCCAACATAGATCACACCTTGCTGTCAAAAATTACAATCTTCTCATTCACAATCCTATGCTACTAACAGCCCTTTGGACTTCCAACATAGAATTCTATTGCTGATGATGAAAGCCCCGCAAGAAGTTACATGAATGCATGAGGCATGTCACTTGGCGTTCGCATAAGCGACATCTTCTTCTTCTTCTTCTTCTTCTTCTTCTTCTTCTTCTTCTTCTTCGCTGATTTCCAGTACGAGACAATTCTTCAAACAGGTCATCAGCATCAATCACGGCTGAAACTGGACAAAGATCCATCGAACCTAACCCTACATAAGATGCCTAGGGCACGATGGAGGGAGTCATCATCATCACTCCCATCACCATCCATCCGGCCACCAACGCGCTGTGTGAAGGAAAAGAACAAAAACATGCAATAATCCAAGGTGTGTCGCTCACCTGTCACGGTCTAAACGCGGAACACCTTCTCCTCCGACGATGAGTTGTACCGTCTTTCGTGACGAGAAAATCCTGAACTCTGCCTCCTCCAAGATATGGAATCCTAAAATCCCTATCACGAGTACGCGATCCGGCCAAGCGACTTAGTTAGCACGATGACTTACTCGCCTTATATTGGGTCCCGTACATCAATGATCGCTTGTCATGTTATGTCGTTTATGGATAGATAGATAAATGGGAAGATCCAACAAAGGAAATCATGTTGTAGTGGGTAGAGCAAGACTTGTTCGCAAGTGGGCACGCATGGTATGAATGCCTTTATATACCTTGTCTCCTTGTGGCTTGGAATTTTCCATGTTTCAAAGGTGGAGGCTAAAAGGAAGTATATGTGATATAAATATATATAATGTAATATATAAATGAAAACTGTCTTCAAACAGTGCAACAATGTAAAACCCTCCAATTTATTGTGGAGAGGTGATTCTGATAACCATAGGTGGTGTCTGACCTCTTGAAGTAACAAAGAAGGGAAAGTGAAGACTGGTAGGAAGGAGAAGGAAGAAGCGTTGCCTGCACATTTGTTGTGGTAGAAGATGTGGTGGGTTGGGTCTTTGGAAACCAGATACCTTTGCTGAAGCTAATAATCCAGACGAAGAAGCTGTTTGCATGGTCTTTCTTTTCCTTTTTGGATCTTATCGAGAGATCTTCTGTTGGAGCTGAGGAGTTGTGATGGCCTGACCTGAGAGATGAGTGCAGGTTGCTGTGGTTCAACAATGGCTGCCATGAATGCACGCGTGCCTCATCATTGTGCTTGAAGAGAGAGAGAGAGAGAGAGAGAGAGATGACAGGAGAGTTCCAAGATGTGGCATGGGATTCAACAAAGTTGAGCAATGGATCCATGTGATTGGATTCACCTCCCACTAAGTTTGAAGTGTTGCAAAGCTGGACATGGGTTTTCGACACTTGCTTTAGAGCTAGCTTTTCAAGCTGACTACTACAGATCATGGTGAGCAATATGCAGCTTAAGTACTTGCGAGAAGGTGTGGGGTAAAGTGGAGAAGACAATCTAAGTTGGCTCATCACCTTCACCTCTTCATTCTTTCTTCTGTACCATCTTACTTAACTCTAGTCGTGACTTAAGTCTTCACTCAAAGCAAATTCCTTTTCTTTTCTTTATGGGTAAAAGTCATATATATATATTTGGTTTTAAGATGTGTGCAGGCAACTGATCTACGTACGACAAGGCAAAGAGTTTGGGAGCCTAACACGAATCTCAACACACAAACACTTACTCGGCAGCCGCCTAATAACAATATAATAATATTATTATTACAATTATTAGGGTAAAAAAGAAAAAGGAGGCTAACACTGTTCCATAGCGCGTGTGTAATTTGTGCGGATCGGCTGCGGCCTCGCTTTGATTGTCGTGCTTTCCATCATTCAGCGTGCGCGTACGGAGTATGTATGCGCACGTGTCTACATTTGATAGAGAAAGGGGAAGAAGCGGAGGACACGTACGACGTATACGGCACGAGCAGTAGAGTGAACGCTACCGCTGCTCCGTCATGTTTAGAATGCATATGCAACTCAAAATAAAGATGTTAATATATTATTAATTACTGAGTTAGAACAAATATATTGCGTTTATTCGTCCTTATATTGCCTTGTGTTTTTTGGCTGCAGAGAGATGAAGAGACGATGAGCATGGAGGGTGGTGCAAGGGAGGACAACAGATGGAAGTCAGGGTAGGTCCTCCAGAGAAGGTAGAGAGGTCAAAGCAGCAGCCGCGGAGTATGCAGCTTTCAGCACATTTAAAGGAGTAGAGTGTGGGGGAGAAGGTGCCTCGAATTCCTGGATCCACACGAACGCTTCTCCTCTGCAACTCTGAGAGAGAGAGAGAGAGAGAGAGAGTCGTGTGGTTTTCTTCCACCCAAGGACGTTGGCTCTGTGATGGTCCTTCTCTAAAGCTATTCCACCACCACTGTTCTTGTATTTCTTCTGCATCTCTTGAGCCTCGGTTCTTGGAGACAGAGAGAAAATAACTCAAGCTCACAGGTGACATGGGATTCTTCGCTCCGGTAGCACCTCCATTTGTTCATGGCTTGACAGGGGAGCATGAGAACCACGGCAAGGTGGAAGAAGATGGCGAACGACAGCACAAGCTCTGTGCTAGGGGCCACTGGAGGCCAGCCGAGGACGCCAAGCTCAAGGAGCTCGTCTCCCAACATGGCCCTCGACACTGGAACCTGATCGCTGAGAAGCTAGCAGGAAGAACAGGTAGGTAGTCGGGAACAAGAAAGAAAGAATCTATCGAATGCTTACTGAATCCTCTGTGCCTTGTTTGTTGCTGTTACCGGAACTGGTTCTGGGCAGGGAAGAGCTGCCGGCTGAGGTGGTTCAACCAGCTGGATCCAAGGATCAACAAGAAGGCATTCAGTGAGGAAGAAGAGGAGAGGCTGTTGGTTGCCCACAGGCTTTACGGCAACAGATGGGCGCTGATCGCCAGAATCTTCCCTGGCAGGACCGACAATGCGGTCAAGAACCATTGGCATGTGACCATGGCCAGGAAGCAGAGGGAGCAGTGCAGTTGTGCTTACAGGAGGCGGCGGAAGCCATTCCTTTGCTCCGCCCACTCTCCCCCATCTCAGCACTCCCTCCCCAACGTTGCATGCAGTGGTGAGTCGACCATCACCAGCACCAGAGATGAGTGTGCTTCCGCTCGCGCAGACCTTTCCCTCGGTTCCTTCACCAGCAGCACTGGTCCTTCCAATGGCATGCTCAATGGTATGATCTTTTCTCCATATTCCTCCGAAAGAAACCCTTGCTCTGCAGCTCTGCTCCACATGAATTTTCAGCTGTCAACATCAACCATTGCCTCCCCTTTTTCCCATCTCATGGTGTTGGTCAATGGATAATCGTCTCATTGTAGGATCTGATGAAAGGCTGGTGTCGGCAAACGACGGATTCTGTGACAAGTTGGGTAATTCTGGTGGTGGCTTTCTCCCTCATGTCAATCCTATGCTGATGCTGGTTCCTGGGTTTGGTCAGTCCGGCTGCACCTGTTCAACTCCAAGGGCCTCGGCAGCAGCTGAGCCACCAGCTTACCACATGAGCTTGCCTCACGGTAAAACAGATCATGGAAGGAAGAACACTGAGTTGCCCTTTTTTGATTTCCTAGGCGTGGGAGCAAGATAAGGGTTCCAACACCCAAAGAAAGAGAGGTAGAGGTGAAGGTGACGTAGTTTCTGTCCATTAATGTAGCAGCCACAAAGCATGTTGCGGAAGAACTTTGATCCTGCGTTGTCTATCCTTCTCAAGGTTGTCAATAACCCGCAAGCTCTGATCTCAACCTGTAGATCAAACGAAATGAGATGATGCTTCATCCTATATATGTACCGAGACTACGTGTAGAAAAAAGAATCATAAAAGACTTCATCCATCCTATGATGTTCTTCAACCTTAGCACTGCTCTATGCTTTGCTCAGATCTGTAGGAATCGACAAGCAGTGTGGTCTTTTGTGTTGTTATTATTGTTGTTGTTTACCTCCCGCTTTAAAGGCTGTTGGGTGCTCAGAGTTTCTGAAGCACGGCCCAACTCCTCACCTTGCAGCGCCTTACAGTAATCATGGTGGTGCTGAAGAGCTTCTTACTGAGAAGAAGCGAAAAAACCTTGGGAAAGAGAACGGTGAGCAGCGATCTTGAGGAAGAAGCACAGGAAATGCTTTGTGAGTAGTGATTTGGACCTGCATCCCCTTCAGAGGTCACCAGAAGGGGACTCTCTCTCTCTCTCTCTCTCTCTCTCTCTAGCTTAGAGGGCGGGCATGCTAACTGTGCAAATAAGTGGCAATGTCATGATTGGTTACTTGTTTGACTCGACTGTGAGAATGGCATGGTGAAGGTGCGATTGAATCGAAGAGGCACCATTATGGGGCTTGGCAGGATGTTTCATAAATGTAGCTACGTGCAGAGATTTGGTTTTCCTTTCAAGGAGGATCTCATGACAGGTATAGCCATAGGAGGAAACAGAGGAAGAAGAAAGCTACCGACTGCTGGAGTTTGAGGGGGTGAACTCTGTACAAAGCAATAAAGATTATATCAAATGGAAGAATGACACTTGGGTTTCAACAAGGGGGGAGTTTATAACAGTTCAATTTTTGGTTTTTCATAACCCAAATAAAATCTTTATTATGATATCAAACATGTCACTATATTCATTTCCATTTCATCTAATATTTAATTAAAATTATTTATATAATACTCTTTATTCATTTGTACTTAAGTATCAATTTTATGTTGGAATTGATAAGTATTTTTTAATTAATAATTTTTTTTAAATGATATTTGTGCCATGCTTGAAATAATATTATTTTTAAAAATTTGAATTGTTTTACTGATTGAATTAAAATAAATTATGATGATTTTTAGAGTCATGAATGTGATGGTGGCATTGATATATGATGATTTTGTCAAAAAAAATATTATTGTGGATTTCTAACTATCAACTGAGAAACCAACCGCCGTTGCGGGTCCGCCCGTCGACCGTGGGACCCGCTTCGTCTACCGTGGGACCCGCGTCGTCGTCCACCAATGAGAGTGGCTTTCCTTTCCCTCCCCTACTTCAACGCCGTCACCTGAATGGCTCAAGGCTTCGCGAGGAGCGCTTCCCAGCGGCACCCGCCGCCCTTCAAGTACCATGCACGCACACCTGCCTTCGACGCCTAGCTCTGACGGTGTCGCGGTCGAATGGCTACCACGAGCTCGCACGCCTCTAGTTTGGTTTCTTTCTCGCCCTCTCCTGATGCATGTCTTTCTTGATTAGAGATTCGTTCAGTTCTCTTTCTTGGTTAGAATTAGAACCTTCCTTTTGGTGGATTACGCCCTACGTTTCGCTCTACGGTAAATTCCCTTTTCTCGCTCTTACGGTAAATTCTGTAAGAGATGGGTGGAAGTGTTCTGCCTAATCGTTCAACTCAATGAAAGAAAAAGATTTCTTGTAACATTTATTAGAATATGAAGGTTCATTAACCATGGTAATTATATAAGGATAATATGTACAAAAATTATGTCAGGTTTATCTTGGCAGAATGATCTTCTCTTTATGACTCCATATTTACCTACTAGTACTGTTCATTCTCGCCACATTTACCTTGCTACGTCAGAAAATAAAAACACATTTTTTGTTGGTGTCAACAACTTTAAACCATGGTCTCGGGGCCAACATGGTTGGGTTCGGGTCCGAATGATTGGGGATCTTCCTGAGCGACCCTTGAGACCGCTGAGGTGACCGACTGCGATGGTCCGATCGCGACGAGACAGTTGTTTCCTTCGGAAGGGAACTCCTCGCCTGGTCGCATGGTGGGAGGCGCTCCGTCTTCATCCTTGCACACAGGTCAGGTCGGGAGGCTCGACCCAACCCCTCCGACGATCAAGTTAGTTGATAGTCACAGGGGGTTTTTGTCTTCGTTTTTTCCTCTTCCTCCTTCTCCTCCTTCCTCCACTTCTTTCTGAGCGCGAGGGTTTTTATAGGGAAGGTTACCGTTGCCTGATGTGCCCGCTTGCAGGGAGCAGGATCGTACTCCTGGTAACATTTGACACCGGTATTGGCGTGGCGTGAAGGACCGGGCTCGCGTAGGATGTTAATGTGTCTCGGTCGACGTCCCGATCTGTTTTGGCCAAGCGCTGTCAGGTCAATCGAGGCGCGAGGCGTCATTCGGGCGCAGCTGACGTTAACCCGCATCCCATCGCCGTTATTGCCCTCATCACTTTTGATACTTGCTCTTCTTACATGCATCCTCAATTTGGTCGTTCTTATTTATCTCTAGAGACACCTTGATACATCTTTTTCTTTTTCTTTTTCTTTTTCTTAACAATTGGACCTTTCGTCATGTTTCTTTCTCTTCGATGGGCATTCTGTTCCATACATCAGTTCCAATAGAAGTCATTCAGGTCAAATTGTTTACAACTTGATGCACCTTTATTGTCTTCATGGATTTTTAGTTCTAGTTTTGTTGTAAGATATGGCAGTCCGAATGCATCTGATTGCTTTCTGTTCTCCTGTTGCGCTGATGGTCTCTTGCTGCTAAGATGTCCAAGAAATTTGTCGGTAAAGCAGCCTAAAATTGTAATGTGAGTAGAAAAGCTTCCTGCCTGCTTGCTCCTTTACGTGGAACGATGGACACACTTTAGAGAAGATGTTCCAAGGCAGCTCTCCCCAAGCAGGACGGACATCTTTTCCTTGGGGTCTTTGCGTAAGTTCTAAGCAACTCCACTGCAACTCTTCTCTTGCTGAGCTGAAGAAGAATGCCCCCAAGTCAAAAGAAGAAGAGCACAGAGGTCGGCAATGCGCGAATTCCCACTACCAACAGTGACAAGGGAAGCATCTTTACACCTTCGTCGAACCGACTAACTTTTCAGAGGAAAGCAAAGCAACGGACCCCATCGTCCATCGTCCATCGTCCATCGTCAAGGTGTGTGTGGTCGTCTCATGCATGGATGGCAAAGCGTGGTGGGCGGACATGTTTCCGAGAAAGTTCCACTCCACCGACGCTTTCCCCTTCTTCCCTTGATGTGGCGATTCTGATCAATCGGCCAGCAAGCAAAGCAAGAGCTGAGTTCCAATTCTTCCCCGTCCACGGAGCGGAGCCATGGCAGAGGTGGTTGCCAGCAGCATCGTGAGGTTTGTGTCCGACAAGCTGGGAGCCAAAGTGTTGAACGAGCTGGGGTTGCTGAAGGGTGTGGGCGAGGAACTCAAGCGGCTGGAGAGCACCCTCGCCGCAATCCAAGACGTGCTCGAGGACGCAGAAGCACGGCAGGTGAAGGAGAAATCCCTCAGAGTTTGGCTGCGGGAGCTGAAGGATGTCGCCTACGACTTGGACGATCTGTTGGATGAGACCGCAGTCAAGGCCCTGACCAAAGGAAAGGTGCGTGGATTGCCTCTCACGCCCAAATCAATTCGAGTTCGGCATGAGATAACTCGCAAGGTGAAGAAGATGAGGAAGAGATTAGACGCCATCGCGGAGGAGCGAGCCACATTCCACCTCAGGGAGGGAACCGCCAAAGACAGTGAGCCGAGCAGTGGCGTAAGAGAGCAAACAGGCTCTTTGGTGGATGAATCCCAAGTCTACGGTCGACAGCAAGACAAGGAGCAAATCATCGACTTCCTTCTCGGCGACTCTAATGAAGAACATAATAACAATCTCGGAGTCATTGCAATTGTTGGGCTGGGTGGTCTCGGCAAGACCACTCTCGCTCAGCTAGTGTACAATGATGAGGGGGTGCGTCAGCACTTCGAGAAGAGGATGTGGGTCTACGTTTCTGATAAGTTCGACAGCAAAAGTCTCATGAGATCGATCATAGAATCCCTGAGCAAAAAGGAGTTCACCCTCCCGGACATGGACCCGATGCAGCGGGAGCTCGTGGAACAGATCAGAGGTAGGAGGTTTCTGCTGGTGTTGGATGACGTCTGGAACGAGGACTATGAACTGTGGGATAGACTGAGGATTCTGCTGAACAATGGAGCCAAGGGAAGTAAGGTTGTGGTGACGACACGAAGCCGGCGAGTCGCGTCCGTGATGAACGCGGACGACGTGCACTTCCTCGCCGGTCTCTCCGACGACGACTGCTGGTTGTTGTTCGAGAGAAGGGCGTTCGAGTCGGGCAGCAGCGCGAGGAACCCCAGCTTGGTGGCCGTCGGCAAGGAGATCGTGAGGCGATGTGGAGGCATGCCGTTGGCAGCCAAGGCTTTGGGGAGCATGATGCGGTTCAAGCGAGAGGTGAGCCATTGGGTGGCGATCCGGGACAACGAGATTTGGAGACCCTCCGCCGACGTTGACGACGACCAGATTCTACCTGCTTTGATGCTGAGCTACAGTCATCTGCCACCGCGTCTGAAACAATGCTTTGCGTACTGCGCGATGATCCCAAAAGGCAAAACGATGCGGATCGAGACACTGGCTCAGCTGTGGGTTGCAGGAGGCCTGGCGGACCTGGAGGATGTGGGATCTCACTACGTGGATCAGTTGCTGTCCAGATCCCTTCTCGAGATCGGTCAAGAGGAAGCGCATGGTGCTGTGAGCCTGGTCAAAATGCACGACGTCGTCCACGACCTCGCTCGGTTTGTCGCCGGCGACGAATGCTCGATCGTGGACGTCTGCGGCAGCACAGCCACCTCCCCAGGTTCGCGCTACGCGTCTCTACTCTTCGATGGACGGACGCCATCGGTTGCAGAGACGCTTGGCCATCTGCGGAAGCTGAGAGCTTTGTATGTGATCGTGACCGAAGGCATTTTTGCGGAGTATGGTGTGAGGGTGCTCGACGGGAAGAATGTTTACGGACGAAGTGCAGAGGAGCAAGACGAAGATGAGAGAGTTCTCCTTGCCATATTCTCCACCATGAAACCCCTGCGAGCACTACATTTGGATAGCTTTCCCATGAAAGCACTGCCTGCTGCAGTACAAAATCTCGATCATCTGCGGTACCTCGACCTGTCACGAACCGACCTCCGAACACTTCCTCCGGCCATCGGGCGTCTCCACAACCTGCAGATCCTGAAACTGCGGAGTTGTACAGGACTCGAAGCATTGCCCGAATCGATCGGCGAGCTGGTAAATCTGGTGACCTTGGATCTCTGTCTCTGCCGACGCCTTTCTTCTTTACCGGATTGCATCGGTCGCATGGGCAACCTGCGGAACTTGGATGTTTCCAGGGCTTGCATCACCACGCTGCCGGAATCGTTGAGTTCCCTCTCAAACCTACAGCTGCTGAAACTTAGAGACTGTTACTGGCTGCATGAGCTTCCGAAGAACGCACAGAGCATGAGAAGCCTCACACACCTTGACATACGTGGTTGTTATGGTCTGACCTGCATGCCCGCGGGGTTAGGACAGTTGCGTCAGCTGCGGATGCTGCCGACGTACCTGCTCGGTGATGGAGATGGCGAAGGAGGTCTTGAAGAGCTCGGCACCCTAAATCTCGAAGGTGAATTGTATATCGGGAATCTTCAGAATCTAAGGAGTGCTACGGAAGCCGGCGAGGCCAATCTGAGGGAGAAGCCGGGCCTGCGTTCGCTGAAACTAAAGTGGGATCTGACCTCTTGGTTCCAACAAGAAGACCGGAATGATGTCGCGGCCATTGGTGAGGAGCACACCGAGCTGGTGGAAGATGCGCTAGGAAGCCTCCGACCGCAGCCAGACCTGGAGGTCCTGCGGATCGAGGGTTACGTTGGCAAGGTGCTGCCGGGGTGGATGATGGATTGCTCGATTCCGAATCTGGTGGAGCTTTCACTGGACTTGTTTACTCGATGTGAGAAGTTGCCGGCGTTGGAGAGGCTCTCCTGTCTAAAGGAGCTGAATCTGAGCAGATTCCCCCGTGTCGAGTGCCTTCCACGGTTAGGGCAGCTACCCTGTCTCAGGGTCCTCTGCCTCGAAACGCTTCCTGCTGTGAAGCGTTTGGGATCAGAGTTGTCCGGCGGCGGGTGCGCGTTCCCTGCACTGGAGAAACTGCGACTGGTTTTCATGTCGGATTTGGAGGAGTGGTCAGGCACGGAGGGGGAAGATTTCCTTCCTCGTCTCACGGAGCTGGTACTGATGAACTGCCCTAAACTAGAAGCACTACCATCGACGTTTCCATCTGTGAACCGGCTGACGATGAACGTGGACGACAAGTTGCTACTCTCTCACCTCGAACGTGGTGCGTTTCCAAACCTAAAGCATCTGGGTATCTGCAACTGCGACCAAGATGATGAAGCAGGCATGCCGGAAGTCCTAGCGGAGCGCTTGGATTCTGTTGAAAGCTCGTCGTGGACAGGAAGACCAGTTACTGCCTCCGAGTCTGATGATGATGATGACGCAATGCATTGAGTTGACAGTGTAGATGACGGAATAGACGACTACTAACTTGAACCACTAAACCCCAAATGTTCGCAGGTTAATAATGGTAATAACTCATCTAACATATCATCTCCCACTTCTGATATCAGATTAAATGGGAGACTAACAACATATGTATGAGATCCATCATGTCTTTGATGTCCTGAGATGTCTCTAGCTTCTTCATCTACAAATAATTCTTTTATGAATAGATAGGTTCTGATATCATTTAACATGATCTAATCTGAAAGAGAGGCGAATGAGATGATGACACGTGGATCATCTAATTTCAAAAGGTTTTTTTTATTTTTAATCTCGAAAAGTGAAAACCTAATACCATATCCTTTCGTCACTCTTCTTTATATCGTCGTAAAGAGATGAATTTATCTCTAGCTCGTTTTTTTTATTTTTAATCTTAAGAAATAAAAACCTAATATCATACCCTTTGCCTCTCTTTCATATATGAGTTAGTACTCCTCCCTCTTATTTTCTTCTTGATCGTCTTCTCCTTATCACTTTTCTTTATATCGTCGTAAATGGATTTATCTCTGACTCATTTTTTTTATTTTTAATCTTGAAAAGTAAAAACCTAATACTATACCCTTTGCCTCTCTTTCACTTGTGAGTTAGTACTTCTCTCCCTTCTTTTCTTTTTGATCATCTTCTTCTTATCACTCTTCTCCTTGTCACTCTTCTTTATATCGTCGTGTCATATACTTGTACGCGTGAGTCTGATGTCTGAAATCGATACCTCGATAAGACTATTAACCTCTTCATCAAATATTCATTTTCTAACAACATAAAAGAGAAGAATTCGATGAGCGCATGTGAAGAGAGAGGGGGTTGAGTCGCCTTCTCGACCTCGTAGTGCAGAGAATCATTTGAAGAGTCACAAGCGTGCAAGTAGGATGAGTAAGACAGCACCAACAAAAAGAGAGGAAATTACCTGTCTGTGAACAGGAAATTGTCGAAGTTGGCAAGAATTGTTAGATCCTCCAAAGAAACTTCACTCTTTCTCTGCCTAACTTGTCCTTGCAAGACCTGGAAGTGAGGTTGTAAGAACTTGAAGAACACCTGCATTACCAGTTCAAGAGCTGAAAATATATCACATTTCCAAGACTTTACACCAGATTTTCTCATTTGCAGAAATCCAACAGAAATACTTCACTGCAAAGAGAGAACAAAATCCTCCGAGCAAAGAAAGACCGGTGACAAATCGAAATTCGCTATGATACACAGACAACCAGCCCCAACAAAAGGAAAAATAACAGCAAATTATTAGTTCGATAAACAAAGAATTACAAACCCAAGATTCATCGATAAATTGCTCAACCGTGGAGCAGAGCAGTTCATGGAACAACAACACAAACAATTACGTCCATCGACGATCTGCAAGGAGGAGAAATTTGCAAAAGCTAATATGACTACAAGTTACTAAGCCATAAATATCTGAAAAAGAGCAAGTTTAAAAGCGACATGACAGTCTAAACATCAAAGTATCCATTCATGAGTTCTCAAAACTAATACAAACTGCACATTCTATACATGCAACCAAGTCTTGAGTAGCGCACTCCACATATAAATATCTATCCAATATATATAACAAGGAAAAAAATTTACATATCGAGATAAGGGAAGACCACCCTAAGCCAAATTCAAGGTTCTTTTTATTCTCGGAAATCTAATCTGCTGCTGTTGCCGCGACTCCACCATTTTAAGGAAATGATCAAACATGGTGTCTCCACCATTTCATTTCAGCAGAACCAGCTAAATCCATCTTGCTTTGTTCCCCCATGCAAGGCATCAGAGTAATCCATTCCAAGCATGTTGAAGCCAGACCTAATCCTGATACCCCCACTAGCTTCAATGGGATGGCCACTTGGTTCTTGTTCGATTGGCAGCGATCGCTCTACCACACCACTGACCTCTTCGAATAGACTGCGATCAAAGAAGCTGTCTTCCATCTGAAGAGAATTTGATCCTTCCAACATGGTCACATCTCCTGAGCTGGAGTTCTTACTAGCATTGATACTGATATCATAGAAGTTCGTTAACTCATTAATCAATTTTTGCCCATCAGAAGGAATACCGAGTTCAGATATCTTGACTGGATTAACTGAAGGCTTGTTGCCAAGCACCTGGAAGCCATTGCTCATCATCCCAATACCTGTAGGAAGAGTGTTATGATACTTACAGACAGAACGGTGACTGTTCCTGGCATTCCTGTCAAGAAATCCATTGCGGAAATCGTTGTGTGGGCATAGCGCATTATCGCAGGTATAGATCCGCTGGTTCATCATCAGTTCAGACTCCCTGGAAGTTCTTTTCTGAATGAACCCTACATCTTTCTCTCCCTTCATCGGAGCAGATCTAATAAGCATCACATCCCCTGTACAAGCTCTTAAATTAAAGGCATTAGCAGCACGAGCCAGCTTGTAGTTTGCCACACCCTCACCTTTAACTTTGTAAATGCCTGTGTGATCATACTCGCTGCTGTTGTTGTCGAAGGAGATGGCTCCTGAGACACCACGGCCAGCGGATTGGGGTGCGCATGCATCTGTGTGCAGCTTCATGTACATGTCCTCCTCCTGCTTGATGACAGCAAGCCATGTTGTGCTCTCCTTGGCAGTCATCTTGTCTTGGAGGCACTTGGACTGCCGAACAAGCCTACGGATCCTCTCAATGTCAGGAGACATGTGCTTGATTACCACCATCAAGACCGCAACCTTCCAAGACTTCTTCAGATCATGTGGCTTCTTGTACGGCGGTAGGCCATGTTCCATAGGGATGTCCAGTTTGCGCCACCACTCCTCTCTCCCAGTAGGCCACCATGGGGGCGGGATTCCTTTCTCAAGGGGAAACCGCCGCTGTGGTGGATCACAGTGCTGCATAAGAGCAGACAAGAGAGAACCCAACGTTGTGTCCTGAAGCTCCATCAATGAATGAGGACCCACAGTCTCCGTGTTGACATCACTGTTAGATCCAGGTACAGCATTATCAACCTGGTACTTGGCTATAGCAGCAGGCCCGTTCTGATCAAACCTGACCTTGTCTTTCCACCAACCTCTGAGGTTATCGGAAGCACCACTGACGGGCTTGCCCTTCTCCGGAATTATACCATAGACGAAGCCCTGAGCCTTGCACACCTCCATCATCTTCAGCATGTACTTGAGAATCCCATCTTGTGCCTGAGACATCTTCTTCTGGCAGGCCTGTTTCTGTGACTGCTGTCTTGCTGCATCAGTCTGCACCTTGTTCTTGCTCTGTTGCTTCTCCTTCAAGCGTTTCAGCCGCAGCTGGTCTCTCCACATGCGCCATTCAAGTTCTTCTATATCAATATCATCATCACTATGTTCATCACCAGCCTCAGCAAATTGTTCTGGTGGCAGGTCAACCGGATCTCCCTCTCCCATTATGTGTTCGCCCGCTGAAACCTGGTGGAAGCCACCGTAACCAACATTCCTCTCACCCTGCACATAATTTGAGCCACCAGGACACACCATGTCTTCAACTAATAGCACCCCCATCATCACAAGCAGCACAAGAACGCAAGTTTGTATTCCCTGGATAGGAACAGATGCAGCACCAAAGCATTAGAAAACATGCACTGTGTCTCACAAGTTCGGAACCCAAAAGACAATTAGTGTGCAGGATATACGGAAGAAGAAATATACAACAAGAACAACCAACAGACGTATTTTCCATCTCCATTATTACATTCAACAAGCATGCAATAAATTCAATGTAAGAAATCATGGAAAGCATATCCATCAAGGAAAGGATCTGCTCAACAAATAGGAAGATATTTGATGCATTTAGTGGAGTGGTTACCAAGTCGTCTTTCACAAGGGCGTATGTGATACTAATTGCCTTTCTCTTAGTTATATAGATCACTGGAAACGTGTTCAAGAAGAACATGTGTCAACATAAATACAAGCATTTACAAAGCAGCACGCAATAAAATGATTTAGAAGCTGATTCACATACAGAACAGAAATTTTGAATCAGGCATCGTGCTTGCTAAGAACAGAAGAATGGTGTCCTGAGTACCTACCAAAAGATACTACACAATCACATTCAAAGAATGGTTCCAAATGAAAAGGGAAGAAAAATGATCTTTTTCGTTCTGTATTTGGAAAGTATGAGCAGAAGAATTACTCAGAACAGCATACCGTCTCAGAGAGATGAAGCTTATCGATTAAAGATGAATGAGAAATCATGCAATCAAAACGAAAGTGAACTCCCCCATTTCGTCTTTGCGCCCAGACAAAGAGGACGAGAAGATCCGACGCCAAAATTTCGTCTTTGCGCGCTTCAGCTCGTCACCGAAAGTGAAACCGAAGGCCGAATCAAAACGAACGCAGCACACTCTCCCGAGGATGTACAGAGTGAACGCCGATTCGGCGTCTTTCTCCACCAACGGCAAGATGATGAGCGAAACCGCCCAAAAATTGATTCTTTTTTCTCACACGCGACAACAATAACCACAAAAGCAAGCGATACTTGGACGACGAACCGAAGCTTGTTCGAGATCAGAATCAACAAAAGGTGATTCTTTCTCGACTAATGCCTAATACAAGCGCCGTCTTCCTCTCCCTCTGCACCGACGACATAGCCAACCTCCGAAACCCGCAGCCGCCAGTCCACCAAAAACTCCAGTGAAGCTACAAAGGCAATAGGAAGAGAAGAAAAGAAACAAGCGACCGAAACCGAGTGGAAACGACGCAGAGATCCACCAGAACAGAAACTGAGCACAGAGCATCAAAGGAGGCAACTTTAGGCGCCTAGGTGATGAAACAATCGCTCCTTTTTGCCTTCTCTCCACTGTTACAGTCCCGGTTCCGCGACTACCGCCGCCCCTGGCAGCGCTGAGACGGCGTGCACGCGTCCATCCCTCAGAAGACCAGCCTTCGCAGACACGGGAGAAGAGAAAAAGAGAGAGTAATGGAATCGGACGAGGAGTCGGTCGGTACTCTCTTCCGCATCAGTAGATGTGCTCTCACCATCCGTTATTGTATGTCGCTCCCTTTCGCCACCGTAGTGCGGTCGCGTGTCAGCGACACGTGATGTCACATAAAGTTACAAGTATACCCAACGGGAACATCTAAAATTACAAAATTAGAATATCCCCAAATAGAAAATTAGAATGATCGATTCAACGAGGACCGATAAATTTTCACACCAAATTCTTTTATCACCGGTTTTAATACATCCTATAATTTTTATTTTCATAACATTTTTATTGTAAGAATGCTTGGTTTAAAAGTCAAAATAGTGGAGATGACACCACTAGAAATTCAGTACCATAGATTACTATTTCTATTTTTCTATTACTTTTAAATATTTTTATATTATTTATTTACAAATGAATGTAAATATTAGCAACAATGACAAAGATAAAAAAATAAAATTAATAACAAAAATATTATAAATAGTAAAAAAAATATTTTATTATTTTAAAAATTTATCAATAGTAAAAAATGATCAATAGCTAAAAACTCCCCACATGCTTAAATAAAAAATTTTGATCTTTTTGGAATAACAAAATAAAAAAAAAAATTCATCAAGAATTATGTTTTGGAATATTCAGCATAGGATTTTTTAACGATTAAATTCACGCCCGTAAGTGTTTGGTCTTAACCATCATTGGTCTTCCATCGGGTCCACAAGTGGATCCCATCATCAATATCTCCATGGATGGTGATCATGTTCGTCGTGACTTTGTCGATGGATTGTGTGCGATATATGCTATCATGAGCCTCGATGCGAATGGTAGTTTATTAGTTTTTTTTTTGGATATACCCCTAATCAAATTTATAATTATGAAATAGATAACACATGATAGTTTAATCAAAAAAGTGAGATGAAAGGATCTAATCAATATTTATGTCAATCCAAGATGACACTTGGAATAATATTCTTAAAATGATGTTACATGAAATATTTCTCTCGATAAACTTGCTATAAAATATTATCTTAGACAATAATCGAGGTCAGTTACTCTTTAATCACTAATGTTAGTGTTGGAGGGGCTACATTGATCTTTATACAGACTCTCGAGAAACATTCAAGTCACCTTATCAATCACATTAGATTTCTTGTCTACACAATTCAAATCGAGTTAAGCTGATTCGAAAATTTTCATTCATCAAATGATACATTACCACATGTAGTTTTATCTTAAGATTGTGGAATGGGATAAGAACATTAATTTTTTATTCAAATTAATCTTAAATCTGATTAGAAGTAATCAATTCTGATTTTAAATTAGTTGGATATAGATCCGATTCTCAGAAAAATTCAACACGTTGCAATCGCCATTTAACATTAAGAATGTAAATAATATTGAACCGTAAATATGTACTGTATTCGAATTTAATCCGACTATTTTTTTTGTCCGCATCAACCATACCCCAAATCCTAAAATAATAGTAAATGAAGGTGTTTGGTCTTATACTCCATGGATGATGGCACCCAATTGCATCTTGGGTCTCATTCATCACTTCGCCAAGACCACATACATCATGTCGAAGAAAATAGGTTTTGACTAAAATTGAGTCACAAGTCAAAGAAGAGAGAAAAGGAACAGGCATTAGTTTGGCAATGTCTTGTAAGACACTTCCAACATAAATTTGAGAATGATGATGATGATGCATATAACTCGCACACTCGTAGTTTTGTCACAGTGGTCATGACAGGAGCAAAAGGAATGAGGTTGGAATAATGGAACTGTGAGCTGAGTCACCCAAAATGGAGATTCATACAGATTAATCATCATAACCTCATTTAAACAGCCAAGGAAATGACAGATTTAGAAGATGAAATAAAGGAACTTTTTGAGCTAACCTTCAAATATTAAATATAGGAAACAAAATTGCATGTTCTATGTTCACAATTTGGTACTAACCGAAAAAGAGATGCATAAGAAATTGAACAAGCAAATGCTATTTTCCTCATTCCAAATCTGCAAGAGTAAACATCAAAGAGTGGAAAGAATGGTTTACATATTTGATTCAAGCAAAACACTTAGCATTCTGAAAATAAAAGCAGACAGGGCTGATTTGAATAATCAGAAAACCCAGTTCAACAAAATGCCCATGCACAAGATAGAAGTGCATGATCAAAAAAATGTTTCTTTCAAACATGTAAGAACAGTTACTTTAAATAACTGCAGGTGGAGGTTATGCGTTTTATTTTATATCCTGGAGAGACTCATTTTGCCATCATGACTTTGACAAATTCCTCATAGTTGATCTGACCATCTCCATCGACATCAGCTTCACGGATCATCTCATCAACTTCCTCATCTGTCAGCTTCTCGCCAAGGTTGGTCATGACATGACGCAACTCCGCTGCGGAGATGAAACCATTCTGGTCTTTGTCGAAAACACGGAAGGCCTCCTTCAGCTCCTCCTCAGAGTCGGTGTCCTTCATCTTACGAGCCATTAAATTGAGAAACTCAGGAAAGTCGATCGTTCCATTACCATCTGCATCGACCTCATTTATCATGTCCTGTAGTTCTGCTTCCGTGGGGTTCTGACCCAAAGAGCGCATCACAGTCCCGAGCTCCTTAGTGGTGATGCAACCTATTGAAATACAAGGGCACAATATCAAATAAATAAACATGTGACATCTAGAAGACAAGATTGCTGTGATTTTGGATAGTACTGAAGATATATCATTTTTAAACTGCAAGTGATTAATTAAGATCTCTAAAGAATGGTTACAAAGTTAAAAGCAGTTGAACTTCTTAACACAGACAACAAAATTATCAGGATGTAAAATAATTGCAATGGGTTTCTTGTGTAAGAAACAAACTACCTAAACTGTGGAACTGCATCATACACATTTAACTAGATATATAAATTATCATTTTACTAGGCAAACTTACTCGCACTTTGTCCGACTCATTATTACCTCCCTCATCGACGATGGTAGATAATAATTTCTCATCAACCAACTTCTTCGATGCATGCAACCTCATAATGAAGTATGATTGAGATTGATGGTACATCAAAAGAATTCATGGAAGGCATGCCAGACTACTACTAGTTAATGAATTATGCAGTTAAACTCTATCTGATCAAAATATAGAATGCAGAAGGAATAAAAGTGTTCTTTTTTCTCCATATCACATGCCCTTTTCTTTATCCTCCCTACTTGGTAGCAGAAATAATGCATACGTGTATTATCTCACATGGACAGTTAACCATACAACCATGATGAACAGATTGTGAACCCTCTCTTACTACCTTCAATTAGTCCCTACTTTGAGAATAAAACTTCTGATCCAGAAAGAAGTCCAGAGGAGTTGAAACTCATGTTTCCTGATGTCAATATCAATACATCACCAATAATATTAGGGTATATAGATTAAGATTAATTCTATCATCAATTTCTCTTTCAGAAAAGCGAATGTTACATCAATATGTCAATTCAAAGCAGATGAATTGACCCTCCCCAGTCCCCACATTGGCGGGAGCCTCGTGCATTCACACTTTGCTTGTCTTGTCTAGCATCGCCGGTACATGAAGATCTAAATGACGACAGTAGGCATAAAGGCTTTCGCATTTACCCAAGAACTCAATGTTGTGGAAATGGAGAAAATCCACAATATTACCTCACTTACAAGCAATCACAAACGAGGTGGGAGGAGATTGCAGCCAAAAACTTCACACCCTACCATTCTGAACTGATATCTGTAATCAAAATCAGCACTAACCGCTGCATGGACAACTACTGTGGCAAAACTACCATATCATATTATATACCAATTAAAAGGGGATAAAAGAGCTTTTTCTAGGCCCCAAAATGCGCATCAATCTCAATCTAAGAAGTTGAATCCATAAAACAACTTAATCCATCTAATATCTTTTAGAACCCCCATGGAACCCTAAGATGACAATGAAAGGGAAAAGAGACAAAAAGAGATAGTGGATCAGATGAACAAAACCCAACGAGATCCTGCTCCAACGAGAAGCAGAACCACCACAGTGTCCGGCAGCAAGACATTTGGAATCGAAGCAAAACAGAGAAAAATGGGAAGCGAAAGATGGAGACCAGACCATCCCCATCCTTGTCGAACAAGCTGAAGGCCTCCTTGAACTCGGAGATCTGCTCGTCGGTGAGCTGCTCCGCCATTACTCCCAGTAGGATCGGGATCGGGATCGAGCACCAGGGCGATCCGAAGAATGAGATCGGTAGCAACGAGGCGAGGAGGTGGAGGAGAGGTCACGCGAACGAGAGATGGCGAGCGCTTTATGCCCCGGCCATCGGACGAATGCGGGGCCGCCCTCTTTTGTAGGGCCCGCAGGGGCCGACCGCACGTCGACGGCTTCGTAACGCCCGTCATCTCTCACGTTTTTACGAAAATATCCAAAGAACCATTAAAATGACGATCTTATCCTCACAGAACCACCCCTTCATCGAGTTTGGTTGCCACCGTCTGATCGTGTAAACGACGGCCCAAGATCGAGTTACGATCAACATCATCAACGTCCCATCCGATGAAACATCATAATCTTTAGGCAAGTATGGAACCGTCTGATGAAGATCAAGCGGTCGGACAATGCCCACTTGATGATAACAGGCCTTGAACCACTTTTTGGCCCATTAAAAACCCTGCACTATATTTTTGTTGTATTCGATGGAGAATTACTGTATACACAAGAAATAGCCGAGAAAAAAAGTCTAATAATGAGTATTCATAATATATATATATATATATATATATATATATATATATAGATATATATAATCCTCTTGATTTGAGTATAGCTAATTTTATAATTTAATTAAGATTATTTAAATATCCTTAATTTATTTTTAGAAGATATTTACGCCAATCTGTTTATTAAGGAAGAGAAGGACTTTTCTCATCTGATCGCTTTCTCTCCTTCGGTCGTCATTTTCTTTCCATGCATCCTCTCCTGTTTTTTCTCTTCTTCTTCTCCCTTCTCATCAGCCGCCCCTCTTTTTCATGTTTTTCTGCATCTTCTATTTGTTTATCTTAGCTTCAAATAAATTTACTGTATCATTTATTTAAGGTTAACAAGTTTTCTTATCTTCATGCTGAACCATAATAGGGTACACGTACTGAAATGTCTACAATATGAACCAGGCTTCCCTATAGTAAAAGCAATTGTATGCATACATGTACTGCATCAGGTTGTGTGGCATGAGCACTCGTCCGCCTCTCACGAAGCTCCATGAATGCTATTACATACTGCCCAGAGCTGGGAGACTCTCCGGTCAAACATTGCTTTCAAGCATTCATGGTTTCCGTCTTCTTCCGGAAGGCTGTTCATCTCAAAGATCTTCTTACGCTTTTGTTTGGTGAGTAACCATCAATCATTCACTACAAACTCACAGCACAGTCCTCCAAATCCTTCCGGTTTCAACAAGGATGGATCAGGCTAAAGCTTGTAGCATCATTTTTGCGCTGGATTCTCTCGTTGTTGGATGCATGCATCAAAGTAACTTCCAGTTGCAGACAGCTAATGTCTCTCCAACTCTTTGTTATCGGAAGCCTATTCCTTATCGTGATTTCCATCCATCCCCTCATCAGTAATCCTTTGTTATACTCTCTCTTCGACAGTGCAGCCAAATCAAACCATATTATTGAGATACAGACAGAGATTCAGAGAAAGAAGTCGAGGATCAGTTGGAAAAGATGAAATAAGAAGAGTATATTTGGACATGACTGTGACCAACAAGGTATACTCAATCCTTCCATTGTTCCTCACACTTGACCGAGTCTCCAGAATCCACCCACCGAAGACTCACAACACAGCGACGGCCACGGTGGGAACCCCGACAAGTCCTCTAACATCTGCGCGGAGAAGCCGTCATCCAACATCTCAAACGGCGTCGCCACCGCGCCCTTACACGGACCGAGCGCACCCGAGCCCGAGCTCAGATCTCGCGGCGTCATGCCCTCACAGTCCGCGGAGGGTCCACCTGTCGGCGAGCAAGCGATGGCCATGTCGGCGACGTTGGAGTCCCGGCCGGTGAGCTTCTGCACGAGGCCCCGGAACTGGGCGGCGCTCGTGGTGACCCTCATGGGGTTGGAGATGTACACCACCTTGATGGGCTTCTTCTTCTTCGTCGCCTTGGCCTTGGCTTGCTCGGGGCTCTTCTGGTGGACGCTCGGCCTCCCCATATCTGGTTGCAGGATGGAGAGATCCAACAAGGGAGACACGGTCGATATATAACGGCAGGATTCGAGACGTTTGCTTGGGGCGAAAGGGAGTGCAGATAGCTTCCTCGAAGATGGGGCGAAGAGTGGGTACAGAAATGGGTAAAAGTCTCGAGGGAGGGAGCCCGCCCAAAATAAAAAGGGGTTGGCTGGCAACGCCGTGACGACACTATTGGAATCAATCGATCATATGGCAATATTTCGTGCCACGTGGCCATCGAGGAAGAAAGGACGGACAGATGACGTACGGGTTGAGGCACGGAGTGACGTCACCGAGATTACGAGGTGAGGTGACCCGGCGCCGCTGGGCTCGTAGCCGAACTGATATCATGCATGGCTCGAGCGAGCTTCCTGTTGTATATACGTGTGGTGGATACGTACGTGAAGAGACGATGCCTTGCATGGCTCGAGTGGGCTTCGCGATGTACAATATTACTGACAGATAAATTAGTACAATATTATATTCAAACAATAGTGAAATTATCTTTGAAAATTCACATCTCCAAATATAGGAAAGTGAAAAAAATATGGGTTTGAATACATTAATACGAATAATATTATATATATATATATATATATATATATATATTATGACCATATTAAACTAAGCTGGGATATGAATTTTTGTTGTGAAATCATCATCATCCGGTCCATTCTCATGGCAAACAGTATTGCGAGTGTTCATCCACCTAAACCCCATAGGGATCATTTATGGGACTTGAATCTGATTCGTGAGTGTATACCTACTCTACTGTCACAATGGTCCTTCAGTGACTCGACCTTTGAGAAAATATCAAGGGAGAGAGAGAGAGAGAGAGAGAGAGAGAGAGAGAGATGGTCCTTCAGTGACTCGACCTTTGAGAAAATTTCAAGAGAGAGAGAGAGAGACAAAGAGAGAGACGACGTGATAGCTACGAGGTGGTCCATATCAAGCATCAAGCTCTAAGCCTCTTGTCCTGGGATGTCGCCTTCTAGCTTGGACAGTATCAAAGTTTCTCGATGGATTCAATTCATTGTTCGAATCTCTCTCTCTCTCTCTCATGTCTGGAAATTTGCTTTTGTGCTTATTTTCTTCGTCGTCTCGTCATCCTCCAAGAATTCAAGGCAATCACATGAACTAGTCCGGACTACTGGCAAATGTGAGACCTAAATAGATTAAGTATTTTATCTAATTAGCTTAAGTCTAAACATTTTGATCACCCGATCTCAACTTATCGTACAAAAACTTGAAGCTAGTCGATTGAATAACTCATCTGCACACTAATAACATCTTATACATTCTATTATTATATAATTTGTGTGTATATATATATGTTTATTTGACATATCAATACATTTTATTGGGTGCTTTAGATGTTCCTTGTTAAGATAATTAATTATTAATATGTAAACAGAGATAGAAATATATATATATAACACCTCTATATTTATTTCTGGTCGACATGACCAATAATGCAGTGGGTCCATCCTTATCTCTTTGCCTGTCCGATCACAGGTAAAGAATACCGGGAATAAATAGACAGCACACTTAAAAGTGTCTTGAAAAGATCAGTGCATAAAGGACAGATTTGTTGGATGAATTAAACCTCCATCAATTAATTAATCATGCTATTAACACGATAAAAAACGCTAAATTGACGACTAATCTTGGCTGAGCATTAGAATTAAGCCTTATATGATGAAGCCTTTTGGCTGGAATTTAGCCAAACAAAAGTCAAGTCAAAGTTGTCTAGCCATGTCATGTCATGTCATGTAGGCAAAAGCTTGTAGGACACTGCCGCAGGCGAACATCATAAACACTAACCGGCACTGTGATGTCGCCAATCGAAGGCGATGTGTTTTAGCTCTATCCTATTTCCTACTCTTTGTATTTATCCCCATATTAATCATGTAATACAGTGCAAATGCAACCTTCTTCTATAAAAAATAATATAATATATGAAAAAAGGGGTATTAATGAAAAGAAATAAAACAAATACTTTTGTTTCTTTTCCTCATAAAATTTACTCTATCCAAAAACTTACTTTTCTAGGGGAAAAAAACCCAATCTACACTTTCATATATACACAAACATGTTGACTATGGTAAATATAACCTTGCAAGGTTAGAATGAGGGGATGTATTACTGGTCTCTTGTCAAAAGGCATCCAGAATGTTGACCTGGTGCTTCCCAACAAAAAGTCATTAAAGGCTTGACAGTCCAGTTGAAGTGCTTGTTTCTCAAGTCAGATTCTTAATCTCTAGGTAACTTGAGATGACATGGTCCAAGGAGCCATATGTCTAATCTCCCATTTTGTTGTCTTCTGGTGTTTAATTAAAGATGACACTGACAGTGACTACCATATCTTTTTGGGAGATAACAGACCAATAATGTTTAGCTTGATTTGCTGGTTGACTTCTTTGAACAGTTCTGATGCATGATCAGAAGAGTTACTGTGACAATTTGCAAGACACAAAAGATTGTTTGCTTGGTGATTGATTCAGCTGTTAGAAACGTAGAAGCTGGTCATAATAAAAAAGCTGGTCAACATTGGTGGTCTGATCTTTGAACCTGCTCCATGTTGCCTTGTGCCTCCAGTTTCATTGGTTTGACTGTGTGCTGCTGTACATAAACCCTACACATTGGAACTGTACTTGTGTGTGTGTTTGAATTCAAACTCAACTATAGAAAGTTGTCAAGAACTTTATAGGATTACTGACAAAGCAAAAAACACATGTAGAACACAATTTTCAAAGATGGCTGATGATAGTCAAATTATTATTATTATTGTTTCTATGGATGCTGCTCTGAAAGCTTAAAATATTATTAGAGATGTTTTGCTTCTGTTAAAATCCTTCAAAAAAGATAAGGTAATTCATGTTAATAGGGAGAAGAATCGTGGTATCGATCCGTTGACTAAATTTGCTTTGTCATCCAAATCTTTTTTTTTTCAAGTGCTGATTTTATAAGCACTGGTTGTAATCGCCTTCTTTTTTTTCCTTATAATTTTGTTGTTTGGAAAAAAAAAAGAAGAAACAGAATTTTCTACCATTTTGAAGAAAACCAAATTGCTACAAGTAGCAGCACACATTTATTAATGCATGATTTAAATTTCTTCTGTTTTCAGTAGCCCAACTAGCAATCACTTCATACAATATGTGTTCTCAGATTATCTTGGAGGATTTTAACTGCTGTAATGTATGTTGCTGCTAATCAATCTCATGTTAAGGACCACAAAGAGTAGATATGAGTCCTTTTGCCAACAAATGAGCGTACAACTTGGATGATATGTACTGATCTGTAGCTTTTGCTGTTGAAATGCAATGGTGTGGTTGTCATTCTACCATGACAGTCAGCCATTCATGGCTGAAAGTGCCAGTAAACCAATGATTGAATGAGCAAAAGAAATAGCCTTTCAGCAACGTTTCCTCGAGAACAAAGAAGTCAGTCTTAAGAAACAGGCTCACATATTTCTACAAGTTTTCTTCTTTTCAGAACCAGTTTAAGATTTCTTCTCAAGGTTCAAAGGAGAAACCCATTACAAAACCCCAACATGATTGGCATAAACTGCAGATTTTGTGGAGCAGCATAGCAATTTATATCTGAAAGCTATAGCATAGTCATTTCTGGAGAGGGGATTGAGCCTCTGATATCTTCTTGTTGATCAACTCAGATGGAAGAGAAGACTTTTCTAATCGTTTTACTTAACGATGAATTTTATTCTAGACAAAAAAAGGAACAAAGTTGAATGCCAAGAACGTGGACTTTGACAATGGTGGAATTACCAACTCTTCGAGAACTGAAACAAAGTCGAATGTCAAACAGCTGATGGAAGCTGTAAGCTGCAAATGGATTCGTATCTTACAGATGAATTCAACCAATCCATCTAGAAAGCAAGAGAATTCATACAGCAAGAGTTCATTGCCA